>NC_084762.1:16388039-16692706 GCF_028858725.1 Colius striatus | reverse complement strand
TCAGTCCAAGCTTGAACATTTGTGGTTAGGAGTTGCAAGCGTCCTCCTAGGAGAGTCCTGTTCATTCACTTCACAGGTTTTCAGAGTGCTACTCCATGTAGAAGGAAAGGGACACAGCAGTGCACATAACATTCTCATTGGGCATAAATATTTACTTGACAGTTAACAGTAGGTCTATATGCCTGAGACATTTGCATTTAAAACCAGACCCAGAGATCCTTAAAGTTTAACAGACATTCAAAGCCTATGTTTTGAACTAGGCCTTAAAACTGAGTTGACTTATTGGGAGCTAAGCTATCTAGACACATACTACAAAGAAGAGCTTTCAAAGATAAGCCATTTCCTGGGGTTAACGATAAGATGGCAGGAGAGACAAGTGGGATGTTGACTGTACCTAATTTCAGCTAATCATTAATCTCCCAAAGATATCCGGTATGCCTTCATAGTCCTTGCTGTTATGAAGTGCAAATGAAAGGCAAGTGAACTTTTGCTCCCCCCCACCCTCTGAGTAAGCACAGTTTCACTTTGTGTGAAAAAACAGAGGGATTAATAGTCTGCACGTTGGTCTGTTAGCTTGCTCAGAGCATCTCCTCACATCCCTTTCTGCCCACATTCCTGAAATCTTTTCCCTTCTTGTTTCTGACACTAAAATTTTCAGTTTACACCACATGATACATTCATCTGATCCAAACAAAACTATCCTTTTAGGTTTCTGATGCTCTCCTGTGCTGTACAGCTCTATGAAAAAAACATTTAATGTCAATGGCTCCGAACATCCCCACGCAATTTCACTCTTTGTGCCTAGTATGCTCTCCCTCTTTCACAACATCTCTTTTGAAGCATACAGAGCAGCCAAGAATGACAGCTCTCTTCTGGTGAAGTCAGCTCCTGACCAGTACACTCATCTGGAACAGGTCTCCCTAATGTCTCCTACTAGGTTTTTTCCCTACATAAACTCAACTCCTACTTTTTTCCTTCCTGCTCATTTGCTTTCCTGCCACTTGTATTGATCAATTTTAAATTTAGATACCTGGAAAAGAGATTATCTTTGCAGTGAAGGTGATGGCTCTACATGAAGCAGTTTGCTTGCTTTAAGAGGCTTTACCTTCTCTCAACTCTTTTTCATTCAAATGAGTCTCAACCAGAGTCTGTAGTCTTAGTTTCACTGAAACTAAGTTACAAGCTCTGGATCTCTAAACTGTCATGCAAAGTTATGGCTGTAAATATTTAATATTCAGTATTAAAAATGAAGGGCTTTCCTGCCTGAACAGCCACATGAACAGCTTCAAAAATTCCACCTGGAGTTCAAAGGCATTGCTTTCTCTGCATGAAAGTAAAAGAAGAAAGGCTGAGTGGAAGCTTGAGGCATGACGACACCCCAACAAGGTAAAAATAAAATCAAACAAAAGATAAAACGGGCCTGACAGTCACTGGAACATGCTAAACACTGAATCAGCAATTATTTCTGAATTGCTTATCCTGTTCCACATTGTGCAACTGGTCTGCAAGACTCACCGGGCAGGCAGCTCGCGTATCTGATTGTGGCCAACATCCAACACTTCCAGTTTCCTGCTGTCACATACCCACTCAGGCAGGTTTTCCAGGTTATTTCTATGAATAAAGAACACAAAGAGGCATAACTAAATGATAATTGAGATGTAAAGGCTATTAAGATTATAGCCTCAAGAGAGATACAGATACCTGCAGGAAATAAACCTGCTACATAATGTGTTTCCTATGAGATTGTATCACCCCTCCTTCTCTAAGGGCACTACCAGTGCAGTAAGGTTCTGAGTGAAAGGGGAAGAAAGCTGACAGCATGATCAGCTCCCTAGATGTGCAGCCACTATGAAAATGGAAAAAACTGCTTCTGAATGATCTAGGAAAAAAATATTAAAGAGTATTAGAGTATCAGGGGCAAAGAAGTCTTTCCATAGAGAATAACACTTGGGAGATGCTCCTCAAAATATTCCCACCCTACACAGTTGAAACACACCTCTTAGATCTGCCAGAAGTTCACAATCATGACACTACTACTCTTCAGCTATCTCCATGAATAGAACAAAATTTTTTTGTGTGTGTGTATTTTTCAAGTAAAACATTTTGCTTTTCTTGCATTTGTCTTCAGAGGAACTAACTCTTCTAAAAAGTAAAGTTCTTAGAGGTAAGTTTTTCCAAATATTACACTAAAAACATGCAGCTAGACACAGTGGGGCACCCAGGTACGCTGCCCTAAAGACAAAAATTAGTAGTACAAAAGACATGGAGAAGATTGTGTGCAAGTGCATTCACATAAACACTACTTCCAGTAGCACATACAGATGTAAAATTGAGCATCAAATAATATTCAGGCACTCAAAGACCTGAGGTTCAGGGATAGGATCGTTATGCAGCATGAACATAAATCAACATTTATGCTGATTCATGTATTTGCATCCTGTAGTTTATTCACACAATAGTTTTTAACCAAAACACGTGACAGCAACCCAAACCCTCTTATCCTCAGATGACTTCCTTTTCAATCTCAAATTGATTTCCTAAATGCCAAGAGAGAAACTAAAGACTTCCTACCCCTTTAGGTACAATGCCATCACTGAACTGAGGCACAAAAAGGGGTTTGTGATACAAATCCTGCATTCTCCACCAATTTCATCTACAGCTAAACAAAGAACACAGCTTTACAAAGAACACTTTTCAAGAAATCACTCTTATTTAGTCACATTTGTGTGTTACATTTAGGTGTACAATGTGAGTAATTAATGTTTGACAGAATTTGTAAGTTGATGGCCACTCGCCCAGGTTCACTCACTAATTGTTACAATCACCCTCAACAGCTTGAGTGCTTTAAGTAGGCTTTTTAGTAAATGAGATTATCACTTCAACATGCAGATGAGTAATTTCTTAAATAAGGCAGATATTAACCATATGTATAAAGTCTCTTCTTGACTCAGTCCTTAAATTGTAAAACTAAAACATCCCCTTTTCCATTTCCTTCCTTATCCCACTGCCCTCGTTAAGGTGAGCTTTATGAATGCATTCAAATGGCACCTGCAGACATCCCTGCAGCTGCCAAGGCCTCAGAGAAGAACCAGGAACTGCTGAACTCACAAACAAATGATACAACTAGGTGCAGGCAATGGCTTGGAGACAGATGTATCCAGAAAAGAACTTCTGTACGTGTCTCATTGGTGTAGATTTGGATCCTCATGTTATATCTCTGAGACAGGAAATCTTTAAATCAAGAAAACTTTTTTAACTATAAAGGTACATTTTGCTTTTAGCACCAAAAAAAAGGTTAAAAACTAGGTCTATAAAAAGCCAACATGGAAGAACTAGACAGTAAAAATAATTCTAACTTCTAACTTTGAGAATCAGACTTCTCACACCCCAAGATATAATTCCTGCCCCTGCTCGCTCTCAGTAAATTATCAGTGAATGTCATTCTTCCATAAGCCTCATCATGTGTATTTTACAGGTCCAAGAAAAGAAATACTCTTACCTAGAAATATCCATATAAGCCAGGCAATTAGGAACTGGATACACGTCAAGGTGAACAAGTTCTAGGGAGAAAAATATATAAAAACTAAGGCAGTGATAGAGATGTGCAATTAAATGGCTGTTCCATAAGAGTTACTTTCAGCAGCTAACACACAGATATTTCAGAACAAGGCAGTAACCTAAAAAACTTCTGAGGATCTGGACTTCTGTGAACCGAGTTTCGTTTCTTGATCATGTCTCAGTACATGTCCTATATTACGTTGGACTTGCCATGACAGACACTGCATAACTTAGAAAGAAGAAACTGGAGGATTTTAAAAGTTTGAGGGCAAATTCTCATTTTTGTCCTGAAACTCCAACTTCACCTTCACCACCCTTTGCCCAGAATCGCAAATCTGCTCTACTTTTGTTCACTAATGGTACAAGTACAGCAAGCTCTGTAACACTCTGGAACAGCAAGCTACAGAATATCCCAGAGTCCTCCAGGTTCAGGAAAGATCCAGAGTACTTTTCAAAACATTACATGAGCCTTTGCATCCCTGTGGAGTTCCTGGTTGCAGGCAGCCTTACAGACCTTTCATAGCATCTGTGAATGCTCTTTGGTGTTCTACCAGCACTCATAGCTGGTAATGTTACATTTTGATCGCTTCAATAATATCTCCAGTCCTTAGGTTTTTAGGCATTAGCATTAAGAGTGAAAATAAACCCAGCAGATATTTAAACCTACAGAAAATCCACTGAAGATTAAGAGTAACCAGCATCATGGTTCCCTTGCAAAATGAGCCTAAAACAAGGTGGCTCAGGATACAAAGAGAAGATAGTCAAGAGGAACAGCTAAACCAAATAGGCAGTTGGCTGCAAGATAGGAGCTGACTTGGGTTCTCAGCTCACATTGCACAGCACATGCTCAGGTGATGTTAGCTTTGCCCAGCTACAAAGATCCTGGCATGAATACTTAATGAAGGCACAGGCTTGGATATCAGTTAAGATGACAGCCTTTTAAAGGCAGTTCAGACTGTTCACCCAACAGCTCTCTTGAGCTTGCATTTTGTTCATTCCTACCCAAGTACTCCAAACAATAAAAATGGTGGTGAAAACTAAGTAGTAGCAGCTTCCAGAGAAAGATCAAATAAATACTATTCGTGGAACACCAGAGTTATTGAACTGAAACAGACTGCTTTCTTTTTATTATTGAATACAAATTAAGTTATCCATTATGGATTTTGTAGCTTTCTGGCCAGAGTAAGCAGCTCAAAGTAGAAGCAAAAATATATTTTGTCCTAGTTAGTCTCACTTGTTCCAACCTTCTCAATTACAGGCAGAAGCAATAAATTCCTTATTTGCCTTAGTAAAGCAACACATTAATACAAGACAATTTCAAGACCTCTCCCTGCTGACACAGAGAGGAAGTTCAGCCCAAATGCTAACACTTTCAGAGTTTCCTCCAAATCAGTGCCTGATGTTATTTAAAAGTCACTTCTGAAGCTCAGAACTGCCAGAAGTACGACACAGCACACATTAAACCCTTATATCCAAAGGTCACGTCAAGAACCTGATTCCTCCTGACTGCATGCACTGCACTCCACAAGTATCCTACAGAGAACCAGGGATGAAACCAGAAGTCCCATGACACCATCACACCTGCCTGAAAACACACTTACCATTTGAGGAAGCGTACAGCGCTTTGAGGAAATATCCACTGATTTTGAGGGTTACCAATTGATTCCGTTCACAGTGTAACACTTCAACGTTGTTAAAAATGGTTGCATCCAGCTCCTCAAGTTTGTTGTCTCTGAGATCCAGTTGGGTCACATGATGCAGAAAATCTATTTCATTGGCTTCCAATCTCCTAATCGAATTCAATCTTGCAGATAAAAGATGAGATTAAGTGTAGTTATATAGCGAGCTCCTGCTGACCAACCAACACTCACTCTACAATCATTTGCACTGGATTAAACCCACATGCCTCCAGGTTCTGATCAAGGTTGATTTTAAATATTTCCCCTTTGTTATAGTAGTTTAAAAGCTGGATGGATCCTCTCCGTTGTTTCATCCATCATGACAAAGTAATGACAACACCAAGCTGCTTTCTAAACTACTTTGAAAACTACTGATAAAAAGCCCTGCAAGAGGTAAGTATTACTGTTACTGTGTCTATAAAAATAAAAGATGATCCAGCTGTTATTTGTGCCCAATAGCTTGGAAAAGAACAAAACCTCCACAGTTCCTGCTGGCCCATCATGAACATCTGCTGGAAAAGCCTGGCAGATAGGAGTAACCTGCAGATACTGGAGTCTCTTGCCTTATTGAAAGGCCACATAGAGATTTATGAATTCCCATACATTTGCCTCTTGTGTTATCGTGTTCCACAGAAAGCAAATTGTGAAATCTTGTCCTGGTTTCACCTGCAACAGCATTATTTTTCTCCCTAGTAGCAGGCACAGGGCTATGTTTTGGATTTAGTGTGAGAATAATTTTGACACCGCACTGACTTTCAGTTGTTGCTAAGTAGCACTTATCCAAAGTGCAGAAGAAGCTGGGAGGGAGCATGGCCAGGACAGCTGACTTTAATTAGCCAAAGGGCTATTCCACACCATAAGATGTCATGCCCAGTATAGAAACTGGAGGGGTTTGGCAGGGAAGGTCAGATCGCTGCTCGGGCATCAGTCAGTGGGTGGTGAGCAATCGCACTGGGCATCATTTGTCTGTCTTGCATTTTATTTATCTTTTTAAATCTTCCTCTTCATTATTATTGCTACTATTTTACTTAATTTATTAAATTGTTCTTATCTCAAACCCACAAGTGTCACTTTTTTTCCCTGATTCTCCTCCCCATCCCACCAGGGCAGAGGCAGGGGCAGGAGTGAGCAAGCAGCTGCCTGGTGAGTAGTTGCTGGCTGGGGTTAAACCAGGACAGACCTAGAAAGGGGTACTGAAAGAAAACAAAGCAAACAACCAAGAGGAGTGGGTCTGTCAGACAGAGGAGAGGTTTTATGACATTTTCACTGCAGTGCATTGATGCTGATGATACTCAGCAACCTCTCCAGAAGTTACAAGTGATAGAGATTATCTATAACCCAGCAATGTATGAGATTGCAGAACACTCCAAAGAGTTCAGTTCCAAATTCCCAGCCCTGACCAGAACACTGAAATCAGTATAGTAACTTCTGCTGGCCCATTAAGCCTTCCTAGTAAGGACAAGGGCAAATACCTACAGTTCTGTTGCTGTTCTTGCGTTCAAAGTGTTGCCCTCTGTGTAAAAGTTGTGTTTCAAAGTAGTAACATTTTCCACTTAAAAGAAAATGGGTGATGTGCCCCCTCCAACACCATAGCCTACTTTTACCATTTTCAACCTACAAGTTCTCAGTGTACAAGCTGTGCTTCGTTCTTATTTTACTGAAGCGAAACACTCCACAGCACAGAGAGTTTACAAACGGGTTCAACACTCATTATTCCAGATAGCGTTACAAAGAACCATTGTTCATTGCTTGGTGCAGAAAAGATGCAGCAAACGACAAGAGGCCTGAAACTGGAACTGCATCACTGGAACTCACGGTCACCTCAGCCACAGCATCCTTACTCTGAGGTTTATTTATTTATTTCCTTTTAACATACATAAACACACAGACATTTTAACCTCATCATAAACACTTCAGAATTCATCCATGTATTTTAGGTGTTTTCTTGACAGAATCATAGAAGAGAACCTTAGAATCACTTTGGCTGGAAAAGACCTTTAAGGTCATCAAGTCCAGCCACCAACTTCACACTACCAAGCTCATCACTAAACCATGTCCCTCAGCACTTCAGCTACACAGCTTTTCAGTACCTCCAGGGATGGTGAGTCCACCACCATCACCTTGGGCAGCCTGTGCCAGCATTTAATGACCCTCTCAGGGAAAAAGTTCTTCCTAATCACCAATCCAAACCTCCTCTGGCACAACTTGAGGCTATTTCCTCCTGTGCTTATGCTTTCCAATTTATGCTGGCCCTTCCTTGATTGCAAAGTCTGACAGCTACACAGCAGTATGGTGCACTAAGTAAGCTTTAGCTTCAACAGCTTAACTAAACAGTTCCAAAATCCATCATTTTTTGGACTTCATGGTCCAGGCTCTGAACTGAGCCTTGCTCAGCTGACTGTAGGAGCTGGTTTCCCCAAAGACCCTAAGAATAATGAACCACCTTGTGCCAGAACCCTTTGTAATAAGGATCTGTTTAGACTCTGCTGAGGACATCAATAAAATAACGGTAGACTAGGCTTTTGTACAAAGAAATATTAGATCTAATTTTGTCTTTTCACCCTCGTCACCCTTTTCTTCATCTCATGCATCCCTAACATTTCATTCAGACAGAAGCTTTTTGGGTCAGGACCATAATTTTTATTAAATTAACACTGAAGCAACAAGAACTGCAGCAATCACCAGTGTCCCAGGCTCTGTTTGCTTTTCTTTCGGTGTAAATATTAATTTCCCCCAAAACTCATTTTCCTATCTATTGATCCCCCTAAACACTACTACCTTTTCCTCAGAGAACAGTGCTAAGCCACAGGAAGTCCTCTGAGTTACATAATGCCAGAAAAACGTTTCAGTGGACTAACACAAAAGTTTTATACCTGGGGGCTATTCTGACACACAAGGGAAAAAAAGTTTTGACACCAGTAATTTAGACCCTCTTTTCCCCTTTTCCAAACACCTACCTCAGATCCACATGTTTAATATGAGGCATCCTTTTTAACACCTGTAGGTTCAGGGCATCCATGCAGTTTCCTGACATACAGAGCTTATCCATGGCAGTCAGCTTCTCCAGTACCCCTGGAATGTCGGTGAACTCATTGAAGGACAGACTGACGTAGCTGAGCTGCTGCATATGCTCCAATTCATCAGGAAGGGACTGGAGAAAGTTGCCATCCAGCAAAAATGTCTGCAAGCTATTAAAATCAGAGGAGGGGAAGGAAGAGTGAAGAAAGTGAGTGACCTGTTAAATTACATTTCCTTCCTATAAACACACAAATCTGCTGCAGTTACAGTAACATAATACACAAGAAGGCCAAAGAAAGGAAGACATTAAGGAATAATCCTTTCATATCTGCTACAGAAAATAGTGACCAAATAATTAAAATCCTTGAAACTATGAAATAAGCTGTGTTAAACAGCTGTATCTTCAAACATGTCCAGAAGCGTGTCTTGTGATGGCTGTAGTATGTAAGCAAAGATGACTGAAGATGTTCTTCACCGTGAAGGTGACCCTTGTGTCAAATGATGGGGGCTGGAAGAGCTGTGAGACACAAAGTGTGCTTCCCCTCTATTCACAGCTCACAACTGCTTCCATACGGATCTACAAGATAGACTGCTCTGACAAAACCCAGCGAGTTTAAACTGTTTCTCATAGTAAGATTACATACAGAGTCACAAAACTGCTTGTTGCCTTTATTATCAGGTTTTATACATTAAGTATTTTAAAACTACTTGCTTGTGCATCTCGCCAACAACTGCTGGAACGCTTCTGAGAGCATTGCAGGACACATTGAGTTCAGTCAGTGTTGGGATACTGCAGACTGACAATGGGAAATCTCCTAAATTATTATTGGACAGGTTAAGGCTCTTCAACTTGGTGAATCTACAATGAGAGAAGGAAAAAGAAGAAAAAGGAAAAAAAAAAAGACAAATAAGCAGAGCATAAACCATACCAAGCTGCTTTGCAATAATTATACGAGATAAGTTTAGTTATGGAAATGCAAATCACATGCATTTTTAGCCTATGTACTCAGAATAACCAGGGAAACAACTGGACACTTGAGTGCAACACCACTTTCAAGAGTTCACTCATGTCAAGCTGGCAGAAAGAAACAGGCCCTCCTGAACACATACTAAAAGTATTTTCCTATGAATGTAGCAAAGAACAAAACCCTTGCCATCCTTATGATATACATAATTTCTTTGGTGGCATCTCATCCTGTGCTATTTCTCTGAATACATATCTTGCCACTAAGACTACCCTAGTGATACTGGTTACAAGGTGCAGGCAATTCTCAGCCTATTTGAACATTAAATTTTTGTGATGCAGCTCAGCTCAGCTCATATGAGTGGACACCATCTTTCAAACAAGAAATCTCATTAGAGTAGGCTGGTTTGAATACAACTGGGAAACGGGCTAAATTAAAGCAGAATTTAACAAGACTTCTGTAGTGACAGAGGCAAACTCTTACGCTCTCAATTGAGCACAGCATCAAAGCTAGCACAGATTTCAAGATTTTGTCATTGATGTGTCAGGGTACTCTTAAAAGCCCCTTGGTTTATCACATTAGCTAACAAAGCAACTTGCATGTGCTTGCCTTATTAAAGATGACCAGGACTGTTTGAACAAAAAAACCAAGAAGGGGACAATCCAATTAGCCAGCCTGCATGTTCAGCAACGTTATTATGGTTGCCTAACAACCACTGGGAGGTATGCCTAAAGGCAAGTAAAAGGATGAATGAAAAGATCTGTGTCAGATTTCGATAGATGGGAGGAAGTTCCTTTTCTGGCATGGTTTATACCAGGACAACTTATTTGGACTTCACTTTCCCTTCGTTAAAGCTCAAGTCCTTTATTTGTGCGAACAGGCTTTTGTATAACACAGCAATGGAAGCAAAATTGCACCTATGAATGCTGCTATTCCACGTGAAAGTAATCTCCAAGAGCATGTGCCAGTGCATTCACAGTCTCTGCATAGGCCCAGCTCATTCTTACCTCAAAGCGCTCTGTCCACCTCGACTAGAAAACACAGACAAAAAAACGCATCACACATTAAGAGGTTAAAGAATTTTAACACCAAAAGACTTTAAAGTCCTTACCAGCTACTGCAATCAACTGTCACGCATCTTTAGTATTGCCAAATTTAAACTCACTGACTAAAACTCAGAGAAACAGAAGTAAGGCCTTCGTACCATACTTCAATGGGTCATTGTAAGTGAAGCGTGAATTGTGTCCCAAAACACACTTCATGTTTACACAGGCTTGCATCAAGCATGGGAATGCTGTGCTCTCTATTGGTATTTTGGTGCAAAGATGGCAGAAGAAAAAGAAAAGAAAAAGCACATCCAGAGTTGTCATGGATTTTGAACACCTTGTGCCATGTTGGAGGCAGAAGTTTGGAACAGAGCTAGATGGAGACTGAACGAAATCTTGCAATCAAATTACTGCTGAAGGGGAAAAAAATGCTACTGTGCAGAAACAGTGACTAATACATCTCTAGAGGGAGAACTATGAAACAAAAAAGGAAGCTAGGGTAAGCTAGCTGATGTTAATAAGGTAAGGGCCGCTAGTCAGAAAAAAAAAAAAGGCACATTTTAAACACTATACCTTCGTAATCCTCTATTTTGAGAGAAAGGGTTTAAAAATCTTGAACCTATGAACTAAAACAATTCTACATTTATCTTGAAGGTAACTGTAGATTTAGGCCATGGATATATTGTCTTGAAATTTCGACTGACTGTGGTGGAACAGCTGTCCCACATCTTCTTTAAAGTCAAAACAAGAGTGTTCTAGGTACCAGACTCTGGGGCCTTCAGAATTGTTTTTTCTTTGTTTTGTTTCAGTATTTAGGTAAGTGCAAAAATAGTAGTCAAGACATGAAGATTGAGTCCAAATAACACAGCTGCTGGAGAAATATCAAAATGCAACCATTCCAATTTTAAAGTCAACCATGAAAAAATAATTAACTCCTTTAATAATCAACATCAAGGCTACAGTCTTCACCTGTGCTGCTCTGGGGTCTCAGAGGGCTTTTGCTTCCTCAACAAGTGAAAACTACAATCTACTGGAAGACCTCAGATAAAGTCTTGAGGTAAAATTACAAAAGATCTGTCTAATACACAGAGGAAACAGGACTGGGGCAGCAGGTGGGAGTGAAGGATGCTGAGAAATACATTAACTAACTCCAGCGTAGTGTTCAGGCTCAAGATTTTCTGCAGACGTTCTTATGCACAGTTGTCCTAGGTCAAAGAGGAAAAAAAAAACCAAACCCACGAGAAACACATCACGAACTTCACAAATATATCTGGACTATATCTCTATTACCCTAATGTATGTTTTAATGCATGCTTATTGAAAGCGTTCTGCAAGTAACCTAATTACTAAGGACACAAACTCAGCTGGTTAAAGAAGTCTATGTAGCATGTAGGGGAGGATAAGTAGTACATCCAGTATTGGGTATGCTCATACAGACTCTCAAAATGCATGTAAATGTACGTCAAATAATCCACCAAGAAGAGTTCCTTGTTAAATCATATTTAAAGAAAATATGACAGACACTTTAAGCTTAAAGTTACAAGATTAATTTAAGATAACTTGCATGAAAGATATTTTCTTCCTCCTTTGTAAATACACTCATTTACAAAATGAAGTCGCCCTTCTTCTCATTGAGCGCTGTCAAGTGTAGAATATTACCAAGCCAAACTAGCAGGCATTTGCTCAAAGTTAAGATCTAGGTCTACCTCTCATCTTTGACCACTCACTTCCCACTATCCACATCACAAATGTGTTGCTGCACTTCCATTATGGAGTGCTGCCATGCTGCACATTTTTAAATGCTGAATTGTTCATAGCATTTATTTTACCTACATAGATTTACAGTCAGTGGCACCAGTGTTACTTGTAGCATCAATATGGTAGGAAAGAAGCATTTTACATACTCAAGTTTTCTGTTGCTGCAAAGTTTGCAGTGTCAGCCTTTTAACAGTTTTTACAGAGAAATATTGCTGCTGCTTTCTCACACCCAAATCTATACTCCTACCAGAAGCAGGGGCACACATTGATGCTGCCCTCATGGCATTGCTAGAAAGAATAAAAGGCAAAACATTGCTCATGTGAGACATGACAAATGAAATAACCTCATATCAAGTGTATACCTATGGTTTCTTTCCTCTTCTCTCTCCTTCCCTGGTTCTACACTTTGTCATCTGTTAAAAAAGTCAACCTGAAGACCAGCATCTCTCAACACACTACGTTCAGTTAACTTCCTAAGTTTTCTGTTGTAACGACCAATATATAAACACCCATTTCTCTGACCAAAAATAGCTCTACTTTAAACTCGAGCAAAATATTGACATGTCAGCCTCTGAGTTTAAATGTGCAATATGACTGAACACTAATTGCCATAATTGAGCTAAAAAATGCCCACTTAATCCTGGAGCTGCCACCTAAGGATTGGTTTGAGTTTGACATACGCAAAACAAGGAGAGGGACTAACAAGAGAAGTTTGTATCACGGCAAAGCAATGAACTGACATGCTAATTTCAAATTCCAATCTATTTGATGTGCACAGCAGAGGAATTTCCATTACACAGTACGGCATTTGTGTTCCACTATGTCTGGAGCAGTCTATGTGGGGGGGAAGAATATATTCTGACCCATACAGTATCATTGAAATGCAGCCATAACAGACTCATGTGACAAAACCAGTCTTGCACTACTCTTACCAAATGCAATTAAAAAGCAGGATTTTACTACTCAAAACATAAGACATGGCTTAATAAGGGACTCAGTTTAAGGAAAACAATCACTTTCCCAAGACTTTCTCCAGTATTTGGACTCTCTCATGACCATGCTGTGGTTGTGCCGGAACACAACGTCAAGCAGCAGCACAACTGTCCCTCAGCTTCAGCACTATTTCCGAGATTGATGGCACTTGCCTAGCAGCACTGTGGCAACTGTTGGAACTGAACTACAACTTGCCACCTTCATGAACACCTGCTACTTTGGCCATTAACTTAGTAATGAAGAGAATTTCCAAATAAACCTGACATACCAATTTCCTCCTTGAAAACAAAAGGTCCAATTTACTGGGTTTTTTTTGCAGTTGCATTAGATTCCCCACCCGTAGTCTTACTGCCTAAGGCAACCTACCATCAGAAATACTGTCATAGCATCTCCCTTCCCAGAAAGCTGTCATCATAAAAGCCTTTAGTTAGGCAATAAAATTAGTTAGGCAATTAACTATTCCAGCCCTCTTGCCCTGCTAAATTTGTTGAGATAGTTGGACAGAGGTAGCCTGTTTCTGCAGCAGCTAGAGAGATTCACTTGGATGCCACGGATGAAGGCTTTGCCTAACTGAGGTTGATAGCAGTCCTTCCCAGCTTGGGCACAAAAGAGTTTTCACTTGAACATTTAGAGAGAGGGAAGGGGGAGTTTTGCTGGCGTTTTCACTCTGCTTGTCTGGACAAGACTCCTCTTCATCCAGAAACAAAGGAGCTCATGTCACACCACACAAAACCAGATGGAGTATAGACATCTGAGAAAAGTTTCGGTATTTTCGCTACCCCTTATGCCAACACACCAGTAACAGTCATCCTGATATTTCTCCTCTCTACTCACATTTTAAATTATAAAAGGCATAGTAATTCTGGCACACAAACTCAAGTCTATAAGCCAAAATTAAAGGGTAGTTCGTATTAAAAAAAACAAGCCCCAAAACTAACAGCCTACACTGAACAAAAAGGAATAGTCTTATAATAGTCTAGGTAGTTATTTTTCAAGTTAAACAAATAATTACACATGTTAAGTCAAATTCAGACTACCTCCGAACTCAAGACAACAATAAAGCTTTTATTCTATTACATAGTTGGTAAGAAGTCCATAAAGGCAAGAAAAACAAAATGTATGTTTTGTTAGTGGAGATCATCTGAATCTACATTACTGTACTTCACAGTTCTCAATTTCTGCAGATATCCTCGCTATCCTCACAGGAAGAACATGTTTCCTAGAAAAAATGTGAAAATATATTCTCCTTCTCTATATTGGAAATTTGTTTTTGAAATACAAAAGCACTAGCTGGGAGGGCTTCCAAACTGAAACATGTTTAAACACATGGAAAGAAAACTCTTACTTTGGAAGCAGTTTCAGAAAGCAATAGACAAATAAATTGGAGTAGGCTGATGCCCAATAACTGGATCCTATAAGCACATTTACTACTTTAAAAAGTATTATTTGGAAGATAAATACTGCTACACTTAGCCTAATAGTTCCACTAAACTGAATCCAATTAAGAACTAAAATTTCTACTTTTCAACTAGACTATTTTTAAAAAATGCTATCTTATAGCATATGTCTTGGTGCCATCTATTGAGTTCACTGTTCTAATTTAAACAATCCCAAAATCCAATGTGTTTTAGGCACTGAACCAATTTTGCAATCTTCCCCATTTAGTCACTTGTAGCGAATTGATTTTGCAATTTATTTTGCTTTCATCATATGTCACTGACTTTTGCTGAGTATTCACAAGAGGGTACTTTCCTGAGTTCAGAAAGGTACATAGGAGCTGCAAAGAACACTACTAGTCACGAAGATTTGTACACTAACAAAGCCAAACTTTTCCTTCAGTGTTTTTACATGCTGAATAAAACAAAACACATCAAAGCTTTATTTAGCCTTATGAAAACACATATTCCAAGTGTCTTCTTTAATATTATAAATAGAAAAAAAAGTATTCCAAAGATACAGAGCTGACAAAATAAACATAGAGCCAGATTCCAGCAAACACTGGATGGAGTTTGTCACTAGCAGACCTCAGGTTTTCAGCATCATGCCAATTTCTTCTTGCCCTACTGCTTAGGTGGCTGCCCTTCAGTCTTTGGCTTTAAGCGAAAGAGGAGAAACAAGTATAAAAGTAAGGTTCCCTGGCTCTGAGACCATCAGAGTGTGAGAGAAAGCTCCCAGCATCTTCTCACACCATGGAGCATGCCATGGCACTCCATTCCTTGAGGTAGCACACTCCTCACATTAGCTAGATTCATTTACATGACTTCAATAAATGTGTGCATTTAAAAGCAAATTCCTTTCCAGAAGCACATCCTAAAAAAACAAAACTCAACAAGAAAAGGAGAAAGCTTAAATCTTTTCTAGTGCATCTACTGGCAGTGCCCTGTGGGGCCTGGCAAAGGAGAAGATGTAGATTTGGCACATAATTAATCCATCCAACTTTCTTTGCTAACCTCAGTTTCATACACTGAAAGCAATGATCTCAAGAAGCACTTCAAGTCTCCAAGGCTGGAGATTTTCTTCCTTGCTCTTCAATCTCTAGGGACAAGCTAGGATCAAACTACATATCAACCCAACTTCTAGCAAGCTCGTCTGCTATGTCCACACCAGTTGGGTCACAGATGCTATTCCACCCTTGCTGTCTGGGAATCTCAGTGTTTTCTGAGTAAGGACTGCATGGCCACTTACGTACTTACTGCACAACAGGTCTGTAAGGAGGGTTTAGCTTAAGGACTGGCTAGCTTCTGCTTTTTCAGATAAAAACAACTATCTTGTAGCTGGAAGTAGCAAGGGATCTCAGAAACACCTGCATCAATATCTCTGAGTCCTCTAGCCTTCTCATACTCTATAACTTTGAGTTACTGCCACTAGCCCAGAAGAGTTTCTGCTGAGATGCCAGAGAAGACATTTTTTGAAGAGGCTCACTATCTGATCTTAAGATAAAAATCACTGTTAATAATAAACAGCCACAATCAGAATAACAAGTAGTTCTTCAGACAAAATTGGCAAGCATCACTGTTTATCACCAAAACAAACTTTGTAGCTTATTACACCACCATCACGCCTTTTATATTTTTAATCTGCAACAGGTTTATATTAAAAATCCACACACTGACAACTTCCTTTTCAATATTAACAAGCAAATTGTATTCTTGATGCAACTTCTTTTTCCCCAGCAGCACTGACTGAAACAATAACATAGAAATACAAAGTATGCTTAAGCCCAGTGAAGCAGAGCTACAGTAAACAAGGACTATGGCTTATTCATTTGCTTCAAACCTAGAGCAATAGTACACTCTGCAAAACTAGTAAACCTGAATTCTTGTTTGTGTATCAGAACAAGAGCTGCAAAGATGCATTGTAGATAAGGGGGAAAGTGAGGCTGGGGAACACAACCTACATATAAATCTCAACTTCAGGGTTTAAAAAAAAATCAGCAGCCAACATTAAGAGAGTGTAAGGAATGAAACTGGTGAGAACTGAAGACAACAGAACGTTTTCACTCACTCCATTTGCAGCATACAGGAGCTACAACACCATGGGCTTTAAGGCAAATTATGACTCCATGGGGATATTAACACAAGACATATCAGCTGCCTCTAATACTGCAACAGGAGAATCTCCTCTCTCCCTCAGAAGAAAAACACCCTTTCCTAACATTTTTTAAAAGCTATTGTGAGAGAAAACAAGTACCAATACTTGCTGTGGTTTTGGGAACAGAAGAATTCTCAAGACTGTTTACTTTTATATGTAGTATGAAATATGTATTCCCCGGTAAGTAGAAAAAATAACCCCACAGGTAGCTCTATATACCTTTCAACATTCAGCCAGTTCAGTTACAGAAACTCACAGCTGCAGAGTATCTACAGCAACAGAACTTAAAGTTTGAGAGGGCAGTTAAGCAAGTCAAAGTACATCTACACCTCTGTAAATCTGCTGCCAGCTCCCGAGACAGAGACTTTTCACTTATGTCATATACAAAGCAGGGCTAAATCTTTATCCAGATATTGAATAAACGACCTTATTTTAACAATTGAAAAGAAGGAACTGAAATAAGCAAAAGCAGGTATCCCTATCCATTCCTGACTGTATCTACCAAGTCAGTGCATAATATGTCAGCATCTCATTACTATGACCCAGCTGGTCGTAAGTCTACTCAGTGAGTAGCTGAAAAGTTGGTATTTTCTTCTGTCTGACATACCTCATTTTGAAATCCAGCATTCAGTCAGCATTTGTTAAATTACCACCTAAAGCCATTCATTAAGAGGAACAGCTAGTACCAAGAGCTGCTTATAACAAGACAAATTTTCCTAGACTGCCTTGCTAACCAGATTTTAATTGAAAATTGTACCAGGAAGGGTAGGTATATAAATACCAATGCATTTTGTTCTTAACATCCAAGTACATGGTTATTTTGGAGCCTTAAATACTTCTGGGCTTGATTCACTGGTGCTGTGCTCTGTATGCGGCTGCAATTCAGCAAATGTGAATTTGGTATAAAAGCCAACAGTACCAAATCAGAACAGCAGAGATTCTGTACTTTTTTTGCAGTGGTTTGAAAGAACACACGGGAACAAAAAAAGACTTCTGGTTTATCCAGTCAAGTTTTACCTCGTCTAACCCCCAGAAGATCTGAAAATGTATTTATGAAATTGAATTAAAACCAGTCAGATAAATAACAACTTGTGTTTCCAGGAATGACTGAGCTTCCCTTACTTTGCACATGCTTTCGGACTGAGATTCACTAATCATTAAAAAAAAAAGATACTGTGTTCTCTTCTTGCTAGATATTTGTGTATTTACTCACTTCAGAAAAGCAGACTTACAGTAGTAGTTAAGCTGTCTCACAGCTTTTTGGCAGTACAACACTCAAGTTTTCCCACTCTAATGAGAAGTCAAGACCATGTTTCTTTGTGTATGAAGAAGCATGGCTTGGGAGAGTATTTGAGGGCCAGGCTCATGCTTTTGCTGCTGTCGAGAAGCAAGAGATAGGAAAAGCAATGCCTCCCCAGGTAAGTCATCCTCAGCAGGAACTACCACCTCATACAGCCCCTTCCCCTAGCACAGATATGACACAGCAGTTTCAGCCACTCACTGCCTGGGTGATGTCACCTGTGCTGGATGAAGATAAGCTGGAGTACATCAGCAATGGCAAAGGGAAGTTCAGTTTTCCCGATATGGGATCTCAGAGAACAGGAGAGTTTTATTTGGTCACCGAACTCTTTCATTATTGTACGTTCAGGCTCACATTAATGAGAAAAATGCTTTAATAACTTTTAGCAAGACTCTTCAGCTCCTCCTACAACTGTAGTACCAAGAAAATAAGACAGTGAACATTGCCCATGACGTTACTTATAAATGCTTTCTAATCTCAAATAGAATTGGACAAAATACAAGCAAGAATCTTCTGCACACTTTGATATTTAAAAGGAAAAATGGTATTAGTGATATTAATTATATTTAATGATATTCATGAAAATAAAGACATTCATTATTTGTCCATGTTCATCACTTAACTGATGCTAAAATTTCACTTGCTGTCTGTCAACCTAAACCAACATTCACAGAACATTTAATCCAGCATTGCTCTCCAGACTGTGTTCATAAGCTCTTAGAATCACTGCCTGCTTTGTTGTGAAGCAGACCTGCTGGGTTCATTCATCTTCCATTATGCCAAATTTTGTTGTTTGTTCAGAACAAAATTGGAATTACATAAAATAGAACAGCCTGCATAATCCATCTTGTAGTTTTCAGTTGTTTTTCAAAGAGGAGGGAGTTTAGAAATGTGGTTTAAAACATTTCATTTCAACAGAACCATCCATAAATTGTGATCTTGACATGCTCTGCAATTCAGTTACCACCAAAATGAAAATCACTGTTATATTCAGCATGGAATTATTTAGGTTTCTGAATACAGAAAGCCTGATGATTCCACAAGATACATGTGTCAAATCATTCAGATCACCAATTGTGCTGCTATCCATTTGTTACATTTTCAGATGAGCTTCAGTAGAAAGAACAATGGGAAGGTCATAGTTACTAGGAAAGAATAATCAGGGTTAAGCAAAGTAGAAAGAAGATAGGAATCAGGCTGAATTTATTAAACCATGGCCCTGCTTGGGGAGTAACAAAAAGCTTCTATGTGAAGTCGCAGGCAGCACTGTTCCCACCTAGGATGCATCCCTTTGATAGGCAGCTCACTAACTGAATCACTCATATGAGTCAAAGACTGAAGAGCTACAGTCTGGCCTCAGTAGGTAAATAAAAACAGCTAATTCTGGAAACTGCATTTTGTATTGCAAATGGTCTTCTGTTTACAAGAAAAATACTTAAGTTTCTTATCAAAGATAACCTGTTTCTTGCACACAGAATTAACTAACTTCAGAAGCATTACAGCCAGCCCAATCCTCCACAAGGAGGTAGCAATTTTTTAGGACAATTCCTGGAGACCAGTGGTCATTTGGCTCCAAAGGCAGAGGAAGATCAGTAGAACCAAATCACTTTACCTTTGTAATTCACTAAGTGCTCTACTCGTGGATGGGCTAGGGTTTAGCCTCAGGAAGTTCTGCTTTAAATTGAGATGAGTGAGATCTTGGCTATAAAACAGGTTGGCAGGCAGGTGCTCCAGGCTGCAGCATGAAAGATCCACTGAGCTTATGCGTTGTGATGCAACCTGGAAGTGAAGAGGTACAACAAAATGTTAATACTGTAAGAAAGCAAGAACATTTCCTTCACTTCTTCTAGCACAAGATAAACTGGTTTTAAGCACAGCAGAAGTCAATGTTGGCACATATAGCCAATCTAACAGGGTTTACATCATTGCTGAAAGTTATGCCACGATCTCTCGTTTTGCCTCAGTGCTAAACCCAGGTCCACAGATGGCTAGCAGGTGGAAAAGCAGGAAGGTTTGCCAAATTAATAAATGAAATGGGTTCATTTTCATCAATGAAGTTATGCAATACCCTAAGACCAGAACAAAAAAAAAATTTAATAGAGATTTGACAAATGTTAGTTCAGACCTTTAGTTAGCAAGTAACAGCAGCAGAGGCAGCACTGAAGTTTCCTCCATTGCTGCATGACTGGTCAGTATATTTGGCTGAGTGGAGGCTAGGGGATAACAGTCATCACCTTGTCTCAGTTTCAAGAGTCAAAACCACGTACTAAATGGCAGAAGAAAAAGTTATCCCATCTATATCTCACTAGAGAAAAAAAATATCATGACAGCAGCAGCAAGGTGCCAAGTACTTATCTCTTCTCAATGAATCAGAAAAACACAACAAATAAATACAAAAAGATGACAAAATCTGAGATTTGGGGCTTAACATTGTTTCCCAGAAAGAAGGTAAACCAAACACATCCTACAGAGGCTAAAGAAATCATACTACCCAGTATTATATATATCTAGCGTCCTTCCACAGAGACCTACAGGCAACAAATTCAAGTCCCTTACCCAAATCTCTAGGATACAGCTGGGTGAACTACATCTTGCTGCTTTACTTGACTTACAAGTCTTTATTAAAACAAACAAACAAAACCAACACTGCAATGCAGAATTCTTATATTTTCTGTTCTGTACTACCACAAATACCATTTCATAAATGAGTTGCAGAGGTAGTTACATGACAAAGTACAAGGTAGCACGAGTGGTGGGCAATGAGGAGGGGTCAAATGCTAAAAGGATGAGAGGTGTTTTTGGAGTAGGCATGGTTTAGATCAAAGAAGGAGAAGCAAACAACTTCACCATTTTAGACTTCTGGGACCGCACAAACAGTGCTCAAACTGTTACATGTTCCGTCAGCTGCTCGCTACGAGAGAAGCAATCATTTAATTTTGTCATTGGCACTTTTACTTGCCTCACATGCTGGGATTCTGGAAGCATAAACACCCTGTCTAAGGGATAAAAACAGGAAAAACAACAACTCATAATCAGTGCCCAGTGACAGACTGCAAGAGCTTCTGAATTCTCATGAAGGAGACATCACCCAACCTTCTGGGCAGATACAACCCTTGTCACAAAGTGCCCTGAACCTAGAGATGTCAGGGTTTGCTGGCATAAGTAGCTTCTCACTGAAAGGAAGGCCAAGGAGGTTTTTTATTCCTTTTTTTTTCCCCTCTCCAATGCAAGCTAAAGAGGCCTCAGGATAAGTGGTCTCTATTATAAACATACTGCCTTAAGCTTTGAGAGGAACAGACGGTGCAGTGTTTTTCTCTAAAGCAACCATTAATAATCCAGTCCTCCTACATCCATTAAAACACTCAAAGTTTTGTTACTCAATTAGTCCAAGTCCTTTTGTCACTGTAGCTACTATTTTTCTTCTTCTTGTAGTATTAGTTAAAAATTATTCATAAGCTATTCTGAGAAGTCATTTCTGAAACCTAGGTATTCAGTATGTCTATGGTGCCAGAACCTGCCTGGTACAGTACAGTTCTCATCACATTGAAAATAAAAGAGATGAAAAAGCAATGACATTTGTTAAATTAACATGGAGAATGTGTAATTTCAGGTGTAATACTTATATATGCTGTTTTTCCAACTATTTGTTTGAAATGTGACATGAACAGTAATATGCAACCTGGCAGTGCTTAGCAAGGCATGTTACTCTAAAAATAACTGAAGTACCAGAACTAGTAACTCTGAGTGTGAACCACGATAAAGCAGCCAAAGGAATAAAAATTCTACTCATATCAAAAAAGAATGCAAATCATAGAATGGTACAGTTGGAAGGGACCTTTAGAGATCATCTAGTCCAAACCCCTATGCAGATGCAGGTCCACCCAGATCAGGTTGCACAGGAACGTGTCCAGGTAGGTCTTGAAGACCTCCAAGGAAGGAGACTCCACACCCTCCCTGGGCAGCCTGTGCCAGGGCTCCCTCACCTGGACAGTAAAATAGTTTTTTCTTATGTTTAAATGGAACTTTTTGTGTCCCAGAAATCTACTTAAAAGTAATTTTGGTTTTACAAGTTGTATATTCTGCTTATTTTTTGTTTGGTCAGTTGGTTGAGGTTTTTAAATAAAATTACTTTGTTAGATAAGGAATTTAATTAATATTTACATGCAATTGACACATACTAAAGGGTACTTCTACAAGAGAAAAAAACAAGTTACAACCACATTTTAAAATACATTAGTTCTGGAATCAGTTGTAATTTCATTGAAATCTTTTTTGTTAGCAAAACAGTACTTGAAGTATTAACTTCTGAATTTGCACAAGGAATACACATACAAACAAACACAGTGATTCTCACAGGCAGGGATAAAGACTTTTTTCATTGCTCAATACTGTTCTGTAACAAATTCCTACAGAACAGAGGAACAAGATGAAAAACAAAGGAGAGTGACAAAGGAGAACATCTTAACAATACTTTCTTAGGTTCACCAGAAACTTTCATCAGTTGTTTTTGAAGTTCAGTATTGAAATTGTGAAATGATATTGTTCTCAAACTGAATAAAGGGATACTCCGATCTTGCAATCATCTTGCATTGACTTCAATGCAGTAATACTGTGCATGTGTGTTTGCTACTGCTTATGATGAGAAAAGCATTTTTCTAGAAGATGATACATTTTTAAATAAAGCACTGGTTTTCCTTGACTCACTGCAGGGAATCATTGCAGAAAAGCTGATAAAAGGTAAGAAAATGCTGAGTACAATATCACTCGCAGTCAAAGAATAAAAAGCATCTGGAAGAAGGGACATTATCTACAAAAAGTAAGGTAGCCACTGGAAGGAAAAATGAAGAGAAAAGAGATTCTGCTGTAAATAAATAAATGGCCCAAGAAGTTTTCTGAGATGGGTTCAACAGATCCATGCTCTCAACAGAAACACTGAAGAGAGTCAGTGCGGTAGCAATACTAGAGGGAAATACTCTCCAGATGTATGTAGAACCTGCCATTGAGCACTCACTATGTCTTATGTGGTGTTTTCTTTTGGAAAACAGAAAAGTATATCTATTTTATATGCTTTACATACATATATAAAATAAATAAGCAGCACAGTTCACAACTTCCCAAGTAAAATATGCCATTGCCCAGACGAACCCCTCTGGAACATGTTCTCGTCACCTCCACACATCCTTAACACTTGTTTTCACCTGCAACCCCTGTTGCATTTCAGCTACTTGTAACATGGAGGAAATGGTCGAAGCAATGACCTTCTTGGAGGATAGCATATGATACCCTCTCAGTTTCGGTAGCTACAGCATAAGCTGGAAATGCCAGAGCAGCAAGACATGCAACAGTTTGACAGCAGGGTAGCTCAAACACACAGCAAAATCTTGCAATTCTTGAAGACTTCTTTTCAGCTGGGATTTTTAATCATCACAAATTTAAAGAAACAAGATGAACCATGTGGCTTTCTCTATTCCCTGGATATGATTTTAAACACTTTATGGTCAACTGTTGTATTATAATGTCTCCCATCATAATACTACAGGAGAAGTAAGTAACAGGGTAAAGCCAAATTCAACTACACACAAACTGCAAAGCCCAACAGAAGAATTTATTTTATGGTTCCTGT
This sequence comes from Colius striatus, assembly GCF_028858725.1. Classification (NCBI taxonomy): domain Eukaryota; kingdom Metazoa; phylum Chordata; class Aves; order Coliiformes; family Coliidae; genus Colius; species Colius striatus. The sequence continues at coordinate 16,669,175 of NC_084762.1, read as the reverse complement.
TGCAAGTTCAGTTAATCAGCCCTGGCCTACAATGGCTTATTTTGTTTCAGTCACCATGTGAGTATGGCATACCGAAGTGCAGTTTCAATAACACATCTACCACAGAGAGCCTTGCATCTACCCATTGTGAACGCCAAGAAGTCATCACCACGCTTCTAATTTCCCCCCAGTAGCAATAAAATGCAGTTTTATTCTAGGAATACCACCACAAATAAAGCAGCCAGAGAGCTCTTTCCTCTCCTGTGGGCAATATGCCTTCTGCTACTTCCCACCTGTGAGCTGTATTGGTGGCAAAGAGTTGCCCAAACATGAAAACTCACTTTCAAACATGGGTTGCTTGGGCCACAATAATACTTAAAAGTACAAATAACTACCAAAAAAAGTCAGCAGTGCCTTAAATAACAAAAACATTTCCCCAAGGGGTTTCAATTTGAATTTTTTCTATTTTTGTAAAGAAAACAATATTTCAAGAAAGTATGGTATGGGTTTACTGTAAATCTGAAGAGTCACAGCTGGCAATGAAAATACAGAAAAATATTTGTATCAACCAATATTCATGCCTCTTCTTGCTACACAGGGCTCAAAAAACCACTTTACTTTGTCCATCAGTATAATGCCACCTCTGTTGCCAAGCTACGCAACAAGACTGATAACCGTCTTTGTTTTGAAGCTTTGGCTATCCTACAAAAATGATCTGTTGCTGACAATGGATGTCAGCAATGGACACAGCTGAACCCAGCTGTATGGACAAACACAAGCCTTGTTTACACAAGGACATCTTTCGGTGTGACCTGTGGTGTGAATTTAAACAAATGTAATTATGTATTTTTCCTGTTTACCCTCATCCCATTCCCTATAGTTCTATTCAGATAAGGAATTACTATTTAGGACTTCAACAGAAGACAATTAAAGTAACCAAACAGCCCACACTGTACAGGCAGCCAAATTCCCAGTCTGTTTGAACTGAACTGAGGATGTTAAATTACACCTGCTGCAGACATGCTAATACAAAGGCAGTGTAATTTTTCTCTTCTGGGATTTGTTTTTAAACAGTTTGATAATCATCACACCCCACCAATGCCCGCATAAGGCTTAACTAAACAGTGATACACACCCTTGAAATATCTAAACTAACTGCTTAGAGCAAACAGGTTCTCCTCACCTCAGAATCAACCCTGCATTCAAATTATAATCCTCCTTTCTATTCAAACATCAGTCCCACTCAGCACAGAGGCCTCCCTCCCTCCACGGAGCTCAGCGCCACAGCCAGGAAACACACCAGTGCACTCAGCCACAGCCAAGAGCAGAGGAAATGTTCAGACTGGTAAACAAGCTAGCACCAAAAATCTTAATGAAAAAGGGGGGAAAAAAAATGTTCTCTTTCTCTTTAAAGGCATATATTTTCAAGTGACAGCTTTTAAAATGGGTACAGTGAAAAGGTAATGGCTTTTCTGTCCTCTCTGTTTTCTTTCAAATATTAAATTAGATGCACAATAACTCAAGCTAAAGGGCCTGGAAATGAAAAGACAAACAGCAGAGGCTTGAAAGCATGTCTTTCAGGTTCACACACCCAACAGGTAATGCCATAGGTAAGAGCTGTAATCGAAGGGCAGGAGTACACGCTGGCATGGAAGTATTAACGGGCCATGTGCTTCTCACTCAGAGGTGACACAGCCTAAAACCTCTGGCACAAACATCTTGTGCCAGCAAGACTCAGGGACACAAAGATTATTTAATTTGTCCCTGCCCTCCTCTCCTTAGCTCTGAACAAAGATTTATACAGCATGCAGAAGTAGCTAACTTCTACTTTTGGCCCTTCTGCAAAGCTTTAACAACTCAACTAAAACCAGCAGTAGCAAATGTGTGTGGGGAGATGAAAACAAAGAAGTAAAAAAGCAGAAGTTGCACTCCTTTACGCTTCGTGATAGGAGATCAGAAGAAATTTCAGAGACATGAAAGGCAGCGTCCCAAGTTTAGCACCAAGACATTGAAAGTGACAATTTGTCAAAAAACATAACATTCATCACCTGTCATTTGGAAAGGTTTGGTACTATAAGAAGTCATTAACAGAACATAAGTATTTTTGTTCCTCCAGGAGGAAAAGTGCTGCTCTTTCAGAGATCAGCTACCGGTATCAGTATTACACATGGAGTGACATCGACACCAAGGTGATAGTCATGCTGGGACGATCACACTCCTAAGATCCCCACAAGGACAAGACTAAAGATGCAACATAGAGTTATGCGACAGTAATTAGTTGTAGCATTAAGCTACTTAAAATTCCGACATGTGAATCTCCATTTGGCGTAGCAAGGAATATTAACATCCTTAAAACACTCTGATTGAAAACAAGTCAACTGCCAACATTGCAAAACAGGTGACAGTAACAAAAAATAATACTCCCTTTTCTTGCAACTTGTCTTAGACTTAGTTTTTTTACCAAGACAAGTTGCTGTACTGCCAACAAGCAGACTTCACAATGAGCAGCCCTCCAGTAAAGACTTTCTTTCAGCATTTACTATAGGTTTCAGACTCTCACCAGTGAGACTTTCAATAGATGTTCACTTGTCTGAGTCTCCCCAGTCCCACGTGGAAAGGGTTACAGAGTTTTGTTGGCTTGTTTTAAGTAAGAGGTTATGCCAGATTTGCTGTTCCTAACTTAGGTTCTCCTACATAGTTGCATCATATGGTATAACTCTACAATGGGACAAACTGTCTTCATGACATGATTTCACAGTAACTCAGAAATGCCTTCTGACCCAAGTGTTTTATAACACAATCATGAATATAGCTCTTGGGCCAGGGCCTAAAACCAGTCTCCAGCACTCATTACCTCTTCTTCCTGGAGATGTTTCTCCTTCTCTACACTCTACAGAAGCCAGCTAAGGAAACCAAATGTCCCTAAAATTAGTTTTGCTAACAAATCCTCTCCTCTCTCTCTTCCTGCTAGATTTTGCTTGGAAAGGCTGTCAGTGTTAACAGTCATTCAGTTTCAAGACTGACTCAGATATACCTTACACATACCCAAGTACTGTGTAATATATCAGTTCCTGCATATCCCTCCAGTGTCATGGGATCTGCTCACCACAGACAGTTTCCCTGAGCTTCATTAAGAGCAAAAGTTACATTCCCCTACTTCCTCCCACCCCCCTACCCTCAGAGATTACTGAAAACACTTTGGGATCCCCCAGAATTTAAATGCATCTTAAAAGGTAACATCTGCAACATCTCATCGAGCTTCTAGCTGTAAGCCATAGAGACACTTTCCTGTGTTTATGCAAGAACTGCATAGATTCAGCTTCAATAACATCAGAACTTGATATAAAGGCTTCAAAAGATGTTACATGAAAAGCTATTCCAGGTGCGTAGGCAATACGTAGTTTTCCATTCTCACTCTTGGCTACAACAACAAATATTCTACTAACTGAAGGCAGCAAGTCCAAAACAAGGATCTCTGACTCTCTAAATTTAATCAAAGAAAAAGAAGGGGGTGGGGAAAAAAAACAAACAGCAAAGCTATAGTTTCTGTATAACAAAAATTAAGAGAAAACTTTAAAGTCACCAATTACACCACTTTGGAATCAGCTGAACTATTCTGATATGGTAAGTTAACCAGTTGAGCCAAAACACCAAGCTTCCCTCCCAGACCTCAGAAGTTCATTTCAAAAACATCAACTAACGTCTAACAAAAGGCACAAAAGAACAGGTTTTGGGGGAGAAGGAGGAGTAACACTTGCAAACGTTACCACCAAAAGCAAACCAAAACTAATTTCAAGTTTGCTGTCCCTAGTCTTCTGCTTTCAGACTTGAGATAACAAGAAGCCACCCACAGCAAAAACAACCAGATATGATTGTAAAGCAAAGATCCCAGCTACTGAAGATTTCACATACACACATAAAAAAGAAAGTCAAGTTCCACATGGAAACCAGAGGTTTGTTTATATTCAAATACTTGTAATCACCGCCAAAAGGAAGCTGTGGGTTTATTTCTAGGGATCTATTTTTAGAGAAAGCATTATCTCAATATTGTCATTTTACAGTACTAGAGGAAAAAAAGTTTCCTTGTACTAAACTTAGAGTCATCATGTTTCCTGCAAGTAAGGATCAGCTCAAAAAAAGTCTCACTGAAAAAAGGTAAAAATCTTTCAGGCGTCTTTACTAGACTAGACTTCTTAGTCTCATAAATGTGAAGAAATCTAGATAGTTCTTATCCTCCAAGAAAGCAAACTTTTTGCAGTCTTGGATTGGGTTAAAGGCTATTTTGAAAAGATGACACTGATGTTGGCATTATACTAAACTCATTTTTAGGTCGTACTAGCATAGACACTAATTTTCAGGCATACAAGCCTTACTGGTTTCAGAAACAAATCACCTACTGCGTGGTCACTCTCTCAGTGACCAGCATGTCCCTGACCTTCAGCCTGTTCCTGACACACACAAACATGGTAGCCCAGAATTGAAACATATGGATTAAGAGTACAAAGTGATAAGAAAATGTTAAAAACTCCTAGCTATAACACAAATAGTATGTTTGTTATATACAAATTCTCTGCTGAATTACCAAAGGTGATAATCAGGACCCAAAGGTAGAAGCCTATGGACAGAAATTCAGAGCTCATGGAAACTAAGGGTAAAGTTCTCTGTAGTTTTCCTCCAGAAGAGGGATATCCATAGGAGGCTGAACAGACACTTGCAGAGGAGACGTTGCATCCAACGTCTCTAAAGTATAAATTGACAGCACTATAACAAATAATATACTTAATATTAATTACTATAATTATTATACTTAGTAATAAATTATAAGATACCTAGAATATTTTTTTCCAGAGCAGTGCCAATGGCATATACAGGGAATAATCATATGTGAGGATAAAGTATATTAAGAGGGTTCTGATCAGTAAGTATTAGAAAAGCCTGCCTTTAACGCCTCCAGAGACATCTGAGGTTTGGTAATAGAAATCCCTGCAATGATGACTGCTATAAAGACATTACAGCTCACTATAGTACCTAGAAACACATACAAAACAGGTTGATTGGCTAGTGAGCAAGTCAAATACCTTCAAGCCTTCTTTACGGGCTGAAGGCCTTATTTTGTATGAAAAAGCTCTGCAAAGTCTGTGTTCCACACTAAAGCTGGAATCTGCACTTTAGATCTTTCCCTGAGTTGACCACGTCTGGTATGAAAATGTCAGTCAGCATCTGACATCATCAGAAATAAAGATGAAGCTATATGCACGAGTGGATATGGCTTACTATCTGTCATTTTAACTAATGAGAAGAGTATTCTGTGCTGAGAGAAAAGGTAGCCTCACAGTTGATTGTCTTTCACTGGCTCAAAGGCAGATGAAGCACAAGTGAAAAGCAAGTACATCTCTAGCAGGAACACTCAATTATTGCTCCCTGAACTTCCTCAGCATCATTCCTGTAGAACACTTGCACAAGCCGGTCATCTTGGTCTCCTGTTTTGCAAATTTTTTTGCAGAACTACAAGTAAGTTCAGGAATTAGTTTTTAAATTCTATGTCATTTATTTACATAAATATGGTCTCTAACACTAAGCTTGTGTACAGTCACAACTCAGACCTCTTTTTCCTCAGCAAAAATAAAAGTCGTATTACTAGAGTGACCGATCAGCTTCATCCTTTTAAGCTAAACATTTGATTTTGCACTGCTGCTTCAGATAGGTCTCTATACAAATTGAGGAAAGATGAAGACTACTGCTGTAGAGGCTCCTGCGTTGCTTACTTGTATAGCATAAGCTCAATTCAAATCTGTTGTTATTTTCTGCTAGTTTCATGGTGCAACCGAGAGTATGAAGGGAGTATTCTGCACTGACACAAAAGGAGTAAGACCAACATGGCAGCATGCCCTTCCTCCTTGAATTTGCTATTCTTGCTATTTTTAGCACTTTTTAAACATAATGTACACTGACATCATAACTTAGTCTCTCCTTTTTTCACAGCAAGTGAGGGTCATCTGGGACATCACACGCAGTTCTACTGCAGACTGGAAGACAAAGGTGACTGAAACAGGGCAGAGAAAATACAAAGGCACACAGGAATCAATTCTTAAGTTCAACACTTTTTTAAATCAAGGATTTCTTTCCAGATATTCCTTGTATTTTAAACAGGAGGGTTCTTTTGTGTGCAAGCCCAAACCCATCCTGGCACCTAGGCCCACACAACCGCTTATTCCTCACTAAACACACTGTCACTACAGCCAGTGCTGTGCAAGTCAGTCTGGAAAGTAGTCAATGAATGGTGTGCACGCACATACAGCTGTGTGCCTGTACATCTCTATCTACCTACATCTATAGTATGACCATGCACAGACAGCTTACGTGAGGCAGTCATGCATTATTTACAGTCCTCATCTCTCATTGTCTCTCTTTCTCTACCTGCCCAGTTGAAGTAAAGCAGGAAATAATTGTCCCATGAAGCTGTCGACAGACTTCCTGCTCTTCTAAAGCAGAGAGAAGCAAAGTTCTGCGGGGTCAGATAACCCATCTCAGCATGCCCAGTCATGCATCCTATTTCCAAGAAAACAAAATTCTGTAATACATCCCTGCTTCAGCTCTGCAATACTGAATTTCTGGGGCAGACTTCAACATCTCATTTTTTAATTGCATACATTGAATCATGGAGGACTGATAACCACTTTTACTCCAGTCAAACCATCCGCGTCATGAGTTGTGTAGTAGTCAACACCATGCAATTTCATGTGTTGAAAAACGTTAAACTAAGTTTAGCTGTTAGGAGTGTCAAAAAGCAGGAGCTCACCACCACACCCGATATCAGCCTCCTGACAGCGAGTTCCAACACTTAGTAACACCTTATACATAAAACCTCTCTCTCTCCTATTACATGAAGGGTATAGCTTTTTAGGAAAGCCCTCATCATGTCCTTTTCACTGTTAGCTATACATTCTTCTCCTGTCCTTCTGCATTTAACGTTCAAGTAGTAAATAGTGGCAGATCCGAATCACTGTGTGGGTTCCAGAACCATCATGCCAACTTTATGCAGAGAAAATTCTTTTAAGCCATGAAGATTTTCCTTTCTTCCCACTCTGCTCTCCCTCCCAGTTGCATAAGCTTATTTTTCAACATTTGGCAACAGAATGAACATAGTTGACAAAAAAGGACCAAATTTTTTGTTGTTGTTGTTTTCCTTTTGAGCTTCCTTAATTAGGACTCCAATATTTGGAAAGCAAAAGGAAAGAAATGCACTGTGGTATAGAACTATCAATATTAACGAACAAGCTACATTCCCAGCTTTTAAAAATATTCTGTTTGAGGCTAAATCGGCATATCTAAGTGACCTATTTGGACTAAGTATGTCACCAAGTTTGTTATTTAGGTCAGTATTTGTGCAATAATTATGATCCATCCTGAAAACGGGAGTTCTGTTAACCTCAAGACACACACATACAGGAAAATCAACGCTAACATCTATTCACAAATCCCTTTCCAAAAATTTACAGGGCAGAGCATGAGAGCTGTCTTGGCTAAGACAAATTTCACTGCTAGAATGAATCACATTATATAGGAGTGATGCTCATTTTTAATTAAATTGAGCTTCAGTCTCAGCAAACTTGAAATCAAATCTTCTCTTACATATATATAGATATATTTATTGTAGGAATGGTGAGTTAAGATTTGTCTCATTCTGGAACACCACAACAAAGTCAATGCTGCCAATAGTCTGTGGGGAGAAAGACTGCAAAGCAAGCATTCTTTGCAAATTCTCCCTTCAAGATTAAGCTTGTTATTTAAAAGTTAAAATAACATCATCTTCGAGCTCTTCTGAAGTATACAGAAGCCAGAAATGAACATTTTTTTTCATAGTTAAAGACAGAATTAAACAATTGTAATGAGATATTTTATCAGAGATCTCATTCAACACAAAAACTGATAAAGCCCTCATTACACTTTTATCAGAAGCCTCAGTCTCCATCAGCATGCATCATAAGCATGAAGGACTGCAGACAAAACTACCCCTGAACCTAAGTTAACACGAACATCAGTGTCAAAACAAATGCCATTAAGTAGCAACTAAAATTAAAATACAGTCTTAAATATTATTCCCAAAAACTCATGAAAGGACAAGTACTACATACACCACCACCAACAAAGAATAATCTGTAAGCACCATGTGATCTAGCCTGCAACAAGCCACCTGAAGCTAAGAGAGCTATAAAATGTCCCTTCCTAAATTTGCTTACCTTTGCTTTACACAGTATATTCTTGGTTAACAAGAATACTTCAACTTCTTTGAACTTTAGTAGCTCCAAACATCTGAGGCAGAGTACCTCATATTGAAGTTGAGGGTTTTTTCCTGCATGAGAACGTTAGTTTGCCTGAACTACAGAGCTGAAGACGAAACTTTCTCATTTATTTTTACACGAGATATGATGCACTTTAAAATTAAATGCTTGGATACAAACAGCATCAGCAGGAGGAAGTTAGAGTTACTTTTGCAGCATTCCTAGTTTCTCTGTTTCTGTTCTGCAGAAACAGTGTTACTGCACAGTACTTCCCACACAACTGCCTTGCATACAATCACACTTGTCTCTGATTTTTCAGTCTAAGGATAGAAAACCCAAACATTAGAAAAAGCAGCTTGGAAGTGGCAAAGTACTGTTTCAAAATCCATGAATCCAGTACGTGGAGTCTCCATTTTTGGGGCTGGCAGGTGGAGAGCTGGGCAAAACAAAGTATGATTTTTGTTTTTCCTCAAAGCAGGTTTTACCAACAAAAAGAAGAGCATAGCAAAGTTTGCTCAGTTCTGACAGTCTGAAAAGACACTTGAAACTGTGTATTTTCTTTCTACTCTTACATAAGAAAAAAGGGAGGTTATCATGAGTGCATGGGGATATGTTCTCATGCTGGCTATCGTCCCGATACTGTTAGTCATTTGGGTGAACCAGAGAGAGAGAAGCACAGCGTGGCACAGAACAAGCTTATGCTGCCAGTAATTCAGAGGGGCTTTCTGGCCATTTATCTCTACTTCTGAAGTTCATTGTTTTCCACTGTTTTTCTCACTCATTAGTATTTGCCTTTCATTTATCTGATGTCAAAGCCTCTGGAGATGAAAGGGCATTACTCTCCCACAGAGAGCCACAAAGTGGCAAGAACTCAAAAACCTGACAGACCATGCCTCACCGTCTCATAAAACATGCCTTGGGGATTTTTACCTTGAGGCTTAAAAGAACTGAGCAGGGATTCCAGAACAGCATCTTTAAAAAGAATTTTAAAACTTACTAGTAAAAAAGCTAAAGGACATTTTAAATAATATATGTGTTGGGAGGTGCCAATAGCTACCACACGAAGAAAGTTTGACGTAATAATCAAACCTTTTAAAGAAGTCCATAACCCAGGCAATAGGCTGACTAATACATTACTGCAAACTAAAAAGACAGATCTAGAGTGCCATAAATATCTTTAAGAAGTAGTAGAAAAAAAACAAGTTGCTTTATCAGAGTGAAGAGTATGAACAGACACTCCTCATCATGCATAAAACTAATGGGTAGATAAGGCTCAACTAGAAAACCAATGAGAGTGCCCGAACAGCCGAGTAAAATTACTTGTGGATTAAAAATACAAAAGTACAGTGGTTCAAGACACACAAATTACTTTAGAGAGCAGTTAATAAAAAAAGTGGCAGGGATTAAGAGATAAAACAAGTAATTGCAAAAACAAACTTTCAAAGTCAAACTGAAAAGATGAACTAAATAATGCAGGATCTCAATTCCTATAACGAATTGTGCTCTAAGCACAGTATAAAATTTTGTTTATGACGGCTTTAACTAGTGTGTTTTTTTCTAGTGACATAAAAAGATTGCTTATTAAAAACCAAAAATTAAACAGTTATAAAACAAAAGAGATTCAACAACACTTACAGCAAGAAAAAAAATCCTTAATTCTAACAATTTAATCTTTAGGCTCTGTGTAAGGAACTGATTAAAAAAAATTCCACACTATTTTAGGTTTTATTAATACTGAAACAAAGCTTTTAAAATTAAAATTGACAATTGTATTTGGCATCCTTTTTGTTCTAATGATTTCACTCCATGCATCCATTTGGATCAAGATGAGAAAGTCCAGCGTAGCACTTGGTAGAAAGAAATCTCAGCCTCAACACACTAAAATTCACTTCTCTATTGCCTGTTACCAAGAGCTCTCTAATTTAGTATTTTGGGCAACACTAAGAGCAGTAACAGCAGTTCTTGACAATGAACCTATAAGAGCGTTTATAAAACTCTGTGAAGACAATACAATTGGAGGAAACACTACAAATGTGCCTTTCAGATAGGAATTAGCACTGTTCTCACCTTTGATGCTTGCCGAAGCCATCGCAAATATTCAGTAAAGTTATCGAAACAAATGTAGTAGGTCTGGCTTTGAGGTCCAGAGGAGCTAAATGCCAAACAGTGCTGGTGCTTTTTCACTTCTTCCACCTACAGCAGAGACAAGAAAGTGTTAGTGAACGAGAATCAAAAGCCTCTTAGCACAACTCCCTAGGGCAAAGTTAAAGTAGATGCTCATCAAGCAGAGATGGACTAATCCTCTAAAACACTCAAGCTGGATCTTGACCATCAAATTCACAAATCTACACAAGGAAGGAATGAAAACAGAAGGATAAAGGAACCAAAGAAGAAAAACATCAAAAACATCAGCATTTCAGGAGAGATTGAGAACCAGTCAGCACCACTGAGCACCAGTTTTCTCAGTGAAATACATTTAAGGTTGTGTTTATACATCTCAAAGAAGTACAACTTATACTCCTGGTTATTAAAACCAGGAATAACAGAATGCATCTCTTACAGCTCAATTAAATCCTTTGGCATTTCTCAACTTGCTAAAAAACACCCAGAATACATCATTCTGCTACCATACACGAGAAGTCCCACACAACTTATGGTCTCAATGTCTCAGCACTGCATTCTGGAAAGCCTTTGCAAACCAGGAAGTGCAGAGTATTTATGGGCTTGAGGAAGAATATTTTTGAGCAATAACTTAAAAAACACTTAATTTTGTGCCAAGCATCCTCCTCCCAAGCTTTGTCAGCAGAAGTCCTCAGTATATTTTTCTCAGCTTGGTTCTCCTTCTCTTCTAAAATTTATTGTCAATCTTCTGCTTAACACAGTCTGCATGTTTTACATTACATGAGGCATTTACTTGCAAAACCAACCTAGAAATTCCATGTTAAGCAATTGAAAAAGGTACACAATCTCTTCTTTTAAATTTGAAAAAAAAATTAAATAATCTTTTTCATCTCAAAAAAGGCAGATGGGGACCTGAATCTTGTTCTCTCCACTGTGATACAGCCAGGAATACAATTTACCATCAGAGTTCACCCACGGCTGCTAAAAGAGGGCTTCTTTATTCAGTACCTCCAGGGAAGAGCTGAAGAATCACGAAAGGAGACAGGAAAAATGGCTCCTAGAAGGCAGCACTACTTCCCACATTGCTAGTATAGAATATTAATGAATCAGCTTCAGTATGTGTACGTAACATTACGAAGTTTGTTTCTTTTCCAATGACTACTAAGAATCCAAGTTATCAACATGCAAGGTAAAGAAGCATTACTCCAGCTGCAAATTCTTCCTCAAGGTGATGATTCTCTTCCCCTTATCTTTGCCAAACAAGCCAATAATAGTGTTCTGAAACACTATTTAGGTCAAAACAGCAATGTTGTAATCTTATTTTCTTCACTGAAGTTGCACAGAATCAATATAGTTGAGGTTGGAAGGGACGTCTAGAGATTACTTGGTCCAATGCTCCTGCTCAAGCAAGGCCACCCAGAGACAGTTGCTAGGACCAGGTACAGATGGCTTTTTAAACATCTCCAAGGTGGAAACTCCCCTACCTCTGTGGGTAACTTAGGCCAGTGCCTGGTCACACTCAAAGTAGAAAAACAAAATATTTCCTTGTGTTCAGGGTAGCCCTCCTGGGTTTCAAGTGTAATAAATCAGAAAGAAGTCCCTTTTCAGCTTTGCACAAGTAAAAATGTTTGCTGCTCTTACAGCTTGCAACACTCCACTACTCAAAATGCTGAACATTTAAAAATCCCAGTGTTAAAAACAAGTCCATGACCTTATTGGTCAATTTTCAGACCTTAAGAGTAACCAAGCATGGGTAAAGGCTGAATGATGAGGCATGGTACAGATCATACACAATACAGCTGTGTGTATCCTTCACATAGAAAACATTAAACACTGCACACAAGAAAAAGAAACTGAATGTGTTTCCTTTGCTTTACTTTAGGGTTTTAATCCAACTCTGTAAACTGTTAAATATGACTCTGATCACAATCAAAAGTCATTTATATACTCTGACACTCCGAGAAACAAGCTTTTGAGGGTTCAGAATCATCATAATTGAATGCACTCTTCTCCGTGTAAAGAAAGAGGGGTTAAGCAAGCAAATACATAAAATAAAATATCTTACTTTTCCACCAATTAAAGGGAGGACATGCATCTTTCCAGTCTGGCTTTCTTTTACTGATGAGACAATTAGGCATGTTCCACAAAGGATAGCTTGGCGTCTTGTCCATCTGTTGACTGGCAAATGTATTTTCCCTTTTCGAACATTGTACATTCCTGAGAGCTGAATCCGCTCGGAGCTGCCAATGCTGTGGGGCTTTCCTGAAATAGAAACAAAAGCATTCACTTAGTCACAGAAAATCTTTGCCTCTTTCACTCAAGTCATCCTGAGACTTCACCGGAAAGTTCACAAGCTACAGACTGCAGCACAACAAATGAAACAGCTTCAAAACCATACAAGCAGGTAACTTAATATCAGCAGTACAAGTTTCTTTCATAGGTAAGTTGGTATCACGGAGAGCAGATCACACAAAATAATCCACAATAGTCACAGAAGTACCAATGAATGGTACTGCTCTTCTACATGTGCCCTGGAAATCAAGAGTTCATCGTCAACACTAAGTAATTGGTTACTGTTGAGTTCATGCTGTTTGGTAACTGCAAAAGGGAATGAGCGATATACCACATGCTGATCTGCACCTTTGCATTTGCATGTCTCTTTCTGGCCATCCTTAAGGTCATAGTTTGAAGAATCTCAATAATTTCCCAAAGAATACAGTTCCTACTCTCTCCACCTCACCCTGCTCAGTCCAAACCCCAGAACAGACATAGTACATTAGCTGCAATGTAAACAGAGGCAACATACATGAAACCCCTCAAAGACACTGACTGCTACAGTCTGAGTAGAGCTCTGCAAAGAGCAAAGTTCTTCTGCTGTACTACAATGAATTTGCTATTTATAATAATTCAGATTGTTAGCAAGACTACCAATTAGATCAAATCTGTTAAATTACTTTAAATGGCTCACACTCTACTAATTTAATCTATTAATAAAATTCTACGCTATAGAAACCACCATTTACAATGGCAACACAAAGACAAGTATCCCTCATCTCTGCTCTTAGAGGATTGGGTTCTTTTAGGATATGAACAGAAAGAAGCGCAATGTACTCATTCCAGTCTGAAGTATTTCTCCACATCAAGTTACCCTATCAAACCCTAAACAGTCCAGCCCAGACCTGAATCATCCAAATACACTAAGTCTTCTGCAAACAGAGCCAAGATGTAATGATGTTCAAGTTAAACCAGTTCAAACTTCTCAAACACCACCAATGTTGGTGAAACTTTGGAAGGGAGCTGCCCCAGACAAAGAAATCAAAGGCTACATGAACTCCAAGTTGCTTTCCCATCATGATAAATCATTCATTTTCCTACATTAATCTTTACCAAAATTCTTAAAAATCAAAGAATTAATAACTAGTTATGACTCCAGAAAGTAGAGAGTTGATGCCGTCTTCTATCCCTCATATTTCAGACCAGTGCCAATTAAACTGGAGCAGTGACAAGTGCTGTGCAGTATTACTCCAATTTGCTATTAACTCCTGCTTATACGACAACTCATTTGTCTCAACGAGTCTGCTCTTGTCTTCAAGTTATCTATGGGAAGATAGCAGACACCTACCACATGGCCTACTCACTGCTGTTTTCTCACCCCCACCTATCCTGTGCCAATTCTTGCCCTTATCTTTAAAAGCAGCCTTCTTGAATCTTCCTGCTGCTTTAATGAGCCAAGACTTGGCATAGTTACCCTCAAGCCTTGCTTTGCTCTAATAAACACCAGCATTTAGGCCTCCGACGTCTGCCAGTTTGGATCTGCGGGAACATCACTGTTGCTTGAAGCTAAAAGATTGAAACTTTAATGCCCACAGGGTATCGGCATCTAATACAAAAACAGTTGCCTCAAGAAAGCAGTAATTTCACTGCCAAGCAAATTCAAATCCAACAACAGAAGCTGTGAGTAAACACTTTGTCCAACAGAATAGAGGGAAAGAGGGAACATCCATTCTACGCAAAGCTACAGAAAGACTGACAGGGAATACAAATTAATAAAAGAGTCACTCAGCCGTAATTAAACACGAAAGCTGAATCAAACTTTACATTTGGAATATGAAAAATGTGGTCGCTGAAGTAACTGACAATCTACCTAGTCTGTGTTGAACGATGAACTCCATCCTGAAAAGCATCGATTAAAGAATTAACCACACATAGAAACAACAAATCTCTGTAACAGAGTAAAAAGTGCCTGATAAATATTAATATTATGGTGGTATAATGAAGAACTGTCAGGGGTGTGGGCAGTTCCACGTAAAAAATTATGTTTTACAGTCAACCCTCAGGGCCTGCATGCTCTCTAACTTCACTGCAAAAGCACAATCCACTGCTGACTGAACCCCTCAGGATTGCAAAGCACAACCTCAGTCCCTGGTGGAGCTAGACTCATTTAGCCTTTTAATATAGCTAAATACAACTTTACTCATCCAGGAACAACGGGTATAATTCACACTTTATAGGGGCAGACCTGTGTCCTGGAAAACCTCAGAAGTTCTTTGGGATTATGGTGGATAACAAAGAGGATGAGCTCCTGCTACAGTGCCACAGGCTTGGCAGGAAATGTGACAGCATTCAGGAGCAACAGAGAAATAACATTACCCTGCCAAGTCTAGTGGTAAAACAAGTACCAAGCTGGGTGTCCACATTTTACAAAGGGTGCTAAAAAATTAGTCTTCAGAGAAGTTGTAGAAAAAAAATAAATCAGAAGCCTAAGAAACCTGATTTCTAGGATCATACTTTCTTGCACTAGCTACATCAAGTCAGGCACAGCTGGACCTCTAAAACCACTCAGAAGTCTCTAAAAGACAATTCTTCAGGTTTCACAGAAATTCACAGAGATTGTAAGTCATAAGTCACAGTAACTATTAGTGTCATCAGTAAATGTTTACTAGAAAAGCCAGAAGAGTTATCACTAGAAGTATTCATGCTAGGTATGAATAGTACTTTCTCTCAAACTTCAGATTTGATTAAACAATTACTGAGGTAAGAATCTTCAATTATTCCTACAAATATAAAATCATTAAATGATAGTCTTTTCAAATTCTAAGGATTTAAGGTGCTTTTTCACAGCAAGCTACCCTTTGCTACATGAAAGCTAGAAGGTTCCTGATGAGAACCTAGAAAAATAAAATACTGAGTCTAGTTCATTAAAAGCAAACAGTTTCTTTCTTCCTATTCTTGTCTAGTCGACTACATAACCAACCATCTGGTTGATCCAGATGATCTTTCAAGGTCTCTTCCAACCTGGGCTCTTCCATGATTCTGTGATTCTAGAACCTGAAAAAACTATGTATAATATTGGATCACATGTTGTTGCTCAAGACACAATCTGCTCACATACTCAGTTTTCTTCCTGATGAACAATTAGAATCATTGAGATTGGATGGTATTACAGTGTTCTATTATCATGCAAGGAGGAAAAAAGAGAAAATAAAAAGTCAAAAGCCAACAGCTTTTGATTTTAAGTAGAGGTTATTCAAGGACATACCAACTAGTTGTGGAACCAGACTGGGAAATCCACAGAAGTTTTGCAGGTAACTGAGAGCAAAAGCTGTTTGACAAGAAGCAGCCTTGCCTACTGGAAGATAAGCTTGGACAGGCTGTGGCTTTAAAGAGCTCAGATACTGCTGCCAGGAGAGCAGTAAAGCAATAAAAGTTGAAATGACAGCAAGCTCTGTCACAACAGAAGCGGGATGGGACTTGGAAACAGTGTGAAGTGATCCAGACACTGACTTGTTCCTCACTTCAGGGAGGAAAGCAGCAGGGTCTCACACCACCTCATGGCACAGCTCCTGCAGAAAGACTCATCCCTGATGTGCTCGGGAGTGGAGGACAAGGAAAGGGCTCAGAAGCATACCTGCATTTCCTACAGTCCGGAAAATAATCAAGTGAAAAGGCAAATGACCTTTTTCTTCCAAGTCAACAGAAGGAACAGGACAAATTGGACTTTACTGGAATGCCTTTAGGCAAACAATCAAAGACCACAAATTACAGCATAATCATCATATCATCATCAAAAATCAGTTATTTTTGAGGTAACCAACTAGTGCCAACATTTTCAGTAAAAGCATCAGCAGTTCTGAAATTATGTTCCTCAAGCTGTCTCTCAGACCTTCCATTCGAGATTCGGAAGACTGTGTGAAATTCACATTCTGATTTTTCTTCAGTTTTAACTATACCTGAAAGGAGGAGATGAGTTTTCACATTGGCCTGTGGTATTATACTGAAACCAAGAGTTGTGTAGATAAAATGGTCAAGATGATCCTTTGTGACTTGAAACACAAATTTGAATCTTCCCAAAAACTCATAAGATAATTAGTGTTGCCTCAATCAGAGTGGAGACAAATATGGCAGAATAGCATACTCTGGAAAGAGTTGCATACCAGAAAATATCTTTCAAATGCTAAGTCCAACCAGAGCAGTTTGAGTATTTTAGCAAGAAACCAGAAACAGATTATTTTTCATTCCTGTCAGAACTCCAAGAGTACAGCAACTCCTAAGCACCCCCACAACAGGACTTTTGTTCTGCACAAGGCATTAGAGGAGATGCCTCAAGGAATTAAGAGCAGACCACTCATTTGGCTATCTTGACATTCATGGTTGAATTCCTCTCAGTTTTAGCTTGTCCCAAGGCCTGGAGGGAAACTAGTGGTATTTAGAACAAGGACAGAGAAAAGCAGTGAATTTGATTGAAACGGCAGGACTGTCATTGGAGTAATGAATCCTACCCTGCTTCGCAAGAAGCACGGATGGGACACCAGTGATCCTTCCACTAAGATCTCACCACAAGCAGTCCAAGAAAGCACCGGGTATACAACATACTGACATCTCGCCTAGTGCAAAGACTTCAAATCTTATTAAATAGATACCCACAACCACTTGCTTTGGATTCTGGAGTAAAGCTCTTTATTCCAGCAATAGAAGGCATATGGAATATATTACCATCAGAAGTTATAAAATACCAGCTCATTATGGAACATAAAAGTACTCAGAAAAAAACCTCTCTGCAGCTATATGGCTGATTAAGTTGCAAGTACTTATTACCCCGCCCTGTTTAAAAAGTACAGACAATAAAGCCTGCCTCTACAGAACGATTTAAGACATTACTAAAGTAAGTCAGGAAACAGTGTTGACTTAAGAAATGCATTCATTTCTGTGCAGCAGGTCTTAGTTTTTTTATTAGTACTGGTCTGACATAATGAAAACTAAAAATTCTCCAAGACCTGCATAGCATAGCCAGCTGGAGAGACTGCTCACCCTGACCCATGTACTCACAGCAGTGGCAAGAGACACTTAAGTTATTCTGTAGGAATAAAGTCTAAGTTTGAGGCTTTCAGAAGTGACTGAATGACTCTGCCAAATTTAAGGATGTCCTTTTCCTGCTACAGTTGGGCCAGCTACAGAGGTCATCATTCTCATCTGCACAGTGCTGGGGCCCTGGCCTAAGGCCAGCATTGCATCAACCCTACTGCATCATCTGCTCGTCGCAAGCTGCCCCCAAGCCCTTTCAGACAAATCAGGCTGCTTTAATTTCTGTGTTTCTTTTTGACTGTGAGGCCTCAGGGACAGCTCACAGTCAGTAGCTCAGCACGGAAAGCAGAGGAATGGCACGTAGGGGCCAGAGCTGTAACACAGTGGCTGCTGCTGGAGAAGATATGTAATTAAAACCACCCACAGCTTTCAGCAAGCCACTTCCGAAATAAGCTATTTCACATGCTAACATTCTATGAGCATCAAGTCTTGTATGCACTGGAGAAAATGAAAACCCAAAAACCACCAGTTTTGAAGACTTTGGTCTGAATCCCCTCAGGAAAAGCTGTACAATTTCATAGCTGCCCTGGTGAAATCTGCAGGGCAGGTGGCAGCCTCTAAAGTCACACCTGGGACACTGGCCCCACCATCCCTCTGAACTGAAATCAGGAGCACCTCATACTCACCTTGCCTGCAAACCTACAAATTGAGGCTCTGCACTGCTCTTGTCTAAATATGAGAGCAAAAAGGTCTCAATCATCTCAAAACACTGAAAGCCCTTGAGTGTCTTTGCCTATCCTTCGGGAAACCATGCCACAATAGCTGTTGCTGAATCCTTACTGCCAGATCATTCTGCAGATTTCTACTTTTGCCCAAACCTTTTCATTAAATACAGATGAAGCTACTGTCTGCAATGTTTTTGAAGCTTCTCAGTCATTTAAGGCTGCTTCCCCTTGCATTCTTGTCAAACTAAGGATAGTGGTGATGACTTCAGGCAAGGCCTAGTGCAATGAGAGGTACAAAAATAAAGCAGCAAGTCAAACTTTTTTTATTAAAAAAAAAGGATGGCAAAGGAAGCAGAAAAGCACAAGTCAAAACTTTGAAACTATTGTACTGCACTCATTCTTATTTTAAACTTACAAAAAAAGCCTACTTACAATTATATGCTTATTAGAAGTATTTTTCTTTGTGAAGGTGCACACCGTCATAATTTAAGAACAAAGGCATAGAATTAGCAGGCTTTTAACTAAGATGAAGGATTCACTTTGTAGTCTCTCCCAGTAACCAACCAAGGATACTTTTGCAAAGGTAATAGACCAAGTATATATATATATATACACATATACATACACACAAAAATTTTACGTGGCAAACCATTCCAAAATCAGCAGTTGAATTCTTGCACTCAGATCTCCTTAAAAATTCCTGTAAAATCCTGTAACACAAGGCTGCTGATTGATTTTGTATTGCTCTTTGGAAGAGGGATTCGGTCATCGTTATTATGTTCTTATGAGCATGTAACTATCAGAATAAACTTTACTCATTATACCCCTCATTTTGCTGCACTTTGTATTACTATGGAGGCTGAGAGAAGCTCTGAAGCAGTTAAGTTTGTTTTAAGAATTAGCAGTTCAAGATTTGTTACTTGGAGGCTGTTATCTTTTCACTTGAGAAACAAAAGACTACAAATAATGGATTTTACTGAACTGTGTTAACTCATTTTTTTCTTTAAAGAAGCATTCAACCTTGAGACAGACGTGGCAGAGTAGAACAGACAAGCCTTTAGTCTTCACGAAACATTCCTATTTTACAAGAAGATCATTTTATTATTGCTATGCAATGTGATACAATAAAACATAGTTAATAGTTTTACAGTAATCATCCTGCCTTTTGCTTGTATTATATCCTTACTGGAGGAAAGGTTTGCATGATTTTCACAATGCAGAAAACACCTCTTTTTTCTTTCACCACTGAATTCAATGTTTCTTTATTTCTCATTCGCTGCAGCTTGTTCTCATGAGCCTCACCACTCCTCCACATAGGAGCCCTAAAACCATGGTATTGACACTTAAAAAGATATTGTAGGCAATTTTTGTTTTTAAATTACCTTTTTTGAAAAGATTTTCTATCTAGTGACACACATTTATCAGTGGAAAATGGATGCAATAGCCTTACTGTCAAAAGCAAAATGTAAACCTGCATTAAGTCAAATGCTTCTGAAGAAAAACCTAATGGTGATTCAGCAGAATTCATTTAAGAGTCATTGTTAAGCAGCACAACTTCTACACTAAGACAACTTAATAAAGGCAAAAAGCTAGAGTAGGACATGTAGTGGTGAACACAACACTACTTAAAAGCAGGCAAGCAGAGTGGAAATTCATCTGGCTTACTAAGTAGAAGCAGCACACCCAAAGTCTTGGAATTCAACTGTTCTGATTCTAACAAGTAAATTCCAGATCTGCTTCACTGTATTTTGACCCAGAAACATGGCTCCCCCACACCACCTCCCACAATAAATTAAAAACCCACCTGTTCTTAAACTCTGTAACCCACCTACCCCTACAGACTACTCCTGCAGGTGAAACAGAGATCCTTCAAAATTCAAACTCTCAGCCCTAGGCATTCCCATCTGCCTCATTCTGCTGCAGGAAATTCAAGCAAGTTTTGTGCAGGCAGGTTTGTTTGCTTCAGCAAAACAATGAGCCCTTCATGTCCTGATTTCTGCTTGCATTAGAAATGCAACGGAGTGCAGGATGAATTCTATTGTTGTGCCCAAATACTTCATTTTGAAGAATGCACACACATAAAAGGAGAGAGTCACTGGCTTTTCAGTAGCAAAACTCAATACCAGCTCCTCTGGGAAAGCACCATAACTGAAATATCCCGAGAAGGAACCATCGAGAACAAGTGTCATCTTCCTCCTATGCTTTAACGAAGTTGTAAAAAGCTGCAATATCAGCCTTGCTGCTTCCAAGAAGCACAGTCTAAAACAACTTTCTCATCTTCAACTTAGGATTCATTTAAGGAAGCTAATGAAGATCGCCTTCACTGATATCTTCTACCAAGTACTGTTGCTCAAAGTAAATCTAAAAGAGAATTAGTCTTACAAAATCTTCTCAGTTATGTATCTGACCACATCAGTTACATACATTTCTTAAAAATAATACTTCAGCAACACTTTTTACATTATCCTTTATCAAGACGATCTCAGGAAACTCAGCTTTCTGGACAGTTTTGAATTGCACACGCTGATATTGAAGAGCTGAAAATTGAATAGATGGGGCCAAAAAACTCTTACAAACTTTCAGTACTTTCCCAACTGACATAAGAATATGTACAGCTTCTGTAGGATGTGACCCAATGAATGCTCAAGTGATCTTTCATCTTTCTCCCCAATCCAGCCTCATAGAGTACAGCTGAACTGAATGCTGGAAACGTGCATTTATTTTTGTGAAGTCATGCAAATTGCATTCTACTTATAATACTCCCACTGCACAATAAAGCCACAAGCACAGTAAAATCCCTGGCATCCCAAAGGATACTTGCCCTGTCTAAAGCAATTGTCGTATTGGCAAAAGCTCTGAGCTAACCAACTGTTTCAGGCAAAGCTGGAGTCTTGATGGAACTCAAGAGCAAAATTGCACTGATGACTCCACTAAAGTTAACAGCAGCTTTCAGGTTTTATCAGCGTTAGATGCTCATCATGAAGCACAGTAATGTAAGCTCAAAATAACCACTCGAACACACACTCCTCTGATAAGGAACAATGACAGCCCCTGGCAGAAGTTCATCTGTATGTCTCAGTACTATGACAGAAAGAAACCCATACTCCTTACCAGCAGAAGTCGAGCAAACCCTCCCACACCCCTGCACCTATCTGTCCTGCCCTGAGGATCAAAGCTGTGGGTAGTCAAAATGCTTTAAAAAAAGCTACAGAAGAACAAATATGCACAGTAGGTCAAGCTTGTTTCATACGAACTTCATACATAACACAAATTCCACCTTTAATGTATTCTAGACTAAAATTCCACCAACAAGATGACTAAACTATTTTGTGTATAAAATATATTCAAATTCCAAGTACCTTAATTTTCTCCCTGCTCCTTCATATGAAGAAACAAGCCAGGTATTCTACAACATATCTAAAAGTATGTGGTAATCTAAATCCATGTAAAGGTAAAGTATTTTAAGTATGACACTTCCTACAATAGGCTACTATACAACCATTATTATACAGATCAAAATCTAAACTTAAGTTTTATCATAGGACCCAGCAGATAAGCAGCTTATGTCAAAACAACTCTGTACAGTACTGTAAGGCCATTACTAGCACATCTCAATTAGGTCTACAATTTAAAAATCTCAAATTGTCATCTGGAACAATACCTAAAAGATGTATACGCTCTGTCTGGCTTAGCACTATAACAAGAAAGTTGGATTTGGAATTGTCAACACCTACAATCAAAAGCCACATCACCCATTGCACAAAGATAGAGAAACGCAAAATCCAGAAGAAACAGCATGAGCACACTGGTCAGAAAGAAGTCTCTGTCAGTCTTAAACATTTCAAATCCAGCTTTGTTAATGTAAGATTTCCATGTTATGACTAGAAGGAATTCTGGCTGGACAATGTCCCTATAAGTCAATCTTAGTCTGTCATATCACTCCACCTGGTCACAGCTTGCTAGGTAAGCTTAGTTCATATATTTTCTATCTGTACCTTGGCTGCTTTCCCCACCTAATAGTATGTGCATGTGATTTTATGTAGTGTATTTACACATTTTTTTCAAATAGCTAGTCAAAGCAAGAGCCTTTTTGGTGCAGCTTTGAGTTCAGTGAGTGGCACAGAGTGTATCTCCAGTGGAAAGCGAGAGCTATTATAAGCCAGGAGTACCCTCTATGGTTGCCTCTTCCTCCCTCTCTCCACAGCCAGAGACTGCTCCTAAAAACATCTGCAAAAGTCCTTGTTTTTCATTTCTCTCTTATCAGCAAGAGCAGCTTCAAACAATCTCACAGAAACCTGGATGATGGAAAAGGAGAGACAGGATCAGCACGGCTAACCCTGGAAAGCTTCACTATCCCAATTTCTGCCTGCTTATAGTTGACAACCTTGTTTTGTTGCCGAAGAGCACAGATTCTTTGATTTGCTCTAAATCAACTTCTGTCATTCAAGTGATTGCTTTTTTTAAAATTTACATGAGAAAGGTTGGATTATGTTGACATATATTACACTTGTACATCAGCACATGAAAATACACAGCAGTAAAAGGCAACTTGTATCACATTCTGTACTTCAAACAGTATGCCTAAGAAAAAACAACAGCAAGGGAAGGAAAACTGATTTTATAGTGAAAAGAGGAACCAGTGGGGAGAGATATGTATCATGAACAAACATGAAAGGGAACATTTTCCCAATGTCTCTCTACCCTTGAAAACAGAGGCAGAGAAGATTTATCGCATGCCCACAGATATCAGGTTTGACATAGTTTCTTCTCTTTTCTACTGCAGAGACTAGAAGTAACTGGATAGCAGATGGGAATTGTCTACAAGTGGACATCATACGGTTTTATTACAAAGCAAAGAGAAAAAATAGAAGAGATTGGTTTTTTCCATTCCCTTTTAAAATTAAATCAACTATCACACATCTGAGTCATCCCGAAATTCATCAGTTTTCTGTCTAAAGCACTCCAAGGGTTTGCAAAGGGACAATCACAAGTACAAGCTCGTAAGGCTAACTACACTCTAAGGTTTCTTGCTCCATACTACACATCCCTATAAAAACAAAAAAAGTTTAAAACTTCCACACCCATAGCAAGGGGAGAAAAAGCCTTTACAAAGATCCAGTTTTACAAGTACACAGTCTGATTTAGAGCTTCTGAAGCCTCTTTTAAGTCAGGAAGTTATCTAGGAGAAATCAAAACAAGTTCATAAATTCAGCTTTGACAGGAAAGTGAGTGTGCTAAAAACAATCCCAGGAACTTGAAAATTCATCAGAGCACCACTTTAACTGACTCATGATAATTTTAGAAAGGGATCCATAAATATTCACCATGAGTACCTTGTACAACACTGGTAGGATCAACTTGAAGCTAGGGGAATTTGTCAAAGCTTTCTCCTCTCAGAGAAAATACCCAAAAGAGTCTGAAGTGTCCACATACATATCTGAGGACCCTATCCTGAATGTCAAGAACATTCTTTACTGGCATTTGAATCTAAGACCTCTCAACCCCAAGAGAGAAGAGTAGCCCAGCTGGACAGTGTTCTGTATGGCACAGAGCACAAGAAGGTCTGTTAAAGTATATTGATTGTGGTCAGCCCACATGAGTATTTCATTTCACTGCCACGTAAATTAATGCTTTCTCTACCATTAGAAAGAAATCTTGTGGCTACAGAGACATTGCTTTTAAACTGTTTACTCTGAAAAAAAGCACAGCAACTGAAACTGTTCCATCCTCCATCCACATGCAATACTAGCATCTAAAAGCAAGCAAAACCAAAATTTCAACAAAACAAGAAAAACCACTCTCCTCCAACGCACATCATTTTAAAGTTCAGTACATCTTAATCTCATTAAAACTGTACTGAACTCTCCACTTTATAATCAGGGGAAAAAACCTAAAATACACCAGATGTTTCTTAAGCAGGCTCTCCATTTTGATCCACCCCCTCCAGCTGACCAATTGTCTTAAGTGCCTGGGTCCCTATAAAGAAAGGGATCACATCACATTTGTTTTTCTGAAAGGTAATTCACAAGCCTTTTCCATGCAGAAGAATCCAAGTGTCCTGGACTTTATGATCATATACCATAACGGCTGTAATCCTCTCCTATGCTATCTCACCAACTGCTTTACTGAACCAACAAGAGGAGGAACACGAGAAGGTGTGTGAGAATCTTCTCCTTTGCATCCCCTTTCCAGATACCTACTGCATGACTGGACATAGCAATACATTCACCAAAATATAAAAGCATTCTTTAGGGATTACTGCTAAAACTGATCTCTCTGAAACATATTAATGAAGCTTGGCAAATGAAAACACAGCAAAAGTTTATGATGCTCTCTCATTCATAAATATTTGCAGAATTACGTTTTAAAAGAATCTGGAGAGTTTTTTTTTTAAAGAATCCTTCCCAAAATACTTCCCAAATAGTGAATCCTCTGCCCACTCACCTCTGCTTTGAGGGAGAACTGAGACTCCTGAAGATTTTTTTTTTTTTGGACACTACCTATTTGTGTTCCAAATATCTTCACCTCTCCCTCAGTAAGAAAAGGAAGGAAGAAGTCAAGGTTCTTTTCAAGCTGTTTTTTAATCCTCTGTGAATTATCAGCACTTTAGTTTCATTTATAATATTATAGACACAAAAATTTGTTCCGTGAAATTTATTATTAGGAGCCAAATAATCATTAATTTTTATTACAACTGAACTAAAGAGATATAATTCAATTATACTTCAGATCAGCACTATTCACACTGATGATGGGTTGTTTTTTTAAATGTAATTTTCATACATAGTATCGTCAAGTTAACTGATGTAACAGATACTTAAAATGCCTAGAAATTATTTAGAGTAGCAGAATATTTCTAGATAGCTAGACAGATCACATTCAGCTACATAAATGACAATGAAACTGAAACACCATAAAATTATTCAATGGAATGTTTTTACCAAAAATATTAAGAGGACAGTGATCACCTTTATTTTCTCCTATACTGCATTCACATTCTGGATATGCACAAACTACTTAAAAATGAAGGATGTGCTTGAAAACAGTTTTGCCTAAATCTTAAGCAAAACCAAGCAAGAATAGAGAAGAAAAAAAAAAAACACTTAAAGATCATACATTGGCTAGAATAACAATGGTGAAGGCATACATGAGGAGATGGCACTTCAAGAAAGGAAACTGAAAATACAGGAATTGAACACAACTCTTATCAAGCAGCAATTTAAATTAAGCCTGTTGTTTGATGGTCAATGAAATTCACAGCACGCTGCAGGATCCAAGGGACTCATTCAAGTCCCAAGAGCAGGTCCACTACTCCTCCCTCACAAACCTGAACTGCTGTTGGTAAACACGTCTCAGGGCACTAGGCAACAGGCCAAGTTTGCCAAATTCACTCCTGGCAACATCAGTTTGCTTAATAAAAATGAGCAACAGCTGCTCAGTCATCTATTGCTGCCCAAATAACTGAATCTGGGCTAACTGGGCAGAGAACAGCTATTGTCATTGTCACACAGAGCTGTCTGTGTATGTGTGCTCCTGTGTGTGTAGGGGGAGAAGGACAAGGACCTGAAAACAGGCTTTCTCTGTCTGGAGCACTGAGCAGGGAACTTTTGCTGCTATCACCAGCAGAAGTACCTTTCCAGGAGCTTGAGTAACCAATTGCTCAGTGACACAGAAAAAAGGTAATCCTAGTCAGCAGCAACTGATTTCAGCTTCAAGGGACACTGGCATCAGTATTTTGGTTCTACTGTCAAAACTAGATCATGAGAGGAAGGCTTCTAAAGAGTCGTACACCAGAGGAATGTCTACAAAGGTTTAATGGGAAGTGGGGATGAGTGGGAGAATTGGCCCTACAGTGCTGGAAAGTACAACGCTTCCCTGGATTGCCCCAGTTTGTCTTGCTCATAGTCCTACCCATAAATCTGAGTTTTTGTAGTGGTCTCCTGCTGGCTTTTGAAGCAAAGTAAGCCACTGACCTGGAATGTAATTAAGGGAAAGGAACTGTGTAGTTTACCTCATCCAATTTGCATTTTGCATACTAACTTGTAGAACAAAAAGCTGTTTAGACATACTTTCTCTTACTGCTCCACTGAACTATTTGTCATTAGAGCTGTTAATATAATGTGAGAACTCGGGAGTTTAAAAACACTTTGCTACACATTTACTTTGATTATTTGTCTTTTTCCTACAAAACTCTACAGTTTTTTTAACTGTTCATAAATGGAGAGTCTTTGAGCAAGCACAGTAGCTGTACTCAAACATATCTACAACTTAGCATTTCAACAAAAATCACTCCCACAGCTTCTTGGCCTCTGTTCTCAAGAAGAACAGAAGCTTTTTCCTATAATTACTCTTTCCCCCATCACCGACCCCCTTGAAATGCTTTTGCTACTCCTTTGTCTCAGGTTTTGTTATTTCCAGGGCAGAGCTCACCCCTGTCTCCACAAGCTGATTTCAGCACTGGTTCATGTGTTCCCCAAGGATGAAATGAGCAGACCGAAGTCCCATTAGGAAAACTTACTGCATAAAACCAAGATCATAGTTATTTAAGGTGGCAGAGATCATTTTCCTGAAGCTACTTGAAATTCATGGTAAAAATGGTACAAAGTATGCATATTATTAGACCACTGCTCAATCAAGACTGTTTTGTTCAGTTTCTGTAACTGAATATATCTCTACATTTGAAATAACCAACTGAAAGTTTATCCTAAAAAGTTCTGGAAAAAAAGGTGCTTAAATTCATAAGATATATCTGAAGAAACCTGGCTAGTATATTCTAATACTTGAAAGTACACAGAGCAAGCCAACCAGAACTTGCTAAGGAAAAAAACATGACCACTTTTCAAAAGAATGGGCTGTGTTTGAATTTGGACTTGGAGACTCAGAGATTTGATCTCCAATGAGGCAATGAGTTAGCAGCTGTCACTGAGGTCTTGTCTTACTGAATCATGAAACAGAGTTTGATGACTTCATGCCGTTTCAAAATCCTTTAACTATCTTTGGAAAGACAAAACTCATCAGTCCACCGGAACATAAGCATTAGTGGAAACACAACGGGTTTTTGGATGAACTTCTTTTCTTCTTACTTGAGAAACGGGTTTTGTTCAAAGTCTAAGCTGAAAGAATTATTGTTTTTATCAGCTGCACTTGAAACAGATAAATCTACATAACTTAGTAACTTTAAAAGAAGAACATCAAGCACCTCTGGAAAAAAAAAAAATGAGGTATTTTCTTTTTTTTTACTAAAATCAATAATGAACAAGAAAGTGCTCTTTTCCAAAACTTTCTAAGCTAATACAAAAAGACATTCTGAATCCACATGTGGTATTAAGTTTTTACCACACAGGACTCAATGCATGGAAAGGAAATTCTCATATTCCCTCAGCAAAGTCTGCTTGTGGAGAACATGGAAATGATCTGAGTGCACTGTGCTAGGCTTGAGGATATTCGATTGAAACACAAACTTCCCCTTCTTTCCTTGCCTCCTAAGTTTTATGCTTTGTTTACCATTTCAGGAAAAAGAAAAAAAAAGATTTTAAAAAGATAAAGCATACTGACAAAATTGCTTTTAAAGCTTTCTATGCAAGCTGCAAGCAGAGCAGCTGTGTTCATCCAAATCTCATTAGGGCAAAAGCCTGTTTGGGAGCAATGTAAATACAATTCAACACACGAAGACAGACTTTCTTTAAAATCTATTTGCAAACTTTAGAGTCCTAACTAGGTATTGTCACAATGGTAACCTCAGTACAGTAGCTGTGGATTGCTCTTGCGTTACTTGGAAATAGTTGCGACAGTTTCCCTGTAACTAAATATAATCTTCCCAGAGATGCATCAGACAGGCTCATAACTCTTCTTGTAAAGGAAGTCTGCTGAAAGGTAAAAATGTGACAGCAGCAGTTTGAGAGAGTGATCTGGACAAAAGACCCTAATGATGAAAAAAGCACATTCAGGAAATCTGTCCTTGCAAAGCACAGGTCTCCTTACCAAATCACCCTCAGCTTTATCTACATAACTTCAGCCAATAATAAGATTCCTGATGAATAAGGCCATTATTTGGAGTATTCTTCTAACTTTCTCCGTAGGCTAAAGGACAATAATGCTCCAAGGCATTACTAAATTTATTATTTAATGAAAACAAAAGAAGAACAAAAAGACATTTAAGACACAATTCTCTGAGGTGCACTACTGAAAGACAGAAGATGTAATCAAGTGCAAGACTTACTCAGCATGGCATAGATAGCTTCTTGCTGCTTATGTATCTGACAAAAACAAAGGCCTTAGCAGGTTGGAAAAGCAGGGAATGCTGCAGGCTCTGATGCTGCTGCATGCTTCCCACCTAACCAGAAAGTCTGCCTCTAGTACACTGTCTTGTTAGGAGGTCTAAAAAACCTACTCTGCTTCAACAGAACAATATCAAGACACAACATCATTCTTAGTGACAAAAGCCATCTTCAGTTTATTGAAATTATAAAGAGATTACCAACTCCCATACTTTTAATAAGGATTTGACTTATTGTCTCTTTGTGACTCAGTCAGTATTGCAGGACAGAACATCAGAAATAACATTTTAAGGCTGAGACATCAACAGCATTACATCAATCTGTGAAGAAAAAAGTGCATTCAGTCCAAGTATAATTAAAGATTCAGTCTTCTATGTTTATGTGCTGTGCTAGGATACTACTGCCAGAAGTACACGCTCCTAAAGGTAAAACAAACTTGTGAATCTACCAAATACAAAAGCACTGAGCCACCAGACCCCTCAACCTGGCACTAATGCAGATGTGTCTAGTCTGTGAAAACCCAAGAACGTTGAAATTTATGGCTTCTCTGTTTATTAATTTCTAAGTTTATAGTAAGCTATTAAATACTGAAACATTGATACAGACTTTCTACAGGCAGCCATGAGTAGTTGTATCTGTCCTTCAACACATATCCTGTATCACTATGCATCCAGTTTCATTCTCCCCTCTCTTCTGTATCCACAGATGATGATCCAAATAACATTTTCCAGACTGCAATTATAATGAAGTTCATAGGATTTTTTTTCCCTATTTTTTAATTAAATCATTGCCCCAAAACTTCTCATTTCACTGTCCTGAAACAAAAATAGTGCACTTCGGAAGAGAACCTAGTCACTTGTTCTTATAAAGATTATCTTGCTAGTACAAAGGTGGTTGTTTCTAACCGAGTTACTCAAGCATCCTGCGATAAGCCATTCAGAAGTGCATCGTTACTTGTCCAAATAGATTAAGTCATATTAGTGCTGAAGCAATAGCATTATGTAAAAGGCTCCTTCTCTCTGATCTGCTTCATTAGCTCCAAATCATATTTATAAACCGCAACACGCTACTTCAGCATATCTGCAGCAATCAGCAGTTAAAACAATTTCTTTTACCATCATCCATGACATATGAACACATGGGTGGCCAAAGTATAGCCCACGGGTGATTTGCTCACACAACTGCCTGCTCACTTAGCGCACAAAAGGTAGAGCCTAGGCAGACCAGAAACTGTAGTTCTTATCTCCTCATTGTAGTTTTTAAGTGGGTTTGTGCAGAGAGGCAGCCCACAGACAGACAAAGGCAGCAACAATGTGCTGCTCCATTTTCTAGAAATTGTGAGTACTTTATATCTGCTGACAAAATTGAGCCATTCCTCAGTGGACAGAATTTAGATATTTATTCAACCTGACAGAATCAAGCTATTTAACAATGGGAGGAGAGCAGGGATGAAATAATGGGACTAGGACATTATAAAGTGGAGAAGAGGTAGAATAAATACTGACATATCCCATTTTAAAGTCTCGAGCTGACACTATTGAGTCGGCCTTTGGAAACTAGGACAAGTGATCTGAATCATGACAAAAAGGCTTTCAAATATACACTGTCTGTCCTTTGTCTGGATTTGAAGAAAGCAAGCAGCTTCCCTGAGTTGGTGAGTACATTCTCAGAGCTCTTCTGTGAGAATCATTTTCAATTTACCTACTTTGGATGGAAAGTTTTCCACAGAAAACAAGCAACAAGTTAGCCTCTGGACTTGTTCGCTGTGTGAAAACACACAGGTTATGGGTGTGCAGCTAGCAAGGGGCAGTATGTAGGACAGATAGAATTTAAAGACTGTTACTGGGGAAAAAAAATGCATTATCACTTCCTAAACCTGACTCCCCTATTTAACTACATATAGTGTGATAGATACGTATCACAAGAGGTAAATAGCAAATTAGCCTCGTGGTTGTTTCACTACCTGATACTGTAGTGAAAAAGAACAGGTTCCTGCAACCAGTTCAGAAAGTACATGGCTCTGGGCCAGATTATATTGTCAAATTTCACTAAGTCATTCCCCTCCTTGCTCATTTGTGAAGCAAACAGTATTTTCCAAGCCACTGAAATTTCTGATTCGGAATCCCAGCACGAGCTGCACAAGAGCGCAGCGCTGGATGCCTGTCCCTGCGGCTCCGCACACCGGCTTGCTCCCACTCTTACACAAGGTGACTTGCGAAGACTAGGGTCACAAACCAGGTCTAGGCCTACTTACCTGCTTATAAGCCTTTCTTAAACATGATTTATCATTTTAAGAGTTTCTCATAAACATATTTGTGCATGTTTAAGTCAAAGGAGGAGTTGGGAGAACGGTGCAGAAGTTACCACATCAATTCATATTTGAGAAAGAATATGTGCTACTTATCAGAAAAAAAAACCTCTACTCTCCTGCATAGAAATTATCCATACTGAGTCCCTATGTCAAGACCATGATGCTATTCTGATAGATGCAGAAACAAATAAGAGTCTTCATTGTCAGTAAAGACATACTTTTCTAAAAAGAATCCCTGCCGTCAGTGGAGGAGTCAGTTTCACTCCTGTTCCAGTGCTCAAGAAAGAAATTCCTTACAATTCAGTTGTTACTGGAGAAAAAATATGCTTTTAAGAGGTAAGGCTAGTGAATAAGCTAATGGTAAATCAAATTTTGGAACTTAGCAATGCTCTTCTGGGTAGTGCCCATTCCTTGAAGCACTACATGTTGCTCCCAGCCATCAACTATACACACAACAGGGCTGCAAGTCACTGGCCTTCAATATTGTGTCTCCACTTAGCATCCCTGGGCTTCTTTTAAAATGATCAAATTCTTAAAAGGCAAAACATGCAGATTTGGGAATTCCCTACCCATGACATTAAAACAAAAATGGCACTCCATATTTAATGCCTAGTCCTTTTCATCTAGGATTAAGAACTTGGAGACAGAAGTGGCAGTATCAAGTGGTAGCATCAGATTTTGCAGGAGAGCGATTCAGGTCTACAACAGTCAGTACCACTTCACTTCATAACCTGCAGAAATTTTCCATCTTTCCATCAAAAATTAAGATTCCCATGTACCGTCAATTCAGTAACTTCAGCCAGGTTGCTGTACACAGCAAGACGAAAAACAAAAATCAACTCCAAAACAACTCAGTCCAAACTCCTAAACCAAACAAAACCCTAAAACACCTCACTTTTTTTTAATTATTATTATTCATAAAAGGGACAGACACACACCAGACAGGCATCTTAAATACCAATTCTCTGACCAGTCTGGCTATTTCTGGATCACTCATTTCAGTATGTTTTATTCTCACAGCCACACAAAACTATTTTCCACATGCCACAGGACAGAGTCTAGCACCTGGAATACAAATGCTATGCCAGGTTGCATGAGTTAGACAAAAAAAAAAAAAAAAGGGTAACATCACATCAAAACTAATCAGTGTCATAGACCCTTCCTCATCATGGTCTCCCTCCATTTCCTTTTTTATCATTTGCCTAGCACTAATATGAATTTCCAAGGTCAGTCATCTCAGTGCAGAGTACCATATGGCTGTCAGGGCTCTAAGACGCTCAAGATAGACCTATTCTAAGGATATTGCTTCAGACTTGAAACTGTTGTGTCAAGTTTCTCCGTACATGGTTTACATTAACTTTTTTGGTGGGATTTGTTTTTGCTCCTTACTGCATCTCCTGCACAGCATAAATTTTGCTGTACAAGATTAGGCTGCCACTATCCTGCAGAGATCACCAGCAGGGCACAAAGCTCGCTCTTAGGAGTGAAGGAGCCAACTTTCCTCGACCATGCACAGTGGGAGATGCATATCATGATGAGAGAAGTGGCACTCAGATAACAGGTAATGATACCCACATGACTTCAGCAATCAGAAAAGCATACCTACGAAGACCTATTTGCAGACTCTGCAAATACTATGTGGCATACTAATGTGTTACTTCTTGAAGCATATGGAAATAGGCATTAAGCTCTTAGAAGCGAGTGAGAAAATGAGAAGTCACTTGCTTCAAGATAAAGTTTTCCTTGAGACTGATGGACTTGACCTCTTGCAAAGCCTTTAAACAAAAATCAGAATTACTCAAAACTAGAAAGCTTAAAGGCAGTTAACTCATTCTCCACCACAAAAACAGAAGGAAACAGCTCCTACATCTTACTTCTGCACTTAATTTTCTACTTGCTCTAGAAATTGTAAGACAGAAGCATTAAACAAAACAGCTCCATGCATAGATGAAAGATGTCTTTACTTCAAACATGGGTGAGATTCCACAGCACATCTTGTGGTTTTGAGGAACAGAAAGCAAATCTGCCACTTGGAGATAGATAAACCTGTCTTCTGAAGGGTCTTTATGCCGACTAACTTCTGCAGCTAAAAATCCAGCTCAGATGATGTTTCTTTTCCTAAAGTAAGATACCTTAAAGTTTTGCATGAGGTATGCTTGCAACAGAACTCCAAAGTAGCTGCATTACAAAAATAAATCACACTTCCTTAGTTAAAAAAAAAAAAGTCTGTGTGTAATGCTCAGAGTTTTGATGAAAAGGGGAGACTGCCCAACTCATCCTCAAGTTTAGGGATTATGTAAGAGCACAGTCTCAAAGTTTGAAACACCGTATTTTATTAAAGAATAGATAAAGTTATTTTAGTTCCAACAGAAAGCTTAACTTATATAGTAAAACACAAGAAAAAAAGAATCACCTGAAAATCTGAAGTGTTTCAAATAAAAATCTTGGGTCTATGGTTTCCTGGAGACAATGTTCTTCTATAACATTCATAACCCATCATTTTTTTCTCCCAGATCCCTGTACATTCTTAAGCCAGAAAAAGAGTAATGAGTCACAGCTGTAACTTAAAACAAGATTCCTAAAACTATGCTGGCAACTTCAAAGTGGTGGATCAATTTCACCACCTTAAAAGGAAAGAAAAACCCCAAAAGCTGAAAGGCTGCTTATGTTCACTATTTCCAGGCACCACCTTAGAAGTGGCATCAGCAAACATTGCCCACACAGAAACAGCTGATCCACTCAGCAGCAGAGGAAGCAGAGCTCTCAGCTGAACAGTAACGACAATATTGCTCCTCAAAAATTCTCACTTGAATTAACACCTACTAAAGCCACAGATTACACAAATTCCAGTATATACAATCTTTATTTATGTCACAATTGAATAGGAAATATGTTACTCAGAAGCAAATGCAACTAAAATTTTTGTTGGTTTGTGTCGCTGTGCATTTTCTTTGGAGTCCTTCCTCAATAAGTTGGCTGTTTCACATCAGCTTCAGCCTACCTTAAATATCGGGCCTGATGTCAAAGAGACTATAGCTTTCATGGACTTAAAACTGCTATTTTTAAATTACATGAAATCCCACCCAGCTCCTGTAGTCTGTTGTTTCCTTTTTACAGCCTAAAACCATGATCAGAAGATAGCTCTTTGATTTCTCAGGCTTTGTTATTAAAGCAACAAAAGGACCACTGCATGCAAGGACATTAAGGGTTATATTCATACCACGTAAGGAGTATGGAATATCAGGTACAACTTACAAGTGAAGACAAAACCCCACAGCTGCATCTCAGCTGCAATTTACTAATTTTTCTAAAATGACAGTGGGGTTTAAACACAAATCTGCTCTCTCAGCCTTCCTACCAAAGACTTGCCACACAAAAGATCTTTGACATCTTTTCTTCATTCACCTTCCACCTCCAGTGGTGAGGAAAGAGACAGAAATAACTCTACAGAAGAGACATCAACATACATCGAATCGATGGCATTAGACAGAGTCAAAGATCAGAAACAATAGTACCAGTTAGACGCTTTCTCCCAAGGTGAGAAATTTAGATATGATTTGTGAATTAAAGTGTCACCCCTCCAACAAACAAGCAAAAAGTGCATTTCCATTTTGTAGTTTCAGAATGGAAAAAAACCTGCAATATTGTATTTTTTGTTTAAAGGAAAAGGTTTGTTTCACCTTGTCACATAAACTGAAAACCCACATGAAATACAGTAAAAAGTGGTATAGGGTAAAGGAGTATAAGATGTAGATCAGATATTTATTATTCCACCTACCAAACAACAAAAAATCTGCTCAAGAGCTAGTGTTATACAATTGTCTTCCTGTAACAGTTACAGTGGCTAAAAATTTGCAGTCTCTCAGGAAAGTACAAGTTTATTGGTTTTTGCTCTCTGCAGATTGAGGTCACTCATTTCATTCCCATGCATGCTTAGGGTTACACTAGCATTTCTCCACATCCATACAATAGCTTCCAGCATAAACCACAATATCATCTCTCCTGAACTGAAAATCACTTTCATGAGGAAAGGTGTGTCTAAAAAAACTGTGTCTGATAATGAACTACCAATATAGTAGCCTAAGAAATTTTTACACTACAGTCAACCTAATTCACCGTCTTGCGTAAGGGAGGAAGTTATTTTAGAACTGACATGCTCTTAACACTTTTGAAGGTAACTTTTGAAGCAGTCAGCTAATATTTTAAGTAGTTCCACATTACTGCAATAAATGGGGAAGCCACTCTTGCGCTCAGTATTAGCTAGAGCAGACAGAAGAAAAAGTATGCTAGCTACTCAGTACAACATACTTTTCATATTCTAGGAAGGAACAGTGTATATTTATGCTGTTGCATACATTAGGCAGTCTAGGTTGCTCTGTTGCTGCTATGGGGCTTTTTCATCAACAACAATGACAAAGGACTATATTAATCTTTTCATAGTATTTTAACAGTTAAAACACATAAGCAAGGTCTTGGTAGAACAGCATCAATGATGTTATTGAGAGTATTGGAAATTGCTGCAGCCATCTGTCTTCATGTCCAGGCAAGCAGAGTCGCATGGGCGTCGCACAGAGATGACTTTTGTCTGGCATTTTCTCTTCCACACAAGCACTTTAAATTAACCACAGGGTTGCTATCTCTCAAACTCACTTCCGCAATACTTCCCTCTGCACCTCCTCCGATCCCTAAGGACTGCTGAGTGGCTATTCCTCTTTACACATCTCTCCCTATGAAATGCCCAGCTATCAGCTGCATGTTGCTCACCAACAAGCAAAAATTTGAAGAGAATGGTTAAATTTAGCAATACTGAAATAGAACAAGCACAAACACCATCACCTTCTCCCCAAAAAGCTATTCTGTCCCTATACTATAATTCTACTGTCTCTGCATTCTGAATACAGGCAAGCATTCCCTTAAGGCTTCCACCTCAGATCGTGATTTCCAGACACCATGTAACCAGTTCTGCATCAGCATTGTCTGAAGCTATTCTCATCCCTTCTACCTTCATCTTCTGCAGTTCATTTCCAGTGTTCAGTGTCCAGTACACTTGCTTGTGGGAACACAGTCAGGCCATAAAATTATCCTGCTAGAAAACAGCTCTCTTTTGAGGTTTTTTTAAGCTACTATAATTCACTGAATCCTTTTACAACCCAATACCTTGTCCATCTCCTTCCCACCTTGTCATTTCCACACCTGCTGTTTGCAGGACACTTCCCCACGTGTAAAAATTCAGATAGATGACAATAGGTCATGTGGCCATCTCATACTTTTGATATAAATCCCCAAAGAAGCCATAATCACTACACAAAGTTTCATTCCATCCTTCCCACATACAAAACTATACTGTTGCAATCAGACTGCAGAACTGATAGCAATGTGTGGTTTCAAATGTCAATGCTAGGAGAATACATGGGAGAAGCTTCTGTCAACCAGGCATGTAGAAGGAAAAAACTCAGGCAAGAATTTCTGGAGCTACACATGAGAAGTCATATGGTCATGTCAAAGTCCAAGTCACAGTCTTCTACAGTTGAAGGAATCTGAGATCTGGGAACAAACTCCAAAAAGGTAAAGGGCAACAACCAGTTGCATATAACATACCCTAATCACACGGGCTAAATCTTTCTCATTCCAAAACACTGCTTAGGGCATGTACAAAGCACACCCTGGTCTCCAAAATACAGCTGAGGAAGCTACCAAGCAATTCCAGAACAGACTTTTTAGATAAAAATAACTTTAAAAAAAAAACCTCACAAAATCTACAGGAGATAGTGCTTCAAAATGGCAGAAATCAACCACAAGTCTTCATTATATTATAGGTTGTATTTATTTGGGAAAACTTGTTAAACAATATGTTTGCCTATGAAGCAAGGCATCACTGAATGCAACAGCATTAAAGCTAGCACATTCCAGACCTCGATTCCAACACAGGTCTCTCTATTCCTTAGCAACAAAAGTCTTCATATTACTCTTTTCAAATGAACAACCCTCCCAGCTGATAGATCGCACCATAGCTTGCTGATTTAAATGTGTCGAACCATTCTCTGCAGTAGAAAGGCTGCTGAGCCGAGAGGCCACTTGGATGAAGTGAATAGCAATGCAGAAAGTTATATTGCATCAATGTGCTAAAAGGAGCTCATGCCCTGCCTTCTGAATGCTCTACGGGCTCCCTGCCCATACGTT
The DNA here is from genome assembly GCF_028858725.1 of Colius striatus. NCBI lineage: Eukaryota > Metazoa > Chordata > Aves > Coliiformes > Coliidae > Colius > Colius striatus. The sequence continues at coordinate 16,631,998 of NC_084762.1, read as the reverse complement.
TAGTGCCCTGACAAATGCTGCACCAGAAAAATGTGCTACTGTATTAATTGATAAGGAGAAAAAAAAAATCCACAACAACAGCTTAAAAAGTCACTGAAAAGCAAGAGTGTGGAATTTGAATATGACAGCTTAGCATCTCCATCAGAGAGCTCACAGCAGTCTGACACTATTTGTCTCTTCGGGATAAGCATGAGATATTTAAACTCCAGTTTCTATTGGATTAATAAGCACACAGATTAACAGATAAAGTCTGCATTGTCCAAGTAAGAACGATATAAAAGTAAGAGGAAAGAATTGCACAGATATTCCTTCCTAGGCAATGTGTGTCCTGGTGGGGTTATTTTTACACAGTTGTAAACAGACACATTCCATTCCACCTGCAGGGTCAGCAGTAGCACCTCCATGTTCCCTCATCCATTTGTTTCTCTTCTAAATTTTGCTCCAAGTTTGCCTTCATTTTAAATACCCTGCAAAGAGTTTAGAGCTTATTGGTCTGAGAAACTAATGCAAGGAAAAAAAAATATTTATTCAAGTCATCTAGGTTCAAACTATACAGTATGCAATTCTGTTGGGCAAGCTAACATTGGTTTTACCTCCAAGCTCGGGAGAAGGAGCAGTGGCAAGTTTGCTACATGTGTTTGAGTCCTGTTTTCCCAATCTAGAGACACATAATGCTAGGTGTATATGACAGTGTGATACTCTCACAAGGGAAAATAAAGGCTAAAAAACCAGCAGAAAAATAATGGCAAAAATATTCAAGTCTTTGTTTTTCCTGTAATGCCAAAATGGTTTTCTTATTCTGATTTGAGTGGCTGGTGATAAATGTTGGAAATTAAGTATAGATGAAGCTCTGTGGATTTCTTCCGGTGGTATATTCACCTTACTTAGTGTTCACTACTCTTTTGTCAATCACTTTGTAGAACTGCAAGTACATTTCCCAAGATCTTGTGGAATTCTGAATGTCAAACAAATGACTGCAAGCACTACTCCAATTCAGAGTGTTTACTGCCTTTTTTTCTTCCCCAGTTTGCACTATATTACATCTCGAACAAGTGCTTTCTCTGTTCCACACAGGCTGCAAACCCATGATATCTGACAAGGTGTCCTTGAAAAGCCAAAGAAATTTGAGTGAAAGAGCAAACCTAATTCCTTAGTCAAATTGTTGGGATTACAGGAAAAAAAGAAAATCACTCAATTCAGATAATTTTTTTAAACTGTCCCTACACAATGACAAGGTGTCAAAAATTGTAAATATTTTTTAAAAAACAGAAACACTGAAATAACTATTCACAGAAAAGTTTATTTCACAGTGCCATCTGTACTGGCACACTTCAAGCATGTTACTCCCTTACCCCAAAGCTTACAAAATTCTTAAAATATCACTTCTCAATTTGCAATTTATTGTTCAAACCGCTGGGCTGCTTGCTCCCAAACTTCTTGGAGCTCTAGAATTAACTGGAGGAGTCAGATGGAACAGCCACAGCTCCCTAGTGGTAGGTATATGCCATTCTTGGTTAAGCTCACTTTAGCCTAGTGCCAATGGCACAACACACCAGAGATTGCTTTCCAGTTGCAGTTAAGTCTGGGGCTGATTATGCTCTGGTAGCCTCTTCCAAGGGGCACAGACTTATCTATAGAAAACAGAGTGATAAAAAGCACATTACTGTACCAGGCTTGACAGCATTTTCCCCTGCCAGAGACTTGGGTATCCTTCACATACTGAAGGCCTACAGCACTAAGACACTCGTTCTGCCCTGCAGCAATCCTGCTTTAGAAGAGCCACAGCACACTTCTATGCTGCAAGATGGAGGTCAACACAATTTGGTACTTTCCCCAAACACAATAACCCTCAAAAAACATCTCTCATGTGATCACATATTTGTTTACTGTTCCTATCCCCTGCCCTCCCTTCCTAAGGTGAGAAATAAAACCACAGGATTCCCAAGGCTCCAAGATTCACAGCTTTGACTGTTAAAGGCCCTTGCTTGTTCTTGGCATGTAGCATTTGTAGCACAGGTTGGACAAATACACAGCATTGGAAACTGCCTTTCTTCCATCATTGATCAAGGAGAGACAACGCAAATAAAACACACAATACAAGATACAGATATCCCAGGACTGCAGTTAAATATTGCAGCCTGTTTGACCAACTACCCAGTGGAACAAGAAAACATGTTTCTCCCAGAATCAAAAAAAACCCCAAACATAGATCAGGTACTTCTCAGTCATTTCAGAGCTGTAAATATTTCATTACCTCATTGTATCTACCCTAAAATCATTCCACTAGCTAGGAAGAAAGTTCCCCTTTAGAGAACAAATTCCTCTTTAGAGATTAATTCATTTCTTTTGCCCTCCCACTTGCTTTGGATTGACAGTAAGACTAGGACAGAAAAATTATATCAAAGAAGGAATGGCAGTCACGTTCAAGGTAACTTGCACAAACCAATTTCTAACATCATTTTAAATGCAATCAGTAGCCTAATATCCATAACCTTCCACTTAGGGGGAGAAATAAGGGTCACAAGGACATGTAGTGAAAAATCAGTCGTTTTTAAGATATTGATAGATGTTATTACTGGAGACAGAATTCTTCAGTCTAAGACATCTTCAGTTTACAATCATTCTCTCGCCCCTTAGAATTATAAAAGGCTCCAACTTCACCTTTCATCAGAAGCATGTGCGTATCATAGTCACATGAAGAGAAAGAAACATTACACTCAACCTACAAACCTACAGAAAAACAAGTGGTGCTTTAATTATTCTGTCTACTCTGAACAGTTACCTTCTTAGTAAGAAGAAAATAGATCTCTTTTTCTGTTATAAAGTCCAACACAGAGCAGGCAAGCATTACTCCTCTATAGTTCATGGTGTCTATACCAGAGCAAGCGATTCTGTAGAACTAGATATATTTTAGTTACAGATGACAAATATTAGCATCACTTTTAGAATAAATACAAAAATTACCTTAAGACATTTCAACAGTGATTAGACAACATTTTAGTGAGTCATCTTATTATAGTAAACCACAAGAGACCAGTGTTCCATCATTAGGAAAGCAATAATGACTCACAGCCTTCACAAGAGGGACAAATGCAATTCAGATGCAGACCTCTTAAAAGGGAGCCTCCAGGGGAATCTCCATAGCCTACAGAGCACTGGTACTTCTAGGTTCACTGTTGGTATTGACTGAGCTAGGTGGAGAGCTGAATTTCTAATCCTTCCACACATGACACTGATCAGCCTCTCCCAGTTAAAGCAAGTTCTTCAGAAATACCCTTGCCACTGAGCAGTCATTTGTGAAATAGGCAGGGGAGAAGCTATTTCTTTTTCAAAATATTAAAAAAAAAACAAGGGAAAGGGGTTAAGGAAGAACCACAGGAATAAACAATCACCTTTAATCTCACCAGGAAGTGCATAAGGACAACTTGTAAGTGGCATAATCATTGCCTCTGCTTCTCATAAAGGATTAGCTTTTTTAATTACTGCAAATATTTTTATTGCCACAGCTCACATTGGAGAGTAAACAAAGCTGGAGAAACAGCTCTCACAGTCCAAAGGACAGGAGGAGCATATCTTGTAGTGCAGTCATTTCAGGTTGAAAGGAAGTCACTGGCCTCCTGAGTTAATCTGACCCCTCCTCCTCCATCCTTCCCTCTAACAGGCTGAGGGGCTATGTCTTGGTCCTTAATGGCAGGTGTGATTTCTCTCCCAAACTGAGCTCTTCCGTAACCAACTCACAACACTGCTCCCACCCTCTCCTCCTGTTTCCCTGAAGCTCACCTTCACCTCTTTCCATTAAGTTAATCTACACTTAATCAAGACAAGAAAGAAACGCAGATGCCTAACAAACATACCTGCACCGCTGCATTTACCACTCATATTTTTTAATAATAGGTCAAACTACCTTGGTTTTGTCTTGTCTATACACAGATCTCAAGGGCACGAATTAATATTTCGTACAATGTCTAATACTGCAGGAACCAAATCCCAATTACTCACAAGCATATGTTATTAAATGTCAGCTTGCCTATGTACCAATTTTACTGCTATTAACAGTTTGGCAGAAGCAACCTTTGTGACTCTGGTTTTGAAAAAGCCAGCTTATATTTTGAAGCTTAAGAACTTAAAAAAAAACCCTAAACCCAAAATCAAAAAATAAACCCCACCTAACCAAAAAACCCAGAGAAATAAAATGGAAAAAACAAACACCTCAAAACATTCCTTCCCTAAAAACACACAAAACCCGCCATCACTGAACTAAAAATAAAACCAATACATCTTTTCTCCTCAAAAAAAAAAAAATACCCTTGCTCTGAAGGTTCTTTCATCTCTTTCCATCTTAGAGTTATTGCCTATTTCAGTGCTGCTGAATGATAAGAAATGAAAGGAAAAAGGAAAAAAGTCACGAAAGCTGCATAGCACTGGGGGAAAGCCATGCTTTTACCTGGTTATTTAAGGTATTCTAGGCTGAAACTCTACAAACATACTGGTTTAGGAGATGGTAAAATATGACCATTCTTAGTTGAAAATGGCAATTCTGCTAAATGTTTGCCTTTAACAGGCATCACAGCCCAGTGTACAAGGATTATCACAACACATCTGGTTAACTTCTATGTGATTTTACCCTCCCTGCAGTTAATACTCAGCTGGTGACTCTCAGCCTTGTGGGTGATGTTTCCAGTGGAACATCACTGTAACTCCACAAAAAGGCACAGGAAAGTGATGATGCAAAGACCTGAGAGAGTACAGTCAAAACAGAGAGGTGGTGCCAGTGGAAGATTAGGTAGAGTCTACAAATGGAGGGAGGAAGAAAAAAAAAATGTTTCTAGCAGAGTAACTTTACAAGTACTAAAAAAGGTAACTGCAGGAATAACAGGCCCTGGCTTTCAAAAAACTATTAACAGGCCTAGATGAAATTCAGATCTTTTTTGCTAAAGAGCGTTAACCAGTACATGAAATACGTTGAAGGTTTTTAATTCAGGAAGACCTCGACTTACTTTCCATCTGGGGATTAAAAAAAATCCAAAAAACAATGCAGAATGTACTTTCAGTAGCGTACCTCAGACACACATGGTGGTCTTTACAACAGCTCAGCCTTGACATCCTTGTGTAACTTTAGGCACACGAGTCTGGTCTTTTTTGCTACCTGAATCAGAAAAGCTTCATGCAGCTAGGTCAAAGGGGCTGACTTTATCCTTGAGAATATAAATAGACAATTGCAAATAGGATTACAAGTGTTGTATTACTGAGGCAATTGCTAGTGAAATACTACGGTCAGGTCTGAAATTCACAATTCAGACTGAACTGAGATCTGATTCAAGGAAAAAAAAAAAGAAAAAATCAAAACAGATTGAATATCTACCTTTAAGTGAAACTCATTAACAGTTCGAACTATTTAGTCTCTTGAAAGGCAAAAGAGACAACTTGTTCCTCCTCTATGTTAGATGAAAAATTAAAGAACTATCTTCCAGTCTGGGAAATATGTAACAATACATAGCGATGTTCAAATTGTATGTATTTAGATTACAAGACTAGGCAAAGTACATGCCTTCTTAATGGTGATGCTACTTTAAATCCCTCTAAGAATCCTATGGAAGACAGAAATACATTTTCCACACACACTGACGCATGTTGCAATTTTGAACGGGAATAGTACAGATTAAACAAGAAGCTAGACTAACTCATACTAAGTTCCTTCTACCATGCAGTTGATAATTTCTTCTTGCAGACTCATGGCAGAAGCCCTCACGCATCAGCAGGGAGCTGAAAATACATTAAGTCTTGTTAAAGCAAACACAGTGTTCAAGAGCTCTGCAGATCTTCAAAGACTGGGGTCTCAAAAAGCACATATCAACCTAGAAGTCATTATTAACCAAAGCAACAGCTTTAAGATGTTACAATTATTTCTAACATAGATGCTAACAAGATTCACTGCATAGAGATGTGCATTCTCCCGCGGGTGTTATGCCTTAACACCAAAGCCTCTGTTGGTTTAACCACTTTAAAAGTACAAGAACTCAGACATGCTTTGCTAGTAAATGTTTCCTTCCAGCAATCTACACCAAGGGACCAATCTAGAAGGTCATTCAGCAATTTGGAAATAGTCTGTTATCTGGTTTAGTTTAGTGATGGGCTTGGCAGTAGGAGGTTAGTGGTTGGACTTGATAATCTTTAAGGTCTTTTCCCACCGTAACAATTCTATGACTCTGTGATTCCTACTTGCATGGTCAATTCTGATTTTGCACTTAGAAATGCTTTTCCCTTGTATTCAAATTTGAATTTCAGGCTCTACCTAAGTAAAAGCTGATATCAACCTTCAATGTTTCCCCCTTTCAGTTTTTGTAACTAATACAGATGAAAATCTTTATGGACAAGATAACACACGCAGGTATGTTGTTAGAATTTAAGACACTTAATCTCCTTGTCTACTTTCTTATCTAAGCAGCATATGATGCCCTTTCTGTTTCTTGGTCTAGCAAGCTCAAGATAGTAATATCACCTCTGCTTTCATACCAGATTGGACTGCTGCAAGACAAACAAACCCAAGTACTTGTATATCAGGAAAGCAGTGTTTTGGTTTGTTTTTCTCAAGGGAAGGACATTGCAGGAGAGCAGGTTCTCATACAGCCTTCCATTTATTTTTTGAGAATCCAAAATAGAAAAAATAACTTTAGTGAGAAGATAAACAGCCGCAGAGCCAGGTAACCCAGACAAGGTACAACAGAACATTCCAGGTAACAATTAATTTAAAATCAATATATTGCCTTCTCTTACCATCAAGGAACTCATGGTCAATCTCCCCTCCTTATACCACGTATTTTTTAAGTTAAGAGTATGCAAAAATGTCAGAAACCTAAAATAAACCCAAAACAACTCAAGGGCAGTCTCACACCTTTCCATTTGGTTTTGTGAAGCTAAGAAACACCACTTTTCTAAAAAAAGTGACTAAACACCACTGATGTATGTATTTATTTATCTACATAGGCCAATTCTGGAAAATTGCTCTGATTGTGAAAGGAAAGTCAACAAGGCTTAGAAGAATGTACTTTCTACACACAGAATCCCAGAGAATTAAGTGACTTCAAACAAGTTATTTGCAGACCAGCTCAGAACCCTTCTGATCTCTTCAGAGAAATAAAAAAATGGAAAAGCCACATGCTAGCAAGGTATGATTAAAGACATTTCACTACTCTTATCCACCGTGCTCTCAACACATTGCTGATGTCTCCTCTGTTCTCAACAGTTCTTATCCAAGTCATATGCTTCATCTGTTTCTATGTACTTATTTCACTTTGTGAGACCTAGGAAATGTCATCATAGAACAGGAACCCACTACACCAGGTGAAATCTAAATGCAGGCAACAAACATACACTCACAAAACCAAAAAACCTCAAGGCACATTTGCACACACAAAACACAAACCTGTCCCAAAGAGATCACTTACTAAGTGATCTTACTAGGTGATCAGTTACTAAGGCCACCTCTTCCTTGAATGCCTCCATGCTCCTGAGTGACAAGACAAACTTGGATCTTCGTGTAGTAACACAAGCAAATAATTGTCTAAAGTTAACCTAGTTTGTAGTTACTGTTTTTATACCCTCAGAGCTCAGTCATAGTCAGAAATCCAGAGCAGAAGGGAAGTACAAATCCCATTTCACTTTCCACTACATTACATACAGGTGTTGTCCACATTTTCATGTCTTCTCTGGAAAAAAGACTTTTTCCCCCATCAACTACAACTTTCTGAATTTACTAAGGAAGAGATCTTGACAAAAGTAAATAGCCTTTTTTAGTATATAGAAGTTGGATTCATATTAGAAATATACTAAGAAGCTGGTGTGAACTACTGTCTGTCATCATTATTTGTTTCCCCCAAAACAGTTTTGAAAACATTTTAACTTCTGGTCTGAGCATGGTAATGAGAAGTCCCAAAGCAGCAGCCACTCAAGAGAAGTTTTAGATCAATTCTGTCAATATTACGAACAACTACAAGGAAAAACTTTTTCCTACTACCCAGCTGTCTGGTGGACTCAATACATGAAGAAATAGTAAGGCTTTTCTCACTATGCCTCACAAATGGCATACAGTTCCTTCCTTTCACAAGCATTACAGCCATCCTTTCCATTGTTCAACCATCTTGGTGCTCAAGGAGAGCCCACAAGCTTTGCTAACTATCAAAAGTCATGGAACTTGCAAACTTACCAAGCACACTCAAATTAGTTACTTGCTGTACTGAGGATTAAATAACACATTGAGGCTGCACTGTTCAAGGCCTTCAAAGTACACAAGGGGGAGATTAGAAAAGAAAGGCTGCACTACAAGACTCTTCTGCTCTGCAAAAATAGCATTCACATCTCTGAAAGAGGCAGTTTACTTGTGTAAAGCATTACCCTCAGAAAAGGAAGACCTTGCTCTGGAAACGAGACAAAGTTACATTCTTCTAGCTACCAGCCTCTGCCTTACTTACTCTTCAGATACTCCAAACATTTCTCCAGTACCACATTAAATGTCTTACATGCTAGTAGTTGCCACCACAAGACAAGTATCATCTTCATCATCCTGCAGATGGTTAAGATGAGAGACAGCCTTGCCTCGGGCCACATTGAGTCAGTGGTAGAAGTAGAATTTCATCTCTCATGCCTCAGCTCCTTCCTTCAGACAGCAAACTTTTACTACTCCCACTGTCTTAGAAATTGGTATCTTGACTTGACAAAAATCTAGAAAGCAAGAAATAAACAACTGCACAAAAAATTGTTTAACTCAGTCAGTGGGTGCCTCAATAGTAAAAGAATAGAAAATAATTTGCTCCTATGAAGCTAACTACAAAGCAGCTTTAGCTGTCACTGCATCTCTAACTTGTACCACAAAGAAAGCATCAACAAACTGTTCCCTTGACATTCCAAGCCCAATTCATGCAAAGTCATCTGCATTGCCTGTGAAAGGTGGACAATCACAACGCACACATCCTCTACAAAACAAATTTTATTAGCTTCCTTTTCAGTTCTCCAAGGGCTAAGTGCAATAGTATTATTTTTAGTATAACTTATGTACTAATTGGATGAAACCTGGGCATTTCAGGACTGAGACAATAATGGTTTCTTTCTAGAGACAATTTATCTGCAAGTCTGTTTCTGCAGTTCTTGCACAGCTCTAGAATTCATTTGCAATGGAGAGAAGACTGAAAAACAAAGCAGCAAAGCCTAGCTCTAGACAACACTGTACATTGTAAATGAAGGGTTTTTTGTTGTTTTTTTAAAGTAAAATATGCAATTATTGGAAAAATTATCTCAACTCTTCAAAGATGACACTCCAACACACATTAAGATGGCAATTGCTTTGCATATGACTGAGTTGACAAGGCTTGCAGTATTGATGTAGCACTAGAGCTTTTGCAGACTGATTTACACCTTTGATGTTGCTCATCAGACTTTATAAACTACCCTGACACAGTGCAATCTCTCTGCTGACAGAAATAGCAAGAGTTCCTTAGCTGCAGACTTTGGCTGGTCTGTTTTAAACTGCAGTCTCCACAGTAGGATTTCCTCATTAGCATCAGGCTGTTTCGCTAGCAGCAATGGAAGAAGTGCTTAAAGAAGATCTCATGCACAGTATTTAAAGCAGTGCACACTGGACTACTTTCATCTTAAAGTGACAGAGTTGAAAATAAGTAACAATTACTTTCATAGCCTCCAGAATAAAAGAGAAAGTCTTTATCTATTGTCCTCATCAAGAAAAGTACTGCAACTTGAATAGGACAAATTCCGAGCTAAATTAAAACAGTATTAATAAATACTGCCTTGAAATAGGAACAGTTGCTTTCATTGTCTGTGTGGCTCCTGTGCACATTTGGGAAAAAAGTGCATTTAGAAAAATACGTAGCAACTCTCAGCAATTTGTATGTTTAGGCATATTTTCGCCTTCATCTTTCCTGCTTGTTCTCTTCCATAACAATCCTTCATTGCAGTTCTCCTGCTTTCTAGAGTCCCGGCTGCTACAAAAGAAACACCAGAAGTTACCCGAATTCTCCAGCTACGACTGTCAACCTTTGTTTTCCCTGTCTGCTATTGGTACAGCTCCCTGAACACTACAGAACATTTGTCTTACAGAACAGAGTTTGACTTGAGACTCCCACTACTTCTCCAAAATAGAAGCTTGTGACTTGCAAACAGGTGAAATCAAACTATATGTGTTTATAAGCAGAAGTTAGCTGCATTGCTCCAACACTGATTTGCCTTTCTATACCATCTATTAAGGTTTTTCTTCATTAAAAGTTGCCCTACAAGACATGGCAGGCACACCAGTCACAATGTCCCAGAGGGCTGATAGCATTAGTAAAGAGTTTGTTTCTTCCCCTCAGCTTGGCCCACAATGATACATCACCCAGCCCAAGAGTGTAAACATACATACACAGAAACATGTCTTCTATTCACCAAAAACCCAACCCAGCCCTGCATAGAAAGCCAGCGGGATAATGGAAATCAGCCTAAGAGGGATTTCTGTAATTGAAGCTTTGCTACTCCAGGATCACAGATGAAAACTGCTCCAAGACGGGTGTGGGCAATGAAGAGGAGACTCCCCAGATTAGTAAATACCACTAGCAGTTACTTCATTCTGTTCCCTTAAAAGGGCCAGTGCTCATTCCACATGTGCCTATCACATGCTAGCAGCCAGGTCTTTAACTCTGAAAATCTACCTGTTCTACTACTTTAAGAGCATGTAGGTGATACTCTGACTGAAGCCTTTTACAGAAGGCTGCAGAATGTTTCCTACAAACTGACTTCATGACTTACATGAAAAACAAGATCTGCCACCTAATCAAGCAATCCAGATGGATTACCAGAGGACAGACATCTCTATTAAAAGTTAATATTAGAAATGTCAACTAGAGACCCACTATTGAATAATTCAAAGTAAGAAAAGGTCTCTCTCACATCTTGTCAACTGGTTTGAGCAACCCCTCAGCAATCAGTTCCAGCAAATGATAGATGGGATGAATACAGAAGGAAGAATCATATGGAAAATTAAAAAGGAACAAACAAAACAATCCCTTAGGAATAAAATAACCAGCACCAAAAAAAGAAAACAAGAAAAAAAGGAGGGAGAAGCTTAGCCACACAAGGCCTGTGAACTCTATGGCTTGAACAAGAGAAAGACATTTTTAGCCATCGTATCTGAAAAACTGTGTAAAACTGCAAGAATATTAGCACACAGCACAATTTTCCACCTTCACAATGTTCCTTGATCTTACTAAAGAAGTTAAAAGTTTTTGAAATGAGAATTTAATGTTGGTTGGGGTGGGTTTTTTTTAACAAAAGCAGATTTTGGTTAGAATAACAAGCAAGTTCTGGCATATTTCCATCATCCCTTCTGTCTGTAAATGAAACATACTTGCTGTTCCTCATCCACTTTATAACTACAATTATCTATTTAAGTTCTAACATTTTCAGGCCTGTTAAACAGTTAACTTTTTCAACTTTCCAACCCTGGTCAGCTCACCATAGGAGGGGTTTTTTCCCTTCTCAATATCAGCAGAAAACAAATAGAAAACAAACCAAGAAGCAGATAAAGAATTTGCCCAATATCAGCTTAGTTATATTGGCAAGTTCAGTAAAATCTGGTCTTCATATTGTGTTATAACAAAAGTTGAAGCAAATAGTCAATATGAAATTAAAGTTATCTTAAAGTTAGCAACAGGGAGTAAATTAGGAGGAGTTCTTTCAGATTTTCTCCACTCCCTGCTAAAGATTCCGCTGAGACCCATCCAAGTTTCTTTCACCCTCCTCATAAAACACAACCTTGAGGACTCTGCATAGCAGTCAACACGTCATTGTTGGCAAAACTTCATCTTGTCTAAGAGAAACAACTATCCCAGCAGCTCGTGGTACTAACAAGTTCTTTAAGAACATTCAGACATGAGTTTGCAATTAAATTTAAAAACCTGTCATCGGTCTTTGCAAGCCTAAATAGGAAAGGTACCAATTACTAGAATTCCCCATTATTCTGTATACTGCTAACTTAGCAAGAGCACACACTAGTAAGAATTCCCAAGGACATTGAATAACATTCTTTTCTCACTGAAGGGCTACAGAGAAGCTGAAAGGAGTGACTTCTCCCTGCATTCCTTCCTTTCTCCATGATTTAATGACTGAATTTCTCAAGGTAATCCTATCTCACTTTTTAAGTCGTAGCAGCTATATCTGTTAAATAATTGTGTGGTTTCCCCTCAAAGACAGAACCATGCAATCTGCTCCCTTTGCATGTCATGGAGAGTGCAGTCACCTTCTGAAGTGTAACCCACTCTGTGGTTAAAACACCTGTATTTTTCCAGCTTTGCGTACAAAGAAAATTACTTCTGGAAGTTCTGTTGAATACTAAACTATAAACAACACACAAAAAGCACACTGTATGTTTATCAGGCCTGTCTTATAAAGGGCTGGAATCAACTACTTTGTAGTTGAACCGTTAAATTAATTTAAAATATTTGAGACAGCAAGACAATTCCTCCTCTTCCCTCCAAATCTCAAGATATTTTCAGTCTAAAAAATCTCTACAGGAGATTCTTCAGATCCGAAGGAAGGGTCTCAATTTGAAGCTCCAGCAGCAATAAAAGACAAAGAATAGCCTAGATGAAATGGCCTAATTTCAGGAAAAGTGGTGTTAAAAAATTCATTTGAAGTCTGCAACTGACCGACTGTTTTGGGATGGGATTTTGTAGTAAAGAAAACTAGACTTAAATTTCAGTCTTCAGTAATAAATACCAAGGGATCCTCTCCCACAAAAAAACACATGTCAAGCTCACTCATTCTGTAAGACTGCATTAAGTATTTGGCCAGAAATCATGCAGCGACTCCTCCTCTTGTTTTAGAGGGAAACAGCTCTGTGGAGCTCAACAGTTCTAGCATGAAAAAGAGTTATCCCTGGCACAATGTTTGAAGTCTGCGTGAAGCAGAAGTTACATCCTAAAGCTAAAATATGCATGAAAGCTAATGAGATTTCAATATGGGCAAAACACAGCACACTGAAGACACCTCATCCAAGGAAATTAGTTCCACCTCAAAGCCTTTACTGAACACTCAAGTAAAGATGAAAACACGGGGATAGGACATATACATTTGTGAAATGAAGATCTACAGCCTGCTAAACAGTCCAGCAATGGAACAACAGCCACAGAAATATCATTTATGTCTAAAAAGCCTCTAATTTAGAGGCAATACCAGGATGGCTTCTCACTCCCTTTTGCAAGCAAGCCAATCTTGCAACTTGCAATATTGTATTGAAAAGTTAGGGAAAAAAAGAGGATATCTTTGTTTTCAGTGACACTCTATACAAAATCAGCACTTTCTGTATCCTATATGCAGTTGGAGAAATCCTCTTCACATCTCAAAGGGGGCAGAAGCTCAATATTTCACACTACTGCTATCTTCCAAGAACAAAGTTTCCACACTACACATACAGTATTGTATGTGTACAGTAAGATTTTCAGTTACTTGAAAAGTGATAGAGGAGTTTGAAAACTTTCACTGAAAGAGTGAAATACACACACTGCCTGGCAAATTTTTATTTCCCCAGAATACAAAAGCACTAAAGCTCTTAACACTCCTCCCCTCACCATAAACACATACAGCCCCCTACCTCTTCCATGGGAACAAAATTTAATTGCCTTAATCTTTCCTGAAAGTAGTTGAAATAATTTTCGTGAGCATTTCTAAAAATAATTCAGAAGAAAGCAGACACCCTGTATGGAAAATATGAAGCTCAGTTTGGCCATCTTACCAGCAGCTACAGTCCTCTCTTACCATGGAAAGCTGTCTGACAACCAAATGCAGGACAGCTACCAGTTTTGACTGTACTGTACAAGCCATAAAATTGAAAAGTTTTAGTCCTTTAATTGTTTCAAAGATCTCATTTTTTTCTTTGCCATCCTAGCTATTTGCTGCAGAGGATGTACATCCAGACATCATGGTCAGAAGCCTTCTCCATTTAACTTACAGGACAAAATAAATCAAAACGAAAACAAACGAAAAATGTCAAAGACCACCTTCTCTTCATTGAGGAGGTTTAGGTTAGAGATCTACTAGGCAAGTTGGACACATACAAATCCATGGGTCCCTTTGGGATGCACCCATGAGTGTTGAGGAAGCTGACTGATGCTATTGCTAAGTCACTCTATCATTTCGGAATGATCATCAAGCACAGGTGAGGTGCCTGTGGACTGGAGAAAGGTCCATGTCACTCCAGTCTTCAAAAAGAGCAAGAAGGGAAATGAAGCTATAGGCCTGTCAGCCTCACCCCCATCCCTGGAAAGGTGATGGAACAGCTCATCCTGGATGCCATCTCTAAACATGTGAAGGAAAAAAAGGTTATCAGAGGGAGTCAACATGGATTCACCAAGGGGAAAACCTGTTCAACCAACCTGATAGCTTTCTATGATGATATAACTGGTTGGCTAGATGAGGGGAGAGCAGTAGATGTCATCTACCTTCACTTCAGCAAGGCTTTTGACATTGTCTCCCATAACATTCTCATCAGAAAGACAGTCTCGTTTTGTAAGCCTTCAAATTCCTTACTAGTGGAGACCAGAAATTCCTGTTACCCTTCTTTGTTAAAACTGCATCCATTCCTCAAGGAATACTGTTTATAACCCTATGGTAAATAACAACTTCCCAGGATAACTTACCAGCACTTCAGTGCTGCTATGATTAGAGACCACAGGCAGAAAATACACAGTGTTTTCACCCTGTCACAATGTAGTCAGATAGAGAAGATGTTATTTCTTTCCAGGAAAGTTTCAGAATGAACAAAAAGACAAACAAACAAACAAAATCAAACCAAAAAAAAACCCACAACAAGCCACCAAGTAAATTAACAAATCAAACAGAAAAAAAAAAAGCCCATTCAACACCACACCAAAACAAACCTCTTTTACCTCTAAGTCAGCTACTAGGTTGCCAAAGCCCACAAAAAAACACCTCATCATCAAAAACATAAGCAGTAAGGTTGGATATCCCCAATAACTAAGCATCGTTTTAGAATCGGATACGCAGCTTATCTTTATCACCCAAGGCTGGTGAGCATGAACTAGGTTACTGCAGGTTGTCAGCTGCACAGTCTGAAGCCCAGGCCCTCTCCCTCTCAAAGACACAAACACATGGAAGCTGTGATATTCTCAGGAAGCTGAGCTACTTGTGTAGTCTACTAAGCAGCTTTTTTACAGTATTATCTTTTGAAAGACGTGATGAAATATTCATTTCTGGTCTGTGTAAGGCATCCATCATGCCATATATGCCCATTAGTTCTCTCACAGAGTAACAGCTAGGGAAAAAACCCAGAGTACTGGAATGGAGAAACACAAATTCCCAGCTATTACATAGCTGCTGTGAATGCTATCAAGAACCATTCTTCCCCTTCCCCCATACTACACTCCCTGTCTTTCAACTCAATGTACTACGCAAATGAAAGACAAGATTTAAGGTAACAAAGGAATGTATGTACTGAACACCTTGATTCCTTCTGAGAAGACAGATCCATCATACCATTGCACACAGTTACTTAAGAAATAGTGACTAACAACATTCATTGAATATCAGGAGCCCCAAGTCTTGATGCTCAACTGTTCCCATGCAGAACTCTTCCAGATGAAACTACACATCAGTAAGGAAGACACAGGGACAGAATCATTAAGACAGGAATGTGTACTCAGTAAGTTCCAAGCCACAGTAGAAGTTAAAATATAGCTTTCTAACTGGCATGTTACATGCAACTTTCCAGCCCATACACCTCCCCAAAAACAACAACAAAACATAAACTTGCATGAGGTCTCTTCTAGGCAAATTGAGAAAAGCAGACTGGAATAAACCTGTATCATACTCTTCTGCGTGAAGTGACAGCACAACCTCTCTCTACAGCCTAGTTGACCATTATCCAGGAAAGTAGCAGAAAATGGCTTATTTGAAGAACTCAAGTCCTCCTTTACCCCAGAGTAATTACTAAACACAGTAGACATTCATTCTGGAGAGCAGAGTACAATAGCTGTTTGTTACCAACAGCATTACAATCTAGCATTTATCTAAGCCTATCACACACAGAACAGACAGCACAAAAATGTTCAAGACAGAACTCAAAGTACTATCCATAAGAAATTAGAGTCAAAAAAAGCAACCACCAGGACTGAGGCTTGGGACTCAACTCACATTTAACCACCTATGAATCTATGAAGTGAGTGTATATTTATCCAAGCTTTCTCTAAGAAGCATTAGGCATAGCTGGTCAGAATAAGTAACAGAAAAATATTGATATCATTGTAATCTACTGCTAAGTAAGGAAAAGCTGGGCTGGTAAGGCACAGGCTTGGTGAAGAGTGTCCATACACATATCATTAGAGACAACTTTTGCATTATAAACTCAGGTGTCCATAACAAGCAGAAACTCAGTTCTAAGAGTCCAAATTTAAGTAAGAATCTTTTTTTTTTTCTGCTCAAGTACCTCACAAATTCCTCCACATTGAAGTCCAATCTCAATTTTAAAGCAGCACAAGGTGTTACCTTCCCACATCTTTCCTATGTGTGAGGTTCAGATTCCTTTACCCCCTATGCATTCTACAGCAGTGTCAATTTAGACTTTCCTAATTCAGACTTTCACACACTCACACAAATCCTGCCCCAATGTCCATTTTATTTTAAAAACACCACCAGATTCACCTACACTACAGTTCAAACTGAGAAAACTGTTACCCAACATTGCCAGGCAGAATTTTAGAAAGCATCAGACCCAATCTTCGAAAACGGCATGTAGCATTTTAAAAGCTACCTTGTCTATGTTAGGACCAAGACTGAAAAGCACTAGTTTAGACTGGTGTGAGCTGCTAGTCTGCTCCTCACTTGCATGCCTGAGGTTCTATGAAGAAGGGCAGTCCCAAACCAACAATATATTGCATAAGAAATACGAAAAAGTGGCATCTATCCCATGCTACAGGGATTCCTGTCCCATGTTCAGAGGACAATAGAAACAATAGATATTTCTGAAATCCTGCTCTCTACGTCCCTAGGTAATCTCCCACCCAAAGATAGCAATAAACTCAAAAAACTCAAATAACATTTATAAATACTTCATTATTTAATCTATTACAGAGGCATACAAAATGTTCATAAGCATTTTTCCAAGCATAGTCCGTTCCACATGAGACTAACTGTTCTAGTCAATTTAGTGTGCTAAGTATATTTAAGACTCTGATTTTAATTTTTAAAAGACTGCACACTGGCTGAATACAAATACTTGTTTGGACTCTTGCAGAACAGCAATACGTACTTTTCCAGAAGCACACACTGGACTGAACATGTAATTACAAGCTCAACCTTAACAGCACAAATAGACTAAACAAGCACTGTTCAAGTTACTCATGCTCAGCTTCACAAGTTGGACCCCTGAAGCCAAAAGCACATTCACAAATGAGAACCAATTTTTCCAAACAGATTGAAATATAAACACAAGCTTAAGCAAGTTTACAAGTCCTGAATAATCAAGAGTACCTTTAATCAAGGCTAATTTCTCCATCTCAAAAGTTTTAGCTCAGGCACAGAAAAAAAATGTTATATTTCCCTTTCGAGTGCTTACACTTCTCCACAAGATTACTGTAACTAACAGACAACTAACTGTAATTAACTGTAACTACTGTATCTAACTGCACCACTAACAGACAACTATTCTGTTTATCTACATCACTAAAAATATTTTTTTATTTTTAAGAAGTCAGACTTCCCCAGTGAGTTCCCTTCCTCCAAAAATCTCAAGATCTCATAATACTCTTCTCTCACAACTTTCTGCCAGAGAACACTTACAGCTTCAGGAGACAATTGTCTGTATTTCGCTTCTTCCTACAAAGAAATACACTTAGAGCCAAGACATCTGCAGTTACAGTTCTTACTAAGACATTCTGCAAAACAGGTACAATTTCCATATTGTACTATTATCTAGGACAAGCTAGCATTTGCAGCAGTATACAAATATAGAAGATCTTTAATCAAGTCTATTCTCTATATGTTATACTGTAGGTTCAAAACAAACTACTTCTGTACTTAGCAATAATTCAACTTTAGAAGTTTCATGAGAGACCTATGGCTCCATACTACATTTGTGTAAGGTTTATCTCCCCAGTGAACCAAAATGCCATTAAAATTAGACCAGGACAACACTTCTGCTACTCTGAGTCAGTCTACAGAGCAAAAAATATGCTTAAAAAGCATCCAAGTAAGACATCACACACATGAAATAATGCTACGATGTGGAGGCTAGAAAGGCCAGTTCAGAAGTTCTAGGTGCCAGCAGCATAAAGTGCAATTGGCTATTCCAGGTTCACTGGCAATCCTGCCAGTGTAATACCACAGATACATTAGAGCATGGCTCTGGAGGTCATTAGCCCCACTGTCTTCTTTGGATGGCAACCATTATGCCCATTTGCAAGATCTGGTCAGTCGGCATAACACAAGTCTCTACAGAGCCAATCCTCCTGGAAGCCATTTCTGGGCACATGAAGATCAAGGTCGTGAGTGGTAACAGCCAGCATGAGGTCAGACTGCATCCAACCAATGCAATTATATTCTAGGACGTGAGGATGGTCTGCACAGGCAAAGGCAGAACATTAGATGAACATTAGATGTTGTTACCATTTCAGCAAAGCCTTTCATTTGGTCTCCGCGGCATTCTCAGTTAGTCCGTTAAGATATGGATTGAACAAGTGGACAACACCAATAGGCTCAAGGCCTGTGGTACAAAGTTCAACTGCAGGTTGTCCCACTTCCATGGGAATAATTCCAAATTTCACCAGGCAAAATCTCAAACAAACTGGACCTGATCCACTCTGAAAGGGATGCAGGACCAGCTGAGGCCTGGAGGTTCCTTCTGACCTAAGTAATTTCATGGTGTCTTCCTTCTTTATTTTTTTAATAAATAAAAATAAGAGGTCGCTTGCAATCTGGGTTTGCTTTACATTATCCTTCTGCCACTCTGCTTAAAAGATTCAGAAGCCCTTCTAAAACAAGCTTCAACATTGTATTCTCAAGTCAAGAATCTCACAACTTGGTTCACAGTAGAGATTAAAAACAACAACGAAATGAACTCAAAATTCTCTAACACCTTATCCCCACACACCTGCAGCTGACATGCTGGGAGGATAATACTAAGTTTATTATTGGACTCTTGTAACAAACCCATTTTGGTAAATATCTCAAAAACATTTAGACTGTGAGGATTTTTTTTTTTTTTTTAAAAAAAGGAAGTACTTTGTCTGCAATCAAGACCCAATCAAGTAGAGTGGTCCAAAAACAGAGTTCATGCATAACAACAACATAAAAACCCCAAAAGGCAAAAAGGCACCACAAGAAAACCCCACCCTTGACTGCATACCCTGGGATAAGTAAGCATCCTGGAAAAGGCACACAAATGAAAACAAGTTTCCATGTTACACTGTAAACTGACAGCAATGTCTTATCAAGACAGCTAAAACTGAACAGATAACACTTCAGTTACCCCCTCTCCTCTGTTTGCATGAATTCCTGCAGAGGGATTCTAGTATAAGATTTTAAGCACCAGGAGTAAGGGAAGTCATGGCATCATTTGTTGGATGAAGACCAGGATCTCTTGTAACCACTCAAGCTTGTATCTCTGGAGACACAGTTTGTTCCTACCATAATTGAGTTATGTTCTGCACAATGAGAAGGTGAATCAATTATGTTCACCACTAAACAGACAAGCCTAAGTATTCCCCAGAGTTTAAGTTTTGTCCCATGACATCTTCAAAATACTGTTGGTTCTTCATTTTTAAGTAAAGAACACCACATTGATTCAATCTCTGCTCTTCCTGGAAATTCCTGGGCTCACAAATCAGTGAAATGCATTCCAGTTTTAACCCATTTGGGCCAGGCAGAAACTTTTACAGAAAGTTTCTGATGGAATCGTTTCGGTTACAGGTAGCATCAGATAAAATTGATATGTAAGTCTTTGATACAACCCTAAGTCATTTCAAGTGGCGAACCATCATCTCTAGAAATTAGATTCCCATTTAAAAGGAAGATTTTAATCATATGTATAAAAGCAAGTATTAATACTGTAAATTCAATGGATTTGTAGAATTTTTACATTAATCCTCCATATTTGCTGTACTAGTTTCTCATTACTTTAGAATATAGCTACGAATTGAATCAAATCACTGCAGCAGGACTACAGGGAGCCTTCATTATATATCACTCTTCTGTAATTCTTCAAACAGCATACACAGGTTACTCAGAAAATAAATTCAAAACTAAATTCAAAACGAAAGACCGATTTCTATGCTTAGTCATATATCACAATTACAATTGATTTTTGTTTAGGTACAAAAGTCAGAGAGAATCAGAATGTGTCCTGACAGTCCCACAGACATGCAGTCGGTCATGTGCACTGAACGACAAATGCAGGTAGGCATACTTTTGGGCCAACTCTTTAGAGAAAGCAGGCACACAAGCCCTTTAAGCTATGCATTTTCAAGTGTTCAGTTTTTTGCAAATAAATATTGAATTCACCTTTATTTTGACTAAACATCATTACCATCAAAACTGTTGTAAAGTTATGAAAACATGACTAGTTTAACTAAGATGTAATTACCACATCTCACTGAGGAGAGTGTGCTTACTCATGCTATCCCAGGCGAGATAAATCCTAGACAGGTTCTTATAAAGATCTAATAATCCCTTATTTAAAAAGTTGTGTAAGCTGTTTCAAAGAATATGCAGAACATTCCTAAGAGGAAAACAAAGGGTAACTACTTGAAAGGAAATCATTATTACAATCTCAGTCCATACTGAGATTTCTGGCAATGATACTACTCACAGGACTAAAAGTCATCAAAATAAATGGCAATTCCCTACTAATCTTGTGTATTAAAAAGTACCAGAATAGGATAATCCAGAGCAGTCACATCAGATTCTGTAAGAATGCAGTTACTTGTCTAGATTCTCCAGCTCAATCTTCTGCTATTAAAATATATCTTCTGTGTACATTTTAAGTAACAAAAATGAAGAAAAAGAGCTGTAAAAAGGAGATGCTGGTACAGATAAAGCCATGGTGAACTTCAATGTACATATGACTTACGACACACCTCTCAGCTCACTTACTTGAATAAAACAGCTGCAGAATGAGAGGACCTACAACAGCAGCTGGAGAATGAACCCTGCAGTTTGAATTATTGCTGCAAAAGCAGCAGAATGCTTTTACAAGGCTTGCCAGTGTTCCACAAAGTTATTTTAAATCTCTTTGGGATACTTGTTCTTCAATTCTGAAACAGTTAATTTCTTTTAAAGCCAGAACATCATTTTCTAAAAATATCAAGAAATTAATCCACTAGCATAAGACATTTTGCTTAAAACAGCTTGAAATAAATTTTGCACAATCTCATATGTACTAACTTGGATGATAAAACACACTTCTGTGCAGAAATGCTAATAGATCTCAACTTTCAATTCACAAGAGACTTAATTTCCAAGTCAGGGATACAAACATTAATAATCAAGAAATAGATTTTTCTCTCCAATATGCAGTTTCCACACTATAAGTTAGCTATTTTCTTATTATTATTACATAGCACTTCTACTAGAGTAGAAGACTCACCATTGGCCAGCTGTTTGAACTCTAGGGACACCTTGTAATTATATCTGTTTAATCCAGGATTCCATTTTCCCTCAGCTCCACATATACAAGTGATATTCCTCTTGATTTCTATTTTTGGAAAAGCCTCAAAACAATCTGTCCAATTCTGTCTCCAATTCTTTCTGCACTATATTCAGCCAACTTACATATACACACACAGCTCATTTGTGAGGAATCAGTTGAGAATTAAGTCTATTTTAAAAAACTCAAGTATCATACCCATTTAGTTTTGCTGTGCAGTAACCATTCTATATAACCTTTGGTGAGAACAATTTATTTCCAATTCCTGAGTTTTAATGCAGCCTCTACACAGTAAACTCATCCCTTGAGCTGGCCAAAGTCATCACTCCTCCACCACATAGTTTCTTCCCTCTTAAAACAATCTTTTATGAAAGTAACAGAAATTTAGAATCCAGTTGGAAACATTTGAGTCCTGAACTGATTGACTCAAGAATGTATCTTCCATGTCATACTGGTAACAAAGGAAAACATTTTAAGCACTGGTTGAATCCCAGCAGAAACAAAGACAGTAAAGTATACTACACTTTATTCCATCTTTGAACAAAAATTTGAGAGACTCATTAGCGATGTTTACTGTGAGATATCTGCCAGCTGCAACTATACCTGTAACTATCCAGAGATCCCTGAAGCCTATTATTTTGTCTTTCTAGGAGAATATCCAGGGCTGTCCAGGACAGACAAAAGCACTGAGACAGCCCCAGACATCTTTCCTACAAGTAGGTTTTTAAGACGGAAGATGATCTTTGCTGGGAGATCACAGGTCTCAAAGCTTGTCTGGCTTCCCCAGCTAAGCTACAAAAAGTTCAGGTACCAAGTTTGTAGCATTACAGAAGTAGACTCATACTGCATTAAAGGCTTTCAGATTAGGAAAAAAAAAAATAAACACCTCAACCCTCATCCCCTCCAAAACACAGCAGAAGAGTCTGCTTACTCCTAATGAAACAAACACACAAGTTTAACAGTGATAAGGCACCTATGTAACCTTCACTCAAAAACAACCAGAAAGGCAGTTACCCTAAGCAGCAAAACAGACCTCAGCAGAGCAAGGACTATATAAAGACTTCTTTTGTGTTTCCACAGTCTGGTCTCTTGTTTTCTACATTTACAAACATACTCAACAAAAGGTATATTCCTCCAAGAAGTGTCTGAAATGTCCAGGTTAAAAAGAAACAAGTTTCCAGAAAGGAAAAAGGCAGAGAATATTCTGCATGATGATATTTAAGTCCTCATTCTGTTAAATGCTTGATATGCCACAAAACTCAAGTCAGAAAAAGAAGAGCGAAGCCAAAGTGAAATGGAGTGTAGAAAGCACTTTCAGTTTTGCCTGATCAGTTTGATGCCACACACTATCTGAAGACTCTGGCCTGGTACTGCTTCATTCCGTGAGTTAGGCTCATTCTCTTATGGATCACCCTGAGACCTTCACCTTTGTTCGTAAGGGAAATAAGGCTCTCTATTAGTTGACAATACATTTTGTCTATGTCACCAAACCTATTACCCTCTACAGATAGCAGATACCTAGATATTAAAGGTAAAAAGAAACTAGCAAAATCATGGTAAAAAATAAAAGCCAGAAACACCTATAGAACTAGTTACGAAAATGAACCTTTTCCTAGAGGGCTCCAGGTGCTCCCATTGTCAGTGTAACCTCCAGGTATCTCAAATTCCACTATCTATATAACTTACTCTTCATAAAAGGCCATCTCTGCAGAAACAGAAGAATCATGTGTTCCTAG
This sequence comes from Colius striatus, assembly GCF_028858725.1. Taxonomy (NCBI): domain Eukaryota; kingdom Metazoa; phylum Chordata; class Aves; order Coliiformes; family Coliidae; genus Colius; species Colius striatus. Next base: position 16,608,565 of record NC_084762.1, on the reverse strand, counting down.
ATATCTCAAAAAGGTTAGAGACCTAAGCATTAGTAAGGAACCAAACTTCACTGATTTTAACATGTTAGTTTTATGCTTATATTTTTGCTCCTCCATAGACATATACACTCAATTTTCAGGTATTTATTGTTTTTAGACACAGCAGCTGGGTGCTACACACTTCCTCCTCTATTACTAAATTTCAGGAGGTCACTCAGTTCTCCCTCCCACCACAGTTCCTGTAGATTTCAATGGCCTTAGACGTTGTACAAGAAACAAGCTAATAAAGATCAATTTTTTAAATAAAATAAATAAACAAACAACCACTACCAAGCAAACAAACATAAAAACCCGAAATATACACACCAAAAAAACCAGCTAGACAAGAGGCTAACTACACTGGGAGATAGGGAAGACAGGAGTAAGCAAAACATTAAATTAATCACAAATTACTTCCTGTAGATATGGCAAAAAGAAATAGGGCAGAAGTGAATGTAGTAATTGTAAAGCAAGTAGTAAATCTACAACAGTAGCTAAAGAGAGATAGTCTAATCTGATACTGAAATCCTTTCAGTTCTGTTTCTTCAGAGACTTCAGAAACATCTGCAGAAGAACAACATAAAATCTGACTTTCCAGGTTCAGTCACTTCAGGGAAGCTTCAGTACACACACTCCTATCATTTACCACTTGATCTGCTGTTCAACAAAGCAAAGCTGACCACAGCAATCAACAGCAAATGAGATGGTGGTGACCATGAAACACTGGAATTCAAGATCCCGAAGGGGGTGAGGAAGAAGAGCAGCAGAGTACAGAGCCCAGACTTCAGGAAAGTAGACTCTGGCTTATTCAAGAAGCCAGCAGGTGGAATTCCCTGTCAGGCAATTCTGAAGGGCAGAGGAACTCAGGAAATGTGGCAGAGCTTTACATGTGGCAGAGTCCAAGAACAAGCACAGTCCATTCCTCTATTCAGGAAAACAAGTAGACATTAAAAAAAAACGGGGTGGGAGGTATTTAAGCAAGGAACTCCTGAATGAAGCTCCAAAGGAGGAACTCAAAAACACCACTTGGGCTTGTGGGGATATAGTGCAAGGAAAGCCTATGTTTAACTGAAGGTGAGGTTGCAATAGACATCAAGGACGACAAAAACAGTTCTAGGGCTATGTAACTCACAAAAGACTGACCAAGGAGTATGTGGGACTGTGGCTTAACACAGCAGGTGATCGAGCAGGAGCACAAACATAAGGCTGCCTTTGCTTTGCTCTTCAGTATTCAACTCCTGTGCTTGGCAAAGAAAGCATGTCGTCCTCTGAAGACAGTCTTTCTTTCAAGAATATTTAAGCTGTATTTAATTGGGTAAAACTCATCCCACTGAGAGCAGAGTACCATCAGATTAATTTCTCCCCTAGTAGAAAAAAAACTTGAAAATAATGGTTTTTAAATGGGAAAGATTTTAAATGCTAAGTAGCACAGTACACAGAGAAGGACATTAGCATCTACAAGACATTATAACATGCTCCAACTACTCTTCTCCTGCAAAGCTCACTTGTCTCCAAGGGTAGCTAATTCTGAAAATCTCATCACAAAAAGCAGCAGAGAAAGTGTGAGACAGATACACTCCTAAAGCACTTCAACTACGTAAGAGTCAAATCACATTTGTGTTTTCCTTACATTTCAGTTCAGTTTGCAGTTCAGAGATGGTTGAAATATCATTGTGTCAAACAGAACAAAAGCACTTTGAGTTTTGGATTGTGTTCAACTCCAAGTACTTAGGTTTAGACCAAATCCTCCCCAACCTCCATTTTGTCAGAATCTAAAGTAACCCAACATATTTTTGTAAATTCCTGTCTCAACTACCTGAAGCATTCCTTTTCTAAGATAGTCACTAGCATTCAAAGAGGACTTGAAATAGCACTATATGCAGTACTTCTGAGGGAGTCAGTACGACACCCTTTTCCCTTTCATACACAAACACTTTCACCTACACAGCTTTCCCTTCTAATCTCTGCACTCATCATGGAGATGAGTGAGGAAAAGGGCACAACATAAAACACACATCCCTTTTTCTTTCCTTTTTTCCCCTTCCCCTGAATGAGTCTTAATACTTAAACGTTTTTCCTTCTTAGCATTTCAATCTTAGCCTAAGAACAAGCAGGTAACAGTCACCACCAGCTCCTTTTGGATATAGTCTGAAGGTGACTTTAAGGGACAAAATGAAGATTTGGAGCAATGCTTTAAACAAAACCAACCCAGCTTCTTTCCAAATATTGTCTGAATACATATAATCCTCCTGTTAAAATAGCTGCCCAAGTTACCCTGTGGCCTTATTAGCCAAGTAGGCTATTCTTTATCTAAAAGTGCTAATTGAAGAACACATGGCACAATACATCCAACAGTGCTCATATACTTTCCACTACAGTGCAGACAGAGAACAAGAAACTTCTTAAGTCTTTCAGGATACATCTGTCTTAAATTTGAGCATGCACATCTCATTAGTGTAACAACAACCCACTTTTAATTTATGTTTTGAAATTTCCATTTGACAGACAACACTTTCTTCTCTGTTAGTCAACTCTCTGTGTTTCATTTGCATGTCAACAAAACTGCTGCAAAAGGGGTTCCATAGTTATTTTATACAGTAAGATAATACTGACCAAAATAAGGCTCTTCAATCCCTCCAAAAAAACTCCCCATACCACAAATACCACCGAGATTAATTATGGGTGATATAGATTAAATATAGAACTCAAAAAAATCTAGCAGGGATGACTTCTTCCTGCAGAAGAACTTTCTGTTTAGTGCTTTCTTTTTCAGCAAGACAGGCATGAAAAACCTTTTTCTTAAAGGGTATGCCAGGAAAGCACACACCACAAAAGGACCCTCTCCAAACATTCCAGCCATTTGCATAGTAGAGAAATCAAGTGAAAAAAAACAAGTACCGGGAGCAGTCCAAAATGCTTAATCAGTCTCCTAATATCACACCAACTTATCTTAGAGTCTTTTCTACCGACCTCTGAACCTAGAGGATGCCACTAGATATGTCAACACGATACTACCACTACTGTGCAAATTATCCTTAAGCAATTCCCTAATCTGTACCAAGTGCTACTCTGGGGAAGAGCAGGATGGATTGTTTTGTTTATGCCTGGAGCTTAGATCTTTAGAAGTTATGCAAGTTAGGGCATCCAAGATTAACCTTCAATTTTTGTGTTTAGAAGTGCAGTCATCTTTACTTCAAAATCCTCCAGATGACCAGTTAATTTGTCATTTAAGAATTCTGAAGATATTTCTTTAGCTGTAACATATCGTGCAATATTCTATGGTAAGAAAAACTTCTGCAAAGTTAAACAACTTTCAAAACACTAATTACACAATTAGCAAACTTTCTGCATAAGCAGGCAACCTATCACCTGGAAGGAGAAGGAAAGAAGATCAACTTTTTCTTTGATGAGTTTCTTAATAATAGGAAGACAAGTTCCTTTCACCCATCACAACTGATGCAACTGCCTGAGTGTTAAGGACTTTAATATGTGCAGCTTTTATGCACATTTTACAATTCCTATCACAAGGATCTCAAACTTCAATAAGCAAAGACACCATGAATTCTGTGTTTCAGTTTTGTCTCTTTGCATTCCTATAAGAGCTAGTCCCTGAACTGCATCTAACTTATCTTTTTTCAGCATCCAAACATTAAAATTAACAAAGCTGAAGGAGCCTGAAGTTTAAAGTTCTGATTTATTAGCGCTAAAAATCACATTATTATCATATCTATTATGAGATAACTGCAAAGGTTCAATATTTAACTGAATATAGCCTGTAATATGTGGATGGGATGGTACACAGCAGGAAACGTGGGAGGACACTCACTGAAAAAAAGGTATTGTGTAATTATTTACACATTTCTTTTTAAGAAGGTTTAATTTAGATGTCTGTGATAATTCAACAACTGCTAGAGATAGAGGCAAAGTCCTTGCTTAAGATATTTCAAATATAAGATTTTTTTTTAATGTTTTAAAAACATCACTCCAGTATCATCTGATTTTGTAGTAATAAAGTGTACACACACAACAGGGCACAATTAGACACCATCTTCAGCTGTACGAAAGATGTCCACAGGTGCAGTTAATGGTTCTAACTCATTTCCTTATATTTTAACACTTCCCTGTAGCCCTCAGGTACCAATACTGGAAAAAAAGGAGATTACAAGAAGCACTGTCTGCTAAACACTACAGGCATGACATCCTTCCCCCACCCCCCCAATCATATTTTTCAGACTTAGTGTCTTATAGACATTAGGATGGAAGAACTTGCCTATGGAAGGCAACCCTACAAGTGACATCCCCCAGTGAACAGCATCAGGCTCATGAAAACATGCAAGACAACTGCACTGAGCTCAACAATGGGCACTACAGGTGATTCTGAAGCAAGGCCTTGATACTGCAACTGACAATAAAAATAAAGAGAAAAGAAAATATGGGGGGAAAAGATTCCTTGATACAAAACTCTGCTATCATCCACAATAAAGACTGGTCAATCTTGGAAAAAAACCCTGTGCATTAGTCCACAGCAGGGAGAGAAAAAAAAGACTGTGCTGTAACAGAGCACAGAATTGTTACATACGTCACCACAGCAAAAACCAAGCCAGCACCACCACATACACTCACTCAGACAAAGCAAGACCTCTCTTTCAGAAGGCTTATCCCATTCTCATGTGTTTCTACAGGCTGAAAGAAATAACAAACAATATAACAAGATTCTCCAAGTCACATATCACACATATTTTACTTAACTATGCCCAGTGGTCCAGTAAGCACAAGACAGTTTGTTCTCATGTTCTCCTTTTAACAGACATCCAGAAGAGTTGAGCAAAAAGCCCCACCTAAGCCTAGGCCTTAGGAAAGTGGTTGCTCCAAGAAGTTTTCTAGAGGAAATGTAACAGCATTGTCTTCAGCACAGAAATCCCTTGAAAGAACACCAGATTTCATTCTCATTCAGCCCAGACTAGCCCTTTGGCACTCAAGGGTCCGATTTCCCCTAAGCTGTGCAAACACTGACAGGCTCCCCAGAGCCTTCATCTCTTCAGAAACAACTGAAAAAAACAAAACAAAACACAAACAAAACCAACAAAACACAAACAAAACCACCAAAACCTCTCCCTTGCTGCAAACCAAGTTGCGTTTGTTGTTTTTGTTTTGTTTTGTTTTTTTTTAATAGGGGATGATCTATTCTTTTATGCAATTACAAATGAGCAATTTTTCACAGGCAATAAGGCAACTGAGGTGGCAGAGAAGTCTGCACCACTTCTCCCCTCAGGAAATTCTGTATTTGCTCTCTGCACTCCCCTTGTCTGCCCCTAAAACCACTAGAACAGCAATGCTTTTGCCTATGGCTGTATTTTTCTCTTCTACAGTACAACGCACACACGGTCAAAAAAAGCAGCAGTAAAATTCCAATAATCATAAATATTTCATTTCAGTAATCTAGGTAACTGCCTCTGAGCTTGAAAGCAACTCTGAAGTCTGATTAAGATTTAAAGTGTAACAAAATAGAATATACATGATAAGTAGTGTTTACCAAGCCTGTTATGAAATTAGGTAGAAATAAAGTTTAAAGATATTAAAAGACTTGTTTTCTTTCTGCTTTATTAGGGATCTGAAGCAATTTCTGTCTTTCAAACGCCTCCCATCTCCTTCATTTTCTCTTCTAAATTTTACATTTAGAATCTTTAAGTTTACAATTCTAAACTCTTTTCTTTCAGGCAGAAGTGAAGGAAAAGGAGCTAAGTCCTTCAAGCAGCAACTCGATTCCTCAGCCAATTAAGACTCTGAAAAAGCACTCAATTTTCTGCATACTGAATTAGAAGCTAATAGGAGATTTTATTAAAACAAAGAGATTTATGGCTACTTAAGTTTTAAATGATTTAGATGATTAACATAGCAACTTGCTAATGCAAACCATTATAAGCTCCAAACATCAGAGCCACATCAAACATCTATGTTAACACTCAAAACCTGAATGCAGCTGGATAGAGGTCACTTAAAATGTAAGAATGCTCGACTGCTTTACACAACCATGCAGCATAGCATAGCACTCAGGCGATGTGTTAGGTTTTCTGGGAAGATAGGTGAATGCTGTTGCGTTGCAGCACTGCCCACTGGCACGCTGCAGAAATTAAAGGGATTCTCCGCTTTATGACTTTCCATTGCGTCAGTCATACCACAGTGAGAGGTGAGGGGAAAAAAAAAGGAAAGAAAAGAAAAATCTCCACCTTGCAAGTGTTCGCTCCCTCAATTTGCAAAACTGAACTCCCAACAGAAGGACAGAAAACTCGAACCAGGAAAAGCTTGGTGAGAGCTTGAGGGCAGCAGGAGCAGCAGCAACAGGCGGCCACACTGAACATGATGCAAGAACCTTCCCCACTAAATACTGCTTGCAAAAGGTAAATCAGTTGAGGATTAACATGCTTCTGCTATGTTTTCATCCTTTTTATGTATAGAAAGGAAGTCACCTTTCTGTTAGCATTCCTGCGACTTGCAAGAATCCTCATACTACATGGAGAAAGACACATCAGAGACACTGGGTGAAAAGCTACCTTGCTAGTGGCTGCCACTGGTCTTTGTGAAACCATAATGTTTCCTCTTTCATAGGCAGCCATTGAAGAACACTACCTTGTCACCTCACTTTTTCTACTATTCATTTTATCAAGACAGCGTTACCTCTTTTTTACTCATTGCTATTTTGAGGAATGCTCTACTGCTAGAGATTAAATAAAATGAAAGGGAAGAGAAAAAAAGCACTATCACTATTCTCTCCCTATGTTTTGAAGATCACGACTACAGAAGAAAGGTATGCTAAAATAACATTACTCACAATTTTCAGCAATATGGAGGGGAAAGGACCAGATGCCACAAATGTTGCCATCTAGACCAAAGCTTTCCCAAATTTCTCATCTCAAAATACTTAAGCAAAAGTTAAATGTAACTTAAAAAAAGGAGTTTTTATTCCCCACAAAAATACGTAGACAAAAAGTACACAGCACCACTGTATTCAGTAAGATTACACAGTTAAATTTTATCCTGCATGGACAGGAGAATCCTTGGAGAAGTTATGGGTCTTACTTCAATCAGCATCTTTTAATAGAAAATGCAAACACAGAAGACCAGTGAGCAAATATATGCCTGTGATACTGTACTTTCCAACTTCCAAGGTTTGAGGCAGAAATATTAAAACATTTTCAAAAAAGATGCCACACAAAAACCACAACAATATTTCAACTCACAAAGAAACTGACGAAATGACAGAAACTTGCCAGATGACAAAACATAACAACAAAATCTGTGTCCTGATTTGCACCAACTGCCACTGGTTTGCACATTACGCTTTTCCAAATGACAGTGCAACATTGACATTAGAAGTAAAACGATGGTAGATAACTATTATCGCCATAATAAAAGTGTGTTCAAGAGTTGACTAAGTTAAACAGGACCAGAGGGAAATTCCAAAGCCTAATTTTATCCTCTCAAGTATCCAGATATATAGTCATGTTTTCAGAAATACTTTCCATTCACATGATGGCTACAGCACTAATTACTATCTTACAACATTCTGCTAAACACACTCACACTGACAAGTTTAATCTTACAAAGGCACATGTTTCAACAGAGCAAATCCTACACCGCTGATGGCAGGGAAATGAGACATTTAAAAGTTGCTTCTATTAAAAAATAAGACATTTTTATGTGTAACGCTCATCCAACACAGTAAGTCTTTGACTAGTTTATCTGTGTGACAGGTCCCTAATACCAGGTTAGAAAGACAGAGGGAACAACATAATTCCACGGAGACTGGTATTTACAGCTGATAGTATCTTGCACTAAGCATCTTGTGGCAAATGCTCAACTTGCTTACATAAACTAGAAGATAAAGAAGATGACTTGGGATTACAGGAGAATGGGTGACTCTTGAGCATTCATCTACTCACAACTCTCACAGCTAGGAGGAACAATAGTATAATCACATATGTTCCAACACCTCATTTTGTCACAGTGGTCATTTAACTCACCATAACATGCTACAATAAAAAAAACATGGGAATTATGCTTCCAGTGTAGCCCAGCTCTCTTCTTACTCACAATACAGTTAGACTTTCCAAGATAGTTACCTTCTCTTTAATATTTTGTGTTCTGGAAGTAGAAACAAGCTAATTTAAAAACGGTCAAGCTTCTCTTCATTTTCTTTATTTCTCCATTGTCCACGCTGTTCCAACACCAATCCATAATTTGCTCTCACTTCCAAGTAATGACAACTCACTTCTTGGGCTGCCTGGCAACAGTAGATTTAACTTGTAAACCTTCTCTCAGCTGAAATACTCTCCTTCCTCCACTACTCAAGAATTAGTGGAATAACTGATGCTATTTATCTTCATTTTGTTGAAGACTTTCACAAGTTGTTAAAAAAATACCAGAAAACCAACCTTGAAGCAAATGTATGCTTCCATGTACTTTTTAGTCTTGTTAAGAAACTGGGTTCACAAAATAAGTTTAAGTTATGACCTTTTAAACTCTGAAGAGATTAAAAAGCTATATAGGTATCATTTTATACATACAGGCAAGCAGAAGGTTTTTAATATGTCTGTAAAAAGCAAAGCTATCACAGTACTTTTATAGCTTAAAATGGTAAGCTGTGTTAAAAGGAAAAAGCACCATTACTTGTAATACGAAACAGAAATCAAAACTCACAGTTCTACATTAAAGAAAAAAATAGAGCCATATGAAGAGGCTATCCAACGGCTATAATTTTACATGCCTTGTTTTTGATAGAACAATCCAGACATTTGGCATTACTTTCACACAGTTGCACGTGTTCTAACATGTGTCATAAGCCATACATAAATGCTCTTAGCAGACAGTGATTCCAAAAACTACAGCACCTTAAGAAAACTACTTCATTCACAACTTTTAATCTCATGAAGAGGAATTCAGACTGATTTCTCAAACTCACAGGCTAGGAAATGGAAAGAAAAAAAGAGCAAAAAGAGTGCAAATACTTAATGACAATGTTTCAGGGCAATGTTTTGCCTTATAGAAATTACAAAGGAAAGGAACATAACTCGAAAACCAATTTCAGGCTTTGAGAGAACAGGAAGTTGTAGGGCAACATCACAGTTGAAAATTAAGCCTTATAGCAGGGAATCATTAAGTACTACGCATGCCAAAATCCCAATAAAGGTGGAATCTTATAAAAGCAATTACTTAGTCTTAAGGTAATCTATGTTTAAAACACTATTTGTAAAGATACATGATCTTGCAAGTTTCATATCTCAGCATAAAAATGTACTTCAGTACATCCTGCAAACAAGAGAGACAAACTTTTGGTTCCCATCTCCAATTAAGTTTCCAGATGGAACATATTAGACAGAGCTACATAAAAAGATAGGTTTTCACTTAACATTCCTGCTCATTCATAATTACTGAATGAGGTACATCCACTGTTGTATAAATCACTTCTCTCTCCATTTTGCAACAGAGGATCCAGACATGGAAGTTTATAAGTGAACATCAAGTCTGCAGGAGAGTCTGTGGTACTCCAATTCTGTTCGTTTTGGTGAAAGTGCAACTTGTGGAACACCTGCTACACACACCCTAGATAGCAGTGCACTTCCAACAATGCCTCAGTTGTACCAGCAGAACAGTCACACTAAGTCACTTTCCTTCAACCCCCCCCCCCCCCCGTGCACTTTACACATGTCAATTATGTCTATCGCTGTGGTATCTAGTTATAAAGATTAGATACCATAGATGAGAGATGTGGGCTAGTTCCTGGGAAATGAAAGGAATGTTAGAGTTTGCAGAGCTTTTTGTACTTCCTGTTTGCTCACTTTGATTTAGCCATTGCTTTCTCAATTTTGTTTCACTTTCTTGTCTTTCCTATCTCTACCTTTCCCTTGAACCAAAGGAAAGCCACTGTTGCCAGTTTTCCCATCATCAGGCAGCAGATACACTTCCTTATCCCCTCCTCAAGAGAGCACTGGTAACAGTCTGTAAAAGAAGAATGTATTGGCTGGAGCATTAAAACTCAAGTAGAGAAATAATTACTTAACTTGAGCAAGTTAAGCATAAACAGCCAGCTACAACACATCACAGTAAAGTTTTCCTCAAACTCAGTACCTCAGAATACATAAGATTACATGTGCTAACAAAAAACTTACTGGTCTATCCCTGTTCAGACAAATCCCAACATATCAAAGCATTCAGCTATCTTGGGGCTGTGGACTGTGAACTTCTCATGATTCTTTGCTCTTTCTCAAGAGCTGCCAAGTGTATAAACTGTTCCCATTATTTACTCACAGATTAACAGTTGGTAAATTGGTCCCAGGGAATCGCTGAAGAATTCTCCTTATAACCATTTCCCTTGCTTTAAAAAAAAGCCAACCACACAAGGCCTTCCATCCCCACCCCCCCCCCCCCCCCCCCCCAACCCTGAATGAATGTGAGAACTTCCTGCACTCAGAACAGCATGAATAGACCTGGCAAGTAGTCAGGGAGATAGTACAGGCCCATGAATGCTCTGAATTCAGCTTCTGTGCTGCCGCTAAATTAAAGGAATTCAGGAGCCTCACAAAGGCTTGGTTATTTAATTATATTATAAAATAAAAGGCTGAATCTATTAGACTGCATACGAAAGAAAGCGTTTCCCTAGTGCCTGTGCAGAACAAGCAGCCCCAGTGACTCTGCCTCCCTCTCCTCAGGGTGATGTCACCACCTCGATTCTGCCAGAGTCCAGCCGTGCTGGCAATGGTGGAAAGCACTGCTCTACCTGCAGGCAAGGGTCTTCTTCAGATAGTCTGAGACAAACTATGTCTCTTTACCTTTTTTTTTTTTGTACCTTTGCTCTTCATTCACCAGGGAACTCGTGACACTTGCAAGCAAGCTACAACTGTATTTACCTCTGTACCTTCAACTCCTGACTAGCTGCACTCCCAGGTCAGCATTCAAATCCTCTTTGCACTTCACTTGCCTTCAGTAAAAATTAAAGCACTCATGTTAATAAAAGCAACTAAAACCAGCAAACAGTGGGATGAATAGGGGAAAGGGACCTGGGGGTCCTGGTGCACAGCAGGATAACCATGAGCCAGCAATGTGCCCTCGTGGTCAAGAAGGCCAATGGCATCCTGGGGTGTATTAGAAAGGCTATGGACAGTAGGTTGAGAGAGGTTCTCCTCTCCCTGTGTTCTGCCCTCATGAGACCACATCTGGAATACTGTGTCCAGTTCTGGGCCCTTCAGTTCAAGGACAGGGAGCTGCTGGAGAGAGTTCAGCGCAGGGCCACAAAGATGATGGAGTGAAGCCTCTCCCTTATGATGAAATGCACTCAATTTGCTTTACAGGTCATTAGGAAACAAAATCAAAGCAGCCTCCTCTTATTGAGGACTATGCTACTCATCCAGTCTCTCAGCAGCCTCACATACATGGAAAAAAAATGGACAGAGTGAGAACAGCACACAGTGGGAAAGACTTAAGTGCCCCATAGCATAGTGTACTCATTTTTACAGTTCGGCTAGCCCTGCTTATGATTTGGGAAGCCAGTCTGTTACACCTGACACCTCCACTAATACTAGCACCTCACCCTCATGCCCTCCAAAAAAGTGACAGCCCTCACTCAATACAGATCAAAATGTTCAGGTATCTGGCTATGCCAATACCACTTAATGAGGCTTACAGCTAACTACCACCATGCTTTTCACTAACAGTAATAGAAAGAAATAAATATTCACATTCAAAGCAAAGACAACCAGCATGTCTGCCTGCAGAGTCCCACAGGTATATTCTCAAAAGCACAAGCTGCCAAAAGGCAACAGGAACTCTAGTATGGAGAAGCAAACACTCAAGAGAATCCAAAAAGACAAATCATGTTGTTTATGTATAAAAGATAAGACAAGGTTTGCCTAATCTTTCATTAGGGAAATAGGGATAATGCACTAGTTCTACTGTGGATGAAGACACCACTATATTCAGACATTCCTGCTATGAAAAGGCTAGTGGTCATTAACTTTATGCCACAGTATTCATTTTTGGATGGACAGTATCTACAGTGGGTATGAAGGCTAGACATCTGTCTCTAACCATCTTTTAATAACTACACATTTTGCTTCAAAGCAGTATAAGCACAGCTACAGAAAAAGGTTAAAAAGATTTTCAGTTGAGTACATGCCCTAGATGTTCAGAAAAAATCAGTGGATATGAGCAATAAACAGCTAGGCAAAAGTGAAACCTGAAAGCAAATAACACTGGTGCAACAAAAAAACCCACAGAGTGCCAAGGCACAATGGTCAAAGGACTTAGTCAAGAGCATGTCAAAAAACACCTCTGATTAAGGCTTGATAATATGCACAGCATCTGAACAAACTTAAAATAACAATACCATAGCTTGAAAGGCAATTCACCGATTCTTCAAGTGTAATATGGTTAAGAACCTTACAGAATGAGAATAACATAGGCACAAGAAGACCACTCTCCTATTAAAGTGACAGTCATTCTTTTATTTACCAGTGACAAGTACACATATGCAATCCACTCTGGACAGATGTCTGCACACTGACTCCCCAGAATCTGCTTACTGGACATCTAACCCTTTTCAGGGCTACAAGAAGAGACTAGACTTGTTCTGTACCATATTCCTTAGCAGCACCTTTCTTCACAATTCATAAAGGGTAATAAAAGAAGAGTGTGGCCAGCAGGTCAAGGAAGGTTCTTCTCCCCCTCTACTCTGCCCTGGTGAGGTCTCATCTGGAATACAGTTCTGGACTCCTCAGCTCAAGAGAGACAGGGAACTGCTGGAAAGAGTCCAGTGCAGGGTCACCAAGATGATCAGGGGACTGGAACATCTTTCATATGAGGAAAGACTGCAGGAACTGGGGCTGTTTAGTCTAGAGGAGACTGAGGGGAGATCTTATTAACATTTACAAATATCTAAAGGGTGGGTGTCAGGAGGCTGGGGCATCCCTTTTTTCTATAGTAGCTAGTAACAGGACAAGGGATAATGGGATGAAGCTGGAACACAAAAAGTTCCACTTAAACATAAGAAAAAACTATTTCACTGTTCAGGTGAGGGAGCCCTGGCACAGGCTGCCCAGAGGGGTTGTGCAGTCTCCTTCCTTGGAGGTCTTTAGGACCTGCCTGGGCACGTTCCTATGCGACCTGATCTAGGTGAACCAGCTTCTGCAGGGGGGTTGGACTGGATGATCTCTAAAGGTCCCTTCCAACCCCTACCATTCTGTCATTCTGTGATAATGATTGCTACCTGCATTTTTTTTAACTCGATCAATTGCCCATGCCTACCTAGCTTAGCTGGTGACAGTAAGAGAGCAGTGCCAAATGTTGTACCTCCTCCATGTTTGCTGTACACATTCCTAAAAAGCACAAGCCTTATGGATGTGCTGCATGTAATAGTACTGTTCACAAGTCAGTCTCATGTTAAACATTCAGTACATCCAGTTTTAGGTTCAAAGGCTACAACAGCATGAACTCTTCTACTGTCAGCCATAATTCTTACTATGCAAGATTAGTCTTTGTTCTTTATTTCATAACCAGTTTATGAATTCTCGTTATAGGCAAGCACTTTGTGAACATTACGCAGGCCACAGCCTTTGCCTCTTAAAATCCTACATTTGCAAGAGATACACTGCTGGGTGAAGAACACGTGACACGATTTTTTATTTAAACAAAAATTACCCTGAACCTTTTTGCATATTTGTTTCTGTACCAAAAAAAATCCCTTTACAGTTCTGCTCTTTTCATCTCTTTTGACAACACTGTTGCCCGATCCTACACTGTTAACATACACAAACAATGCAATTTGTTGTAGCTATATGCAGTGACTTTTTGGAGGTAATTTTGTTTATTTCTGCAGCCCTGCATTAAGGCATGCTAGAATGAATGCTCTTCTCCAGAAGTAACGTAGTGGTACCGTTTCACACATAACCTTATAGATAACAGCATGGGGGGAGGAATGCACACAGAGTGATACTGATGAACCGGCACTGCAGAGAAAACGCCCAAGATCCTCAAAAAGAAGAATAAGAGCCTACTAAATGCATGAGTTGGCAAATGCAACCAAGAGGAGAAAAAATAGTGGGGGAAAAAAAAAAGTAGGGAAAGGGGAAAACTGGGAAAAACATGGGGGGAAAAAAGAGTTTAGCTAGATATTCTAGGCTACAAATACCTACAGTTGATCTATGCTTTGTGATCTGCTGACAGTCTCAAGACACTGCTGTCACAACTAAGGTGACAAATCTGCATTCCCCCGTTTCCCCAGTGCAAGTAATTAATATCGATTATTTCCCAGGAACTGAGAATACACTCCCAATTAACGCAAAACTGAAGCAGCAAGAGGAGCTAAAACTGCTCACACTCCAGTGGAGCACTATACAAAGGATCACACCCTACTCAGTGTTGCAAATGAACAATAATATATACCTCAGGCTCTAGTAGACCATTTTCTCCAGAGAAACACTCTGAGACTGACAGAAGGAATATGACTACACTGCAGGCTACAAAGCAGCTTAATCTTTGTACTAAGATAACTAGCAACACTGATCAGCATATTTTCGTTCCGTGTTTCAATTAGGAAAGAAAAAGCTGGAAGCTGCAAATAAACTAGGATTTTTTATGACATGGATTCAGCAAATAAACATTCCAAAATATTTTTCTAACAAGAGACACTTCCAAGACGGAATCTTGAAAGCAAAATACAATAATTTCATGTACTCATATTAGCAGGAATTAAAGTTGTCATTTGATTAAGACGATTAAAGAGACACAAACCAAGCAGTTCTCAGTGTTATAGTCTAATCTTAAGGGGAATTAATATACTTACACAGATTATACTATTGTTCTGAAGTTATGAAGTGGAAATGCTTTCTGTATTTAACAGCTGAAATTTATCACATTAATCTTCCACTTATTCAGAGGGAATATACAGACTACAGATTCTGTTTTGGTTGATACAGACAAGGGACATGATTTTCATGCCACCCCAAAAAAAAAAAAAAAAGTAGATAAGACACGTCCACAGTCACTTCACAGAGCTTGGACACTTCAAAGAGTTCAGATTCTCATTTTCTGCCAATCCCTTCTTGTATTAGTTAGGATACCCAAGACAAAAATATTAACTGCCTGCAACTCAAGTCTTTTTCTAACTATCGAAATTTTAATCCACACGACCACACTATGAGCTCTATGCTTTCACCAAGACACTATATTAGAAAATCCCCACTTCTAGGCCTGACACAGGAAAAAAAGACCACCCTTACGTATAATTACATATTACGTGGCTTCCAACAAGCTCCTGTTGGTACTTCTGAAATGTTGAATTGCATCTCCCACATATGTCTGATTACTTTTACTTTGAGAAACCTGCAAACTACCTTGCCTTTGTGTTTGCAGCCATGATATTGGTTCTAGAAGAAAGCAAGAGCTCCTAGCCTATTCACTTCAGTACATATATATACATATATATACACACACACGCGCTAGCCTTCTTCTGGGTGCTCCACCACTTAATCCGTAACAGGTTTTGTCATTAACTTTTTTATTCCAACAGGCAAACCTTATAGCATGAAAGCAAACATATATAGATGCAGAAAGCTGATAGTGACGTACATTATCAGGTTGCTTCAGATATAATGAAGTTTAATAATAAAATGGCTACTAATAGAGACTGTTGTTCCCTGGAGGTCTGTCTGCCCACTAAGTGCTCACAGCAGAAGGGAAAATGCATTCCTCCATCACTTACAATTGGAGTTAATCATAAAATAACTGATGATAAGTAGTCCTTGGTAGTCTGATCAATTGTTTTACAAGCAAGTATGGTGCAAATATAGTTAGCTTTGTTGCTTGCTGGACTTTTACCACAAACTCAGTGCTACTACTCATTTGCTTTGGGAAAAAAAAAAAAAAGGTTTGAGAGGATTGGATAGGAAGAAAAAGCAGGCATTTGACTGAACAGCAAAAAGTTGTGTATGCAATTCTGATCAGAAAACTCACTGTCCACTTAGAAACTCAATAGCTTCAAGGTAGCTACAAAATTGATGAGAACTGCTTAGATAAAGACCATCCATGGTTTATATAAAAGCAAAATCGTTGCTAGTAAGAACTTTAAGCTTTTCTGTCACGTTTATTTTAAAGCAAATAATGGGATGAACTAGGCACACAGTTATTGTTTAAAGAAGCACACAGCTTTTTCAAAGGAAAAGACTTGGTATTATTCTCATCAACTGAAGGTGACTGAACCACAAGTTTTGTTCTATACTTTAACACTCCATCTAAAATTCTCTCCTCACCAGAGCATGCATTCAGAAAAGGAGTGGCCTGCTACTTATCTTAATTACAGGCCTTACTATCTCTTTCTCTTTGGACACAAAGCTTCATAAATGGAACAAACAGGAAGAAAAACTGCATTCAGATGACATAATGAGGTTTATGTAAATCACACCTACAGCCTAGGGTCCTGAACTTCAAAGGCATTCCAGCTCCTTGTTACCCCTTGGACCAAGGCCCATTGTTTTGTCTCTATTTAAATAAGTTGGCATGCCACTTCGAGTGCCTGCAGATGAGAGGAACTGGTTTCAGTGGCTATTATGGGGGTTTAAGAATTATTAATACAGTTCAATACCTAGTGAGGTTGGTTTGAAGATACCCATTGCCATTGGATAAGACCAGGAACAATCAATACCCCACAGAGGGACAAATTTACCTCTAGCCCATAAAAAAAAAATCTGGCATTAAACTTTAAAAATAATCTCAACTTCGAAAATTTCATTTTCCTTCTACACTAAGAGCTAAGCTAGATAGAAAAATCCTCTGAAACTTGCTATTTTACATCAATATGTAAATAGTTATTCTTAGCTGTCAAATCGAGAAGCACAGTTAGTTGGGCAACGGGTATTTTCAGCATCCCTCCAAATAAGTCCAAGCCAGATGGAAGAAATTTTACTTCCCCATCAATAGAAAAAAGCTTTCAAAGGATAATTGTGAAATTAAATGACTCTTCACTCCAGGAGGTCTTTCTTCTTGATTTAACAGTTGTCATTTTTAAATGCAACGTTCTTCAAAGAACAATTATTGCTCCCTAAGTAATTGAGGGGTGCGTGTGTGCACATAAAATCCCAAGAGATTCTGCAACACTTCCATTCTTCTGCAGATTTTTACCAAAACCACTGGAGCAGAAAGTCGCAGCCATCACAACCAAAGGGTCAGGACTAGCTAGTCAGCCTAACAGGGAAGGAAGAGGCAAATGGCTTAAAGAACTTGAACTATCAGCTTACATAACTAAATTGTTTTATGTGACTGGCAGAGGGTATGGAGGGGCTGACCACAGCCATGCTAATTTACAGAGAAAACTCCAAACGGTGATTACTGCCAGTGTTGGTTTTTAAAAAGCCAGACACCAAAGTGGGTGTGCCGCACAGACATCACAGAAAACTGGTTTTACTACAAATTTTACCTACCTAAAATCCTGAACACAATTTCAGCAGGACAATATTATTATTCATTTACAACCCACACATGTCCCTCCATACTGTTAGGACAGCTGTTGCATTCCAACAGGCAAGTGATGTCTATTCTTTGCATTTAACATTTTATCATATAGCACACATATGATAAAAAGTAAATCAGGAGTCAATTAAAATATATCCTAAAGACTGACATTTAAAATTCTCCAATATCTAGCATGGCTTCAGCATTTAATAGCAATCACCGTAAAAACGGTCAATTAGAATGTGTCACTAGCTATTTTTGGAGAATGATTTTGGACAAATGCCAGCCTAATTGGCAAAAAAATATTCTACAAAAAATGCAAGGTATTTTATAGTGAAAAATTGTAAAAAAAATATTCTCTCCAAAAAAGTAACATTGCAGCTAACTCAACTGTCCAGAAAAGCTATCTGAAGAACAGAAGTTACACAAAGAAAAAATGGAATGAAATATGAAGCTGAAAACCTATAATTTTTGACAAAAAAATTTGTAGAGCTTAACTACCTCAAATCTCTACACAACTCTGCCATTACCACACAGTTGGAATTTTAACTTAGGTTGTCAATCTCACAAGTAATTATCCTAAGAAAGACATTAGTATTTTTAAAATGAGGACATTGTCTTCCTGTGAGGTTCCTTAAGTATCTGATGAAGAGATTAGTGTTTCAGAACTCCTGTCTTAGAGACAAATCAAGAAAAATTTAAGACGCGCTCATTTCTCAATGAGTTTAAAACTTTTTAGTTGTTTACAAATGTTAGTTGCACTACTCTCAAACACCTTTAAGAAGGAGAAAATAAGATGAATTGCATGATCAAGATAGCGAAGCTTACAGAACAAGAGAGACTTTTGCACATTCAACCTGATCACTTCTACTTGAGTTAGTTTCTCCAAACTGCAACTGACTATAGACATCAAGGTCTATTCAAGTTGAACCCACACCAAAAGAGATCTTACAAAAAAAATCTCAAACGTAAACAGAATATGTAGTGCTCTGGGTCAAAGAATAAAGTTATTACATGGCTATTTCAAACATACAGCTTCCCAGAGTGCAAATCCTCATCTGAGCATAAATTCTAAAATAGACCAATAAAACAAAGTCAAGAGAAGTTGAAAAAAAGTACACGTGTAGACGTATCCGTGATCTGACTTAAAATGCCAGTGTGTCCCATTCCACAAACAGTGGAACAACGAAACACTGAAGACTAAGTCAAAGTGTCTTTGCCTCTACTGTCCAAAGCAAATAGGAAGACTGGGTGTTTTGGTTTGGTTTTTTTTTCCCCCTAAATCAATATACTAATACCCTAAACAGTTAATTCAGAATAACTGCCCCTTAAACAAAGGGAAATAGAGCTATCAGGATACAAGGTACAGGCTCCCTTCAAATTAAGAAACTGAATGTAACAAGTAGCACTCCTCAGGATTTCCATCTCTAAGTGTCTACTCTATGGAATTCTATTTGCATGTGTTTTTTTTTCAGACTCTTCAGACTTAGTGTTTTATACTTGCCTCTTTTCCAGAAGATCACTTACATGCAGAAATTGCTCTTTATACTGTTTTTTAAAACGAAAAAAGTAGTTTTTGGTAGTTAAGAAGCACATATCAGTAGCTAATACTGTTTCGAATTACTGTTTGTTTTTCTTGTACTATTAAGTAGTATCAACCCAAGAACCATATAGTTGTTTAGATGCATAGCAGTCTGTCAGAATCCTAACAGAGTAGATAGCTGTTTTAATTGCACAAGGGCTTTTAGGTGTATCAGTGGTTCAATCATCAACATTTATGAAGTTTATAAAAGAAAAACCTAAGGAAGTAACTGTTGAGACGTGGAAAGAGGGATAGTATCAAAACAGATAAAGAGAAAAGGGGGAGAAAACCCATAGAATGCTGCCTTCTGTGCTGCAGCAGTGAGGAAATTCAGCTCCTGGATGTACCAATTTAGGTACTACACATATAGTATATATAGTAACTCTTATGTACATCACACTGAGATCTCCCCTGTTGGTACTTCACACGTACTTAAATTATGGAGTACAACAGAATTTAAAAGCTGCGAAAACCACTGTACTTAACAGCTGTGACATACCAACGCTCAGCTGCAGTTTCCCCAGCATTCCAGCATTATCTGCAGGGCTCCTCCTGTGCAGGAGGAGAGGCCATTGTGCCCTCAGAGCCCCTAAAGCTGCCTACCTCAGAAAGACCCCATTCCAACTGCGAGGAGATAAGCAAAAGGCTACAGGGAACAGGTGGAGCAAGCCAGAAGTGCTGCAACCATTTTTAACCATTTTTCTGCAGAACAGGAGGAGAAATTTCACTACTTTGGTCGCACCAAGGACCAAGCTTGCATTTAAACACACTATGCAACTGAAATGAGATAGTTTCCTAAATTGGCACGGTTTAGGTATTACTTCTCTTTGCAGGAGATGTCGAGACATAAACGATTACAAGGTAAAAGAATATACATCCAAGTCACAGGAAAAAAAAAAAAAACATGATCATGACAGTCTAAGGCAGAAGTTGCTTTTTCTTTTGATTTCAGACAAGTTCAGAGACCTCTCCTGTTCAATCACACCGGTGAAAAAACATTCACTGACATGAACATGAATTAATTTCTTCCATGATAAATAAGGTACAGGATTTCAGAACTAAGTCAATGCTCCAAAGCTCTTTAGGGCACAGCTGTTCTCCTATCATCGGTTAAAAGACAGGTCTGACTTTGACACACCTCCCCCTTAAATAGCACTTAGTCATTTTAACTCGAGTTTACCAATGTATTAAATAATTGAACTGAGTTATTCATCAAGTAGCGTAACAAGCAGCTAGTGATTCAATACATGTCACATTCCACAAAGCTCACCACTGTCAGGCCTACGCTGTTTTCATGTAAGAGTAAGCGTGTAAAACTGTGTTTCCAGCCATATAGTTGGAAGTCTTAGTCTGACCCCAACTACCAACTATACTTAAAAAAAAAACCCACCCAAATAATTGCTTGGATAACTGCAACGGATCCTGACACTCGATCTTCCCATTCTTATCTTCATACTGGACAGACCAACATTTCTTGTAATGAACTTGAAGACACAGCTGGATTTGTTTCTCCTCATGGCTCTCTGAAAGGTCACATGAGCAAAAAGTATCTCTTCCCAAATAAAATCTGACAGCCAGTTGCAAAATTAACACCCCTAATTACATCTGGCACTTCTTAATATTCTGCCTATAGGCAATTCTCTACTGAAAAGTAATATATTTGATGACACTAGCAGGTGCAGAAGCCCTATGTCACATCAAAGAGCAGAGAATTTAATTGTGGCCAAGTGCCAGAATCACAAATAACATCACCTTTCAGTAGTAAAAAAAAAAAGCCTCAAATATCCATTGTATTGAACCAGTCTTCAAGACCAAGTTCATGTTCCTTGCTATGCTGATGCTCCAGCACACAGCATTGTGTATGATTCCACAGCTATCCTTGATCTGAACTCTCAAAACAAGTAAGCAGTTTTGCAGATTCCAAATTAACAGATTGGTACATTAATCTCTTTTTTCTTTCTACATGCAAATTATAGAGAAGTCAAGGCCACTGAGACAGCTTACATGTTACAAAAATTATTATTACAGAGAAACAAGGAACACTAACTTGTTTGTGAGAATCCTTCTGGATCACAGCCACTCTCAGGGCTTTAGGAATAGTTTAATAAGTCTGACCTAATCGGTTTCCCAGCGACAATATCATGACTGTAATTGCACTATGGATTCCTATACAGTTCCATAACTCAGTAACATCATATCTCAGAACAAAGCCATTTAACCATATCCTTTTAAACAGAGATGAAGTATTTCAAACTTTGAAGACAGTCTTTTGTTGAGATAGATTTCAAAGGAGAGAAGGGTTGACATGCATGACCAGCCACTAACGCCCAATTCTGCTTGAACTGATGCTCCAGGGAGTAGGATCAGACCCTTAGAGTTTTAAGAGATTTTGTTTTAGCAATGGCATTATCCATTTAATGCTCAGATTGAAAAAATCAACCACACTAAGTAAGAGAAACAGATAAAGATGCACTAACCACATTCTGAAACAAACCAAGACAACGTATAGGAAGCACTTTTACCTTCCTGGGTGTCACATTTTGGTTTGGACGGCTAACTAAATTTAGAATCCTGCATTAAAAGAACAGATATGTCATTTGCAGTATGTTTGTGGTCTGCTGCCTGCTAAGAAAGCTGTTTTGTCACAGTAAAAATCCTGATTGTCTGCAGTTCTAGCTTTTTTTTTTTTTTTTTTTAAAAATATGTGTTTTCCAGATTCCACAACCAGAGAATTTACCCACCTACAGCAATCACCAAAGTCATTGGTTCCATCAGTTTAACATTACAAATTCCAAGTAAGATAAGTTTCGGTAATCTTCCAGTCTTAAAAATGTCTCTCCCCAGAGACAAAGGCCAAAAGTCACCACCACACTCTTTTCTTCTCTCCCCACTCCAGGAAGAGTAGATGAAGGAATTCTTTTTAGAAGTGATATCATAAATCCAGCCTAAGTTTATGCCATTTTACATCAGTACAAGAGCAGGATCACCAAATCCTACTGAGACAGCTTGCAGGAAATTACAGGGATAGAGATGCTAGCAGTTCTCTCCATCGGGACAAGCCAGGCTGCTTAAACCAATGAAGTCCCAGGCAAACAGGAAATCACTGTTTTAAAGTTCTCCTTGGGGTACGATCCTGTACAATCATTTATAAAAAAAGTATTTCTCATAAGAAAAACACCCTAACTTCAGGGCCAAAAAAACACTCCCTTTACCTAATTTCCTAGTTTAGTTTGATGTGTACTCTTTTTAAGTGTCTTCCTCCCCTTTCATCTGCAGGCATGGGCAAGGGGGGGGAATATAAAATAAGGAAGCAGAGACAACTTGGCAAGACAGTTACATAAAGTCAATGTGATTACATGTCAGTAATATTTTCTTAGCTGTTTTTGGCTGGTCTATTCATCTACATCAGATGCCACAACCATTCTTCTACAAGCACCTGATCACAGGTGTTTTAGATGTTGATCACAGACCTCCTCAAAGAGATAAGGATTTCAAAAAACACTGCCTTTTTGAAGTACAAGGCGTACTTCTTAGTATATGAACTTGCATAAGAAATTTGCATTAATTTAATCCTATGCAATCTTAAGCAAGAGAGAGACGTTTCTATTTAATAGCTTTGTACAAGGAAGTCCAAAATGTACGAGCTACATTAGCAATCAAACTGGGGCACTGAAATAAAACAAAGTTGGAACATCTGCATTTAACGTCTAGAATTAATCAGTTAATGCATAAAAACTACATGCAAATGGGCTTAACTGTGTGTAAGACTTAACTACGTTTTCTGAGAGTGTTTTCAACACGCTGTTAGGAAAGGCGGCACACAGTTGTCCCATTTTAAAACATGTCTGTTCATCCCTGTTTAAAGGTGCGACTGGAAATAAAGGAAACAACATCACTTCCAGCATCATCTGTCAGCTTCTACCCTCAATAATGTTGCAGACAAACACACAGATCATCATCAGAAAGTATTTAACTCCTTTCTAACTCCAACATATCTAACCTATTTTTGTCAATCCCTCGAACAAATACTACTTCTGTGCTCATTATGCTGGGAGTGTTATACAGTTGACCAAGAAATCTGAAAAAAAGCTGAAGTGACCGCTTGCCACCACTCCCACATTCTCCTCTGAATAAAGAAGTGCACTTATACTAGCATCCTGCTCACCTTCCCATCCTGCCATTACTCCTTCTATTTGACCTTCTGGGGATTTCACTCAAGAGAAAAATCTCTGTATTTTTCAGAGTTAAAGTGCTACATTCTCACGGTTCGGTGAAGGAACACTCCGCTCAGCCAACCCAGAGAAGGGATGAATGGCATTTACTACTTTGCTAGCATGACCTTATCTTTGGATACCACATTTGCCTATTTCACAAGAAAACTTAAGAAGTATTTGAACATGAAACAAGTCCTCCTTCTGGGAGAGATGGACAGGACAGTTAAAACCCAAGGAGTTCCAAGATCACAGTACATATTTTATACAAACCAACTTAACTGACACACGAGGTATTTTTAAACCTCTCTAAAAATGCAGAAGGTTGCATAATTACAACGTGGGAGCTAACTTTCTGTTCTGTACGTTGTAACAGCAAAGCTGCATTAAAAACCTTCTACCTTTTCATTATAAAGGTTCTGACTACGCCGTTTTCAAAGGCTACGTCCCGTACACGCGTACTTTCTTCGCTTACTGCCTCAGTCAGAAAAGTCCTGCGACTCCAACAAATGGGAAAATCGATCTGAAGTGCTAACAACATGGAAAACTAAGTATAGGATTTTTGCGGGAATGTACCGTCCTCAGCTCAGGATTCTGCGTGCCCCACATAGTTGCAGGAGCTTTCTTTCCCTGTTCTGCCCAAGCCCGCCCTGCCCTTAGCGCCGTTACCAGGCGGTCTCGGAGCACACAGCCCAACTAAACGGCGAGTGAGCTGCAAAGACTCGAATCAGCCTTTGACCTTCCAACCCCAGCAGAGGCATGCATGCACTTCTCGTCACTAGGGAAAGCAGTAGATTAAGGCTGATTTCACCTCGGACGCTCAGTGCCGCTGTTGGAAGCGGAAAACAACGGAAGAGCCATCTCCATTACGCGGAAGGGAAGGGGGTCTGCCCTGGCACGGCCTCAGTTTTGGGGCAGCCCGGAGCTCCCGAGGGCCTCTACCACCCCGGGTTCCCTCGGCAGCCCGCTCGTGGCAGCCCTGCCCGCCGCCGGCCACCTCCCCTCCCTGCACGGCCCCTCCCCGGCGCGCAGGTACCCGCGGGCCACCTTCGCCGTCAGAGCGGACGGTCCCGGGGCCAGCTCCAGCGAAGGGACAGCTCGCGGCGCCCGGGTCGCCCCACAAGCCGCCCCCTCCCCTCCCCGCTCACCGGCGTAGAAGCGGATGAGGCAGCCGGTCTCCGAGTCCATGCCCTCCTCCTGCACCCGCCACAGGTCCCGGAAGCCCAGCTGGGAGAGGTAGTCGTTCTGGATCTGTAGCGGCTTCTCGTGGGCCTCCAGCCGTCGGCTGGTCTCCCCGTGGAGCTGCACGTATAGAGCAGGCGGCCCCGGCGGCGCGGCTCCCGCCGGCAGCTCCCGCCCGCCGGCCGCGCCCGCCGGCGCCCCCCCTGCCCGCCCCGGGGGCAGCTCCCCCGGGCAGGGGGGGCTCTGGTCCGGCCCCGCACCTGCTTCCACCACGTCGTGGGGCGCCGGCTCCACCTCCAGCTCCTCCGAGGAGGACGAGCCGCCGCCGCCGCCGCTGCTGTAGGGATCTAGCCGGTCGGAGACACTCTCGGCGCTGGGGCTGAAGCTCTCGGTGTCGGAGCCGGCCGGCCCCAGTTCCCCCAAAAGCGAGGGGCAGGAGAGCGGCGGGCCCGCCAGGTACAGCTCGGCCGGCGGCGCCCCGGGGCTGAAGTCGGAGGGCGTCGGGCTCGGCCGGCCGCCGGCCAAGTCGCTCTCCTCGGCGCTGCCGCCCAGCGGCAAACGGCCGGGCCGCGCCGCTTCCCCGCAGTCTCCGCCGGCCGGCCCGCTCCGCGTCCCCCGCCGGCTCCTGGGCCTCTCCTCCGGCTGTGGTCGCTGTCCCTCCGCCACGGGCTCGGGCGGCGCCTCAGCGGGGGCCGTCGCGGCCGTCTCGGGCGGAGGCTGCGGCGGCGGGCCCGTCTTGCCCAGCACCCGCACCACACTGCTGCCGCCCCGGTGGCCGAGCTGTTGCAGCCGGGCAGCCACCTCTGCTGCCGTGGTCTCCAAGGTGCAGAGCACTGGCCGCAGGTAGCAGTTCATGTGGCGCTCGTAGACGTGGACGCAACCCCGCTGCAGGTCCCGCCGCACCCAGTCCCGCTCCGGGGGCTGCAGGGGCTGCAGCTGCCGGGGCGGCTTTAGCAGTAGCGCTTTCCTATCCAAGCTGCGGGTGCCCAGCGAGGCAGCGGGGGCCGCGGCGGTCGAGGAGGCGGCGGCGGAGAGGTTCCTCTTCAGCCTCCCCCGCCGCAGGAGCAGAGAGTTGGCGGTGCCGGCCCCGCCGGGGACCGCCGGAGTCCCGCCGGTCGCGAGCGCCGCAGGGGGAGCGAAGCCGCCGGCTACTGCTCGCCTCCGCCGCGGGCCGCCGGCTCCTTTCCCGTGTAGCTGCCCGCCGCCGCCGCCCGACGGCTCCACGCCGCTCTCCGCGCCGGCCGCCGCCTGGCTCCTCCTGCCCGGTGAGCTGCTCTCCGGCTCCCCGTGGCCGCTGCCCGCCGCGGGGGCTTCTCTCGCTCGCTGCTGCGCGGGCTCCATCGCCCGCGGGGCCGGGGATGCCGCCGCCGCCCTGCTGGGAGCGCCGTTCGGCGGCCCGCCGCGGCGCGGGGAGGGCCGAGCGGAGCGCGGCGCCGCGTCCCGGGGGAGATTACGTAGCAGCGGGGCGCATTCCGCCGGTGCCCTCGCGCCGCGCACCCGGCTCAGTCCCGCTCCCCAGCTGTCGCGAGCGCCATTAGGCGGGTAGAGCGCGGGTGCGCCCGCAGCCGCCGCCCGCGCGCCCGCCCGCTCCCCGCGCCTCATGAATATTAAGCAGCCCCCGCCCCGGCGCTGGCGAGCGCCGCCGAGCCGGGCAGGCTCGCGAGGGTGACGCCACCGCTCGCGCGGCGGGGCGGGGCCTCGCCGATAAACACAACGTGACCGCGCCCAGGGCCGGGCGGGAGCGCGCGGGGGCTGCCGGGAAGCGTAGTGCTGCGGCTCCCGCCCGGCGACTACAAGTCCCGACAGCGCCCCCTTCCCGTCGCTCGGCTCCCCGCCGCGCCGGGGCCCGTCCCGCAGGGGCGCGAGGGATCGCCGCTTGGCGCGTCCCAGGCCCGTCCTCCCTCGCCCTGAGTGCCGCCCGTGCCGCTGCCGGGGCCCTCGGGGAGGCTCTGCGCCCTGGGGTGCCTCGCAGCCCTGCCCGTCATCCACTGGCCAGCTCCCCGCCTCCCCGCGCCGTCGCCGAGGGAGCGTCCGCCCGCAGACCAAGCGTGAGGGCGGGAGGCCGGGATACGCTGGAAGTCGCGCTGCTTCCCGCTCGGTGACCCCGGGGAGCGCAGTGTGCCGCCACTGCTTACGGCTCCAGGCTGAATCGGGTTCAGAATGATGCCAGGACTTTGTCCGGTGCTCGATGGTTGTATTCCTTAGGTCTTATCGGAAGGTTTTACGGCGACAGTTAATCGAGAGAAACTGTGTGGCCGGGAGTACTGATAATGAGACCTGTGCACCGTCACGCTCGTGCTGCGCCTCACTGGGAACGTCGGTGCTTAGCAGTAATTGCTGGCTAATCGCCACCTGGCAGCATATGTGAAACGGTTTTACAGGTTCATTGACTGTACTCGTTCTACTCTTTCTCATCTGACAGGTTCTCCCCATTGGCTGTCTCAGCACAGAGTCCAAGCACTGAGCCCAGGCAGTTGTTCTCCTCTGAGGAGGAAGATGATCTCTTCAGATCCAAGATGGAGAGGGACATGGAAATGTGAGTGCAATTAGATAAATTGCAGTTAGCATGAAAGCATGGTTTTTCATGCTGTAAGGACACCATACTACAGAATTTATTCAGAGGAATCTCTTATGCTCCTCAGAATGTTTTAGCTGAGTAGTGCCCATTGGATAGGGCTGTAACTGCCTGAGATCTTTCATTTTTAATAGATTTTGTAAAAGCACAGAGAAACGTCTTGCCAGATATTAATCAAAAATGCTGTAGACTGCAATAAAGTGGGAGTTCTGGGCAATTAACCAGTAACATCAATGTTAGGGGAGATAAATTGTCACTGAGAACCCCAAGATAAACTTAGTGAAACACTGTTTTTAGTTACTGGTGTTTTTTGGTGCACACATATAATATATGAACCATAAATAAACCAGAACCATTACAAAACTAACTTTACTGTTCCTAATGAAACATTTCTCCACACTTCCATGTTACTGTCTTCATATTCCATGCAAGCAGATGAAACACACGGCAGAAAACAGAGGTATTCCTCAAGGAACTTGCAACAGAATTACGTGACTGCCTTCATAAGTTTTTGTTGACAGGGAAGCTGACATTTTACCTTTATATGGAAACCATCCCCTCTCTGAACAGAACAATCTGTAAATTAATTATGCTCTGACTCTGCAGTTTGCTGGCCCGTATCTGGAGTTGCAATCACCGGCAAGAGCGTCTTTGGAATTCCTCTTGAGCAAGTGTGCCAGGACCATATCCAGAGCATGGAATGACAGAAGATGACGTCAGCACTTGGCCATTAAAGGCTTAAATTGGTGCCCAAAACCTCCTTTGACAGTGGCAGCATCCAGCAGAAGTGCAGCACTTGAGTATATTGAGCTCTGGTTCTGGCTGCTGTGTATGTTCTGGTTTATTTCTACCTGCTTTGCTCCACTCTCATGCCACCTACTTCATGAAGGTTACTCCAAGTCTTCTGATTTAAATGTGTGAGAGAAATATTCTACATGCAGAGAGACACACTCAGAAGAAAGAGACAGCAAGCTTTAAGGACATTATGGTTAGAAGTAATACTTGAAATAAAAGAGAGGTTTAGAAAACAGTTTACAGCCCATCTCTTCTTTGTAGGGAGTGGGGAGAGAGAAGGTCTACTTTTTCAGGTTGTTCAAATACATAAATATTCACGCATACACACAGAAAAAAAATCCATAAGGCAGAGACTCTCCAGTGTTACTTAGGAACACAACCAAAGAGAGATCTCCTGGGACACGCAGTGGCATATCCTTGCGACGTATCCTTGTGGCTGGAGATGCCATATCCTACATTAGCAAGGTCCCCCTAACATGGTAGATAAACAAGTTGAACATCATTTTGAAAGGAGCTGAGCTGATTTACCCTCTACTCTTAACTGAAAGACTGTCCCAGAGACACCCTGCCCTCAGTGTTGGGACCTTCCTTCCAATATTCAGTCTGAATTTTACACACGGGTAGTCCAGAGCCTTTTGCTCTCAGACCAGCACTGTGTTGCCGTTTGACCCAAATAGCTGCTGAGTTTTTTAACTCCAAAGTTATTTACCCCGAAGGTACTTATGGGCAGCGATAGTATCCCCTGGAAGACTTTGTGTTCTTTCCTTGGTAGACGAAACATGGTCTTTCTGTCTCTTTCTGATGAGATAGGCCACGTAGTGTAGGAACAGGCAGTTAAGGTCATTTAAGTAGCCTTGAGTCAGATCTTCCATGGGGTGAACTGGTACAGCTCCAGCTCTGGATTTTACACCACCCAAAGCAGTCGCCGTCTCTGATACAGCTCAGAGAAGTGCCCAGGGTCTGAGCTGCCCTCGCTCTCCCTCTTGCCTGGCTAACCCATGGCTACCAGCAGCCTCACTAACAAAGGGCTTTACGCAATTAAAAAGCAAAACAACAATGCCAAAGTCCTGAGGATGAAAAAAACCGTTGGATTTCTCACTGCCCCGTGAAATCTGTTGAGGTGCAGAAGGCTGCAATGGGGCTTCCAGCACTCCATGAGCCCAGAGTTGCGCCACGAGCAGAAAAGGGCTCTCGTCTCAGCTTCTTGAATGTGAGGGCGGCGGTTTCTGTACTGACCCAGAATGTTTAGTGGTACCAAGCCTGGTTATTTTTTTGCTTTATGCAGGGAAGTGTGCTTGAAATCTGTAAAGTATATGCATATTTAAATTGAACTCTCAGGTTTATGAGAAAGCTATGCTATTCTCCATTTCCCAGGAACTGATAGATGCTCTTAAACTCTCCCGGAGTTGTGAATTTTGATAGGGATTAACTGCTGTTGTGAGGCATGTGAATGGAGCTTATGAAATTGATGTTTGTCAGGAGGAAGTAGAAGGGTGAAAAACACATTTCCCTTTTCTGAAGTTTGATTGATGACAGCTGTTTGGAAGACAGGTAAAATGAAAGGGGATGGCTTGCAATCTGCAGTTTTCCAACCAGATACTGGCAATCTTGAAGAAGGGTTTTCTGATTGTAGGAGTTGTCAAGAGAAAATAAGGGAATAAAAAGTAATTTATCGCAGATTGCTATCAATTACTCCATACCAAAACTCTTTCTGCTGAATGTACAAATTATACACTCCCACAGATAGTGGCAGGAAAGTGCCAGAAGGTCTTAAAACCACAAGATGACTTTCCTGCACGATGTAACATCCAGAGTTATGAGAGCCAGAGGGTCCCCTGAGCAACAGTGCAGACCAAAGCTTAACTGAGATCCTCACAGGGATCTGTTGTGATCTGTACTACAGCTCTGCCAGCAGCTGCTACAGCTAAGGCAGGAAGGCATCAGGCTACCAAACACAGCCACTGAGCTGGCTGAGTAAATGCAGTGGTGCTTGGAGTATGTTAGCTCCTGTTCAGCTGCTTCCAAAATCTGCCTCCCCCCATTCTCACAAATTCCTGTGAAGCCCTCCGGGATACCCTGTGCTGTTACTGGATGTTTCTGCGAGGGAAGGGACAGATTATGGGCATCAGCTGATGTCTGTGGTTTTCCTTATTCTTTCATTGTGAATATGGAAGAGAGAAGCAGGCCCAGCTTCTATTCATATTACTGCCAGTTCTGTTCTCTCTTAACATTATGCCACTTCTTTTCATGTAACCCATTGGTTTAGTTACAGTTCATATTTTGCTGAATAATTCAATGATGGCTTATTGGTCCTGTCTATTTTTTCTGAAATGCCTGCTGCCATGGGATAGTAAAAACAGGACTCAGTCTTCGTAGATTCAGTTTTACCATGAACTGTGCTCAAAGAGGATTTTTTAGTGATACCAAATATGCAATGTTTGCCCAGTTAGGTTTTTGTTTTCAAAGATATAATTTCAGAATAGTATGCTCTCATTAAACAGGAACTGCTTAATCCCCAGTCCTTGACTACAGAAAACTCTACTGACAAAATGGTTCTGGATCAAAAGCTGAGACAAGCACTGAGAAATACTAGTGTGGGAAAGATTATACTTTCTCTGCTATAAGTCATCATTGATGATGCTGTTTAATGTTCATCTGTGTTTTAAGAAGGTATGAATCACCTTAGTGATTCCAGTTAACAATGTGAAGGCTTAGAAAGAATT
This sequence comes from Colius striatus, assembly GCF_028858725.1. NCBI lineage: Eukaryota > Metazoa > Chordata > Aves > Coliiformes > Coliidae > Colius > Colius striatus. Next base: position 16,577,983 of record NC_084762.1, on the reverse strand, counting down.
TAACGTCCTTCAACCCTGCAAAATGTTAGGGAGCTTACTCAGCTGTCTTCTTTGGTAGCTTGTTTTTCTAGTAAGGGAGAATTTCCCTACAGACGAGGACGCAAGAGACTGATTTCAATGTCAAAATGCTGAAGCAAAAGACAAAACATTTGCCACTATGTAAGTAATTCAAAGACCAGGAGATGAATAAGCAAAGGGACCATTTCAAGTCAAACGGGATAATAATCTCCTTCTTTGTAAAGAGGAATTGAATGTTATCGTATGGAAGCTGTTCTCAAAATAATACCGAATTTTACCAGTGTGGGTTCATTTCGGTTTTTAAAATGCTAGGTATGCACCTGTATCTCACATCCATATGTGCAACTGTCACAACTGTAGGAGCGGTTATAGCAGTGATTGGATATGCAGATAACAAGGAACAGAAAATTTATGTTGATTGCTACTCCAGCTGTGAGCTTGAGCACAGCACTATGTATGTGTTCCGTGCTGGTCGTGCTCGTCTTGGCCTGTTAGACCTTCAACGTGGTAAAGAATTTAAGATGGTGCATATTCAAGGAAACTCTTGAGTTTAAATATGTTCTTAGATTGAGCATATGATTAAGAACTATTCTTGAACTGGAAAGTTTCCATTAATTGATGCCTGAAATAGAATTAGGTTGGAAATTATTTTACAGTTGGTTTTGTGTTTATATAACCAGGAACACTTGACTTGGATTACCCAGTTAATTTGTACCTACAGCCCCCTAAATCATTTTCAACAAAGACTGATCTGTATTTCTGATTCCAAAACCACTTCAATACAAGTAATATTGACAGTACCACACGTTCTTCAGCAGTGCACCTCAAAGCACTTTACAAATGTGTGATGATTTCCATAATACAGAAAGAGGAGAAAAGAGACAAGTGGGTTGCACATTAAACCTCTCTCAAGGTGATGAGCAGAAGTCCCCATGTCCGGAATGAGGAGCACCAGGCTGTGAAGCTCCCTCCGTTCTTGCTGAAGAAAAGTCTTATCCCAGCTTGCTCTGGGCAGCAGGACTGGAGGCGGGTGTAGAATCCCACTGTTAGGTTGTTTGGCGGACACGCAGCATTGCTCACTAGCAGTATGTGGCCACTTGAATTTCAGTTTCTTGTAGAGCTGCCCTGTACTGTTTTCAGCAAAGTAAGGTTTTCCTAAACCATCCTCAGCAGCGTGGTGTGGAAACCCTTTGATTACACAAACGGTTCCCCTTGTGACATGCTCAGGCTGAGCTGTGTTAGCATTGCAGTCAAACAGCTGGGAGGTGCAGCTTCCTTGGCAAATTTTGGAATCTCTTCTCCAGCACAAACTTCTCGTTCCTGTCACGTAGGAAGAAGGCAATTTACAGAAGTAAATAGCAGCATCTCCATTGCCGTTCAGGGTAATGAGCAGCTGACACTGAGTGAACCGTACGGCTAAAAGCCACTCTCAGAGGAAACACATTTGAGAACAGAAACACAGCTTTGCTGCCTGGATGGATTGCAGGTCTATGTTATATATTCCAGTGTTACATTAAATACTGTATTAAAATGAAAGCAGCATTTTACAGATTTTGTTTTTAATTTATGTTGATACTAATTGCAAAGCCAGACATTGTAATTGCCAGTAGACTCAGCAGCCCCTCTACACTAATCCTCTTACTGTGTCTTTGACTCTTCCATTTTAAGCTATGTGTTTTGTTTGTTGTTTTGGGTTTTTTTCTAAGAAAAAAGAGTTTCATTGCCTGTTAGATATTAATGCACTAAAAGATTCTCTTCTGGAACTTTATAAATCCTTCTTTGTAATTATTTCTTTTTATCTTTCTTGCTCATATGGTGTCTTAAACCCTTTTTGTTTTAGAGCTCTACAGCTCCTCGAGGTACAGTATTCCTCACTACTGATAGATGGATTAATGTGGATTCATTAAGCTGCAGCCAACACAGTGACTTGAATGCAATGGTTTTACATAATATGTAGCCCTAAATAGAGTGACTGGCGTTATCTGAAGTGACCCAAGAGATTCAGACATTTTTGGTATCAGCTTTTCATGGGGTTAGTCATCTCCCATTAATTCCCTTGTAAATACCCCAGAGGGTACTGTCTGTTGTTCAAAGGCTGTACATAAAGGCCTTTCATGCAAGACTGAGGCTATATTTCCACCATGCAGCAGGTTTGGCAACAAAGTTGGCTTAGGAGGTTTATGCCCTTACTCGTATTTGCCACTCCTGCACACTATGTTGCCCACTCCAGCGTACCAGTATGACTGAAGCTGCGTTGTCAGACAAGTAATGGAAATGCTCCGCACTGAAATGAATTAATGCCTTAAGAATCTCAGGTGTTGCTTTAATACAGCAAGAATCTACCTCATAAACAAGCGACCTATTTGTGAATGGCATAAGCACTGAAGTGAGAATAGCACAGAGGAAGTTAAACTCTCAAAATCTCTGTTACTGATGATTTGTCCTAGTACAGAGTGCTATTAACAGCTGCATCTACATTGTTTATCCTACTGGAAGGATAAACAATGTTGCACATGATACTCTTTGAAGGAGCCTATTTAAATTTAGTTCTTCAGCACCAAAGGTGTATCTTGATAAGAGTAAACGTAGAAATCTTCCAAGGAAATTAATTAAAATATTGGTAGGATCAACCTAGAAGTTAATACTACAGTAGCTCACTGTCTCACATCTGCAGCTCCCCAAGCAGCCCTCTCAGAAGGGCTTTCAGGAAATCAGTAGGGAAAAATATCTGTCTTTGATGAAAAGGACCAGAAGCAGTTAAATCTAGGCAAGCAGGGATGTTTCTGTCCTTAGCTACTACAGTGACAAAATGCCAATTGACTTCTGGGTGGGCGGCTGTTGCACTTGTGGCAACCTTCTGTACCAGGTCAGAGGGTTGTGAGCGTACCTGACAAAGGTGCCTCGGCCAAAAATCTGCTCCTCTCCTTTGCTCACTTCCTTAGCCATGTCAGCTGTGGTTGCCTAGTCATAGGGCTGTGCCATGCTGTTGCATGAGATTAAAGTAATACACTGGAATGATGGGAATGAGCCCAGTATTCATGGGTGAGGCTAAACAAAACTTCCAGGAAGATGAGTCCATCGTTTCGCTGACAGATCAGATGGCTCCACACATAGTGGCCCAGGTCACTATAAGGTCCTGTTCCATGACTCTGTCAGTCTGTGCAGAAACTGGCCTGGGACTGGGGGAAAGGGAAGACATAGGAGAGGGGGAATGGCTAATATTGCAGCATTCAGATTTTGCTGAGGTGAAAACCTGTGTCATTAGCTTTGCAGATGTTGTCTGGGGCACCACTACGGTCACATGTATTTATTTGGCATCTAAACTGTTTCAGAGTTAGCATCATCTTGCTTTTGGCTTTCCAAAGGTGTCCGTCCTCAGCTGTTCTGTTAAGTGCTAAGAACAGAGCGGAATGTTCTATAAGACTCCGCCTAGTCTGGTCAGAGCTAGGATAAACCAGGTTCTCCAAACTGATGTGAATTCTCATTGCAAGAGCAGAACAAGGATTTAGTTTTTCCAAGCACATAAATGACCAGGCACTGTCACTGCCAGCATGCTTTCCAGGATATTCAATGCCTGTGACTTACCTGTTCCACAGATCAAGACATGCCTTGTGGTTAAAATGTTCATCACCCTCCTGAGAGTATGGGCGACAAACATGTGAAAACCCATCAGTGGCCCCCACACCACTGGAAAATGCTGTGTTTTAAGTCAGATGGATTTTTAGGAACATCGCTTCTGCCAACAGGTACCAATAAGCTGTTTTCATAATAGTACCACAAACTTCAGCTTCCAGCTACCTGAGGCATTTCTTTGCCACACCAAGCAGGTCTGGGATTCAGTGCTGCTGGGAACTGCAGCTTTCAAGCATAAGTTTTCTGACTAAGGTATTGCCTGGAGCACATGGTGAAAGTTTTCCTTGCAGAGTTGAAGAGAAGTGGAAGGAGGGAGGTGGCTTGGTACCTGTGACTGTGAGCAATCAGGCTTTTAAAAAAAACCCAATGTCAGTTTTCTCCATGTGGTTGGTATAGCAAACAAGATGTAGCCATAGAGCTCTTCCCCACAGCATTGGCAGCCAGGCTGCTGGCAGGGCTCACACCCATCCTGACTTGGCATAGTGAGTTGCATGCGTTTCTGTGTGACAGCCAAATATCTTGTGTCCTACCATTCCTGTCTGCCCTTAAATATTTTCTCCATATCAGATAAAGTGGTGTACAAGGGGCTTGCTGTGGTTGTCCTGCTCTGGCAGGGGGTTTGGACTAGATGATCTTTCGAGGTCCCTTCCAACCCTTAAGGTTCTGTGATTATGTGCAGTGGATTCTTAGGCAAGTGGTGGAAAGCCATTTACCACATCATTACCCCACATGGTGGCATTGCTTGCAAAAAGTATCCATGTGACGCTTTTTCAGGTGCTCTGGCCAGAGCTCTGCTGCCTTAGGAGAGCATTTACCTACTGGCAGGCCCACTCTTCATCGCTTACTCAGAGAAGGAATGCTCTTCTGAATCAGATGAACCATGTAGTTCTCCAAAATCAGCAGCTGGTCTCAGGAACTCTCAGGAGAGCTGTGTGGAAACAAGCAGAAAAACAATGGCCAGAAAGGCTCTGCTGACTCTCTTCCTGTCGTCAGTGGCATAGACCAGCTGTCAAAAGAAGTGGTCACACTGCTCTGGAGCCACCATGAAATGCCAGAGGCCAGGCAGGTACAAAGGCAGGCTGCTCTGTGACCAATGTGTAGTCCCAAAAAGGTACACGGACTGGAGGAAGCCAGGGAATTTGGAAAGCCTCCATAGGAGACTTAGAATGAACACACCTCATTGCAGAGGGAAGTGTTAATAAGTAAGGTGCATTACAGTGGATGACCTCTGGACCTCCTCTGGAGGTCATCCTCCTCAGAGCAGGGTGAAGTCCAGGTGAGATCACATCGCCCAGGGCTCTGTCATGCACAAAACCCAGGTGAGGCAAGACTCGACAAGCTGAAATTAGCAGTCTGTCACATGGCAGGGAGTCGGCTGTCAATGTGGTCGCTGCTGGCCAAGTCAAACAACAAGACTATCAAATCCCTAACCTATGGCTCTTTTTTGTGCCAGAGTTGAGATATAGCTTCCATTTGTAAGATTTCTTACCTACATATTTTCAGGAATATAAAAGGATTAGACTGATGGTCATTCTAGATAGCATCCTGCTGCAAAGTGTTGGTTGCCACACACTTCAAGGAAAGACACAAGGAGCGTGATGGTAGATGATGTGGGATAACCAGCCTCAGAAACCTTTTCCCAAAGCTGCAGTGTTTGGATGCTGGCTTCTCCTCAGAAGCACAAGAGTGTAAATCCCTTCCGAAGCCTTTGTTTATTTTTATGCATGTCCTCTTTCAACTTCTGCCTGTGATGATACTGGGAAGGAAGGGATTCGGGTGAGTAATTGCATGTTGTAGAAAAAAATTATTTCCTTTTCATCAGTTTTAGATGTGTTGCTTTTCAATTTAATTGAATATTCCCTTGTGTTTATACTGTGGAAGGGAAACTAGCAGCACAGATTTATGAGTGGATTTGCTGGACAGGGGCTAGAATTGGCTTCCCACTGCTACAAACCAGGGGAAATCACAACAGAGTAGAATATGAAAATTAAGGGTTCTGGTTAATCAAACTCAATAGTAATTTGCAACAAAAGAAAGATCTTGAACAATTTAATAGGACAGTTAGTCCTTATAACACACCAAAGTTATTTTTCTATCCCCCTGCCCCGTTTTCCTTCCAGGAATGATTCACTATATTTTCTTACTATAAGGCATGAATCAAGCAAACACCCTAACTGTAACCCATTGTTCCAGCTGTAAACCAGACACGACCCTGTCCCTTATTAAAGGGCTTAATTAAGTACACAATCCCTTTTTTCCTTCTTGTAAAAATTACTGGAAAACAACCCAAACAATGCCTCTATTAAAGTTTTACTGGGAAAGTTCCTTCTTTGGCAGGGGAAGGGTAATTGTGATAGCAAGCTGCTTCTGTTCCCAAATGCCCTGATGCGCTGGGGTCATGTCACATGTTTATGCTCTGCTTTAACAAGGAATAACAACATAGACAGAAGTGTTTCTTTTTGGTGTCACTGTACTTGAGCAGAAGCCACAGGCTCAATTATCCTGGTACTTCAGCTGTAACATTGTGTTATTCTCTAAGCTCCGTTTCTTTGGCTGAAGCCATTATTCTGGAAGACACTGCTTTCTTTAAGCTGGTGCTCCTTCTTCTCCTTGTAGCAGAGCTTGGCAGCTATCTTCAGTAAACAAGTATATCTTTTTTTGATTGCTTCTGCACCATAGACACAAATCATATTGAATATACAGCTGAACAAAACGCCTTTTATAATATGGAGTCTCTGCCCATTGTAAGAATAAGCAGCATTTTTACACAAGATCATTAGTCACCGAGTAAACTGATAAATCATGAAGTTCTGCATATTTCAGTCAGTGTTCAAATAAACCGCTGTTGTGTAAGGCAGGAAGATTCCAGGTTCAGCATCCTCACAGTATAGGTGAGTACTTCCATATAAGATAAGATTGTGAAACAAAGACACATCCCGCAGCTCCTGAATCACAGCTTTGAAATGCTGCGTGACAATTATTTCATTTTGAGGCCAACAGTGATGATCTCTGTCAGCGTGGCAAGTAATTATAAGAAATAGGGATCACTTGACTCATTTTTTCTTCTCTCCTTTGCCAAGGCTTTAAACATGCCGTTTTCCCCTTCTAAAGCCTATTTTTTATGAAAAGGGACCCTCCATTTTTAAAGTCTTTTTTTCTCTTTGCAGCAATATAAACATTTCAAATGCTTTTCTGAAGAGGATATGAAGACGAAAATCACTGAAAATAATGAGTCAAGCCAACAAAACTGGCAGAGGACTTGGTCAAATAGTAGCTCAAACAAGGTAAATCAGATACTTAAAAAAAAGAGCTGAATCATTTTCTTTTAGAATCCAGCTGAACATGCAAATCCTTCACTGTCACCTAACATCTGCCACGTCTGCTACTTTGTGAACACAGATACACTTTTCTTGGTAAAAAGGCAGAATCTTTCACTGGAACGCATACAAAGATGAGGCAGCTTGGCACTATTTTGGTAATTCAGTAGGATTATAACCAGAGGAGACTTGTTAAAATTTGATGTTAGTAGCAACATTCTCCAGAGAAAACACTAATAAATTTCCTACACTGTGACTGTCTAAACAGATTATCCAACAGTTATGTATTAATAATTAATCACTCAGTGATTCAGAAGCCACCCCGTGGCTCTCTGGTGCAGGAACTGTGCTGCTTTTGCAACCTAATGATATGATTGTCCCAGTTGCAGTGTTGCAATGCTTACCCAGACAGAAGGCTAATGGCAGAGGGAGCCATGAAGTTCTAGGGATGCCTGAAGTTATACCTGGCCTTGCTTGGAGAAGGTTGTGAAAAAGTAACCTAAGCAAATTCAGCAGGAAAAATACAGAAAGCCAAGGAGATGGTAGATGATAACTAGAATTGGAGTGGGAGTGTGTTTTAAATGGCCTGTATAGGATTAATGGAAATACTTGAAAATAAACAAATAGGTCAGAAGCTCTTTTCTCCTGCATTCCCCGGGAACACCTTTTCCAGTGGGCTGTCAGAGTGTCAGGCCCGAGAGCCGTGATTAGTATTATCTCTGTGCATTCTTGGCTGTAAGTGTTTACCACGCAGGAAAACAAGATTGATTTCTCATTCTTAAGCACATTTATAATGTCTGTACAAATGAATGTAGGGCATATCCTGGCTAGATCAATATTTATGCAGCCTACTTTAGAAAGAGCAAGGGACTTGCTTCAGAGCAGCAGGGGATCTTGTCTTTTTTTTTCCCTATGGTTTCCTCTTTTCTCCATTTTCAGTGATATTCCTTTGCATAATACTCTGTGCTTGCTGCCAATTAAAGGGAGTTTTAATGAAGAGACCCTCAGTCATCCCTCAGAAGGAGTGAGCTGCTGCTGGGACCAGCAGCCAGAGGCAGTGCCCATGATTCAGAAGCCACCAGGGTGAAGGAAGGTGTATATGTGTGAGCACAGGAGGCCAGGGGCCAGGCTCAGCATGGCAGGCTGGCCTGAGGAGTGTGTGGTTAAAGCAAGCCCTGAGAAAGCAGCGGTGATTTATGCCAACCTCCGTGGCTAGGAGAGCTCTCCTCACAGACAGAGCTGATGGCTTTCTCCCCCTCTATCCAGCCCCATAAAGCCACTTGTCTTTGGCCTGTGGCTTTGCACACTTCATTCCACTTGCAAAAAAGCAACAATTAATTATCCTAATTAAATCCAACTGCAGCATATTGACTACTCTGGTTTATCTCATCCTTTAAAGGGTCACCTCTTTTGTGCATGCTTTCCTCATACTGCTTGTCACAGCTAATCTCTTGCATTCATTTTGAAACAGAGGGGGAGCGAGAACAGTATGTATAATAAGTAAAAAGGCAGCAGTGAAACGTTAAAAAGAGCCAACCTCCCAGCAGTATGCCAGCATCCATGGTTAAAAGGATCCTCCTCAATAGCTGTTTTCTCAGAGCTCAGCTTTCATTTTCTTGATGCTTAGGAGGAGGTGACTTCACCGACCCGTAGACAGAAGGTGGCCTCTGTCAATAACCTTTACTCTTTCTTCTGCCCTATTTGCCAGACATTTCTCTTTTTACCCTGACTTCAATAAACTCAGGGGCCTTCAAATGCCTCTGGTGTAGCTTCCTGCGTGGCAGTGCAGGTCTTTAGAAATAAATTGGGAGCTGTGGATCAGTAACTTGACAATAACGGTGTCCTCTGATTCACTATGTCAATTTAGCTCTCCATCCAGTAAAATACACTTTACTTCTGTAAAATATTCCCTGCAAGCATTATTTTTTTTCTAAAGAGGCTCCCCCATGATTCAAACATGACATACTCCAGGCTATTAAGGCGTCTTGATTTCCACGGCCGTACCACTGAAATGCAGCATTAGCAAACAGAATATATTGAATGCCTCTGTTGTAAATAGTTCAATTTTTCTGAGTAACTAACTAGGCAATAGGAACCCTGTCACTTCTCTGTTGACAAAGTATCTTAGTTACTGAGTAACTATAGAGATGCTTCCCTTATGCTTGACGTAATTATCAAAATGCCTTTCATTAGCTGGTGAAAACATTAGGGCTCAAAATGTAACTCTTATGATGTGGCTGTCTGTTTGCAGTGGCATACAAATCAGAGTGGCACAGGCCAGCTGTGCACCCACAGCTAAAAATATGTTCAATTTATTTCTTCTCGCTAGTAGCCCTTTAGAAGGGAACTGGAGCAGTTGAGGCCACCCTACAAATCAAGTTTCAAATTTGAGCTGCCCCGGGCATGCGGGCAGGAGGAGAGGCACATCCAGCAGCCACATCTACGGCATGAGTTTCTCTTAATGCTCCAGCACCTGGGCTCCTGTGATTAGGTAAGGATTTGAACTCTGTATTTGCCTGTTCAGAAAGTGAGAAGCACTGGAAAGTGTAAGCAAAGCTTGCCATAAGAGTTCCAAACACAAACCAATACTGGTTTTGCCACCTCCCTGACCTGTAGACAAATCTTCCTGCAGTGTCCCCGGCCTGTACTGCTTTGTTATTTAGGGGTAGTCCAGATTTTGCCTTGTTGCAATTCACTCTGTAGATCTTGACTCTTTGGAGCCTCTGATGGACACCTCAAAGCTGGATGCATCTTGTTGTCTGGAGAGCATGAGCTAGAGCACTGCAGTGGGGGATATTTCCCAATTGACATTCACACTGTGCTCTGTGTGGGTGATTTTTCTCCTACAAACAATGTGTAATGTGTAGGATTTCAGCCAGAGCTCTGCTGGGTACGAACGCAGGCTGGAAGGGATCCCACTGGGATATTTACTGTCTCTTACTGAATTAGAGTGTCATATATACCATACAAAAATATTACTTATCAATAATAACGTATAAACTGCACCCACATAGTTGCAACAGATTGTCTTTGAAGACATATGGTGATGAAGGCTCCACCACCTTCATCACTCTTATCTGTCCTTAGCCTCGCTGCCCTTACCAGCTATAATTATTTCCCAGTGACTAACCAGAAACTTCCTTGCTGCCCCACAGGCAGAGAGTAGAATAGTTCCCTTCTGCTTTGCAGCCCCACATGTTGAAATACTCTTCTTTCCTTCTTCAGGTGGATCAACTGCAATGTCTTTAGTCCTTCCTCATAGGTGATGTTCTCCAGGCTTCCATCAACCCCGTGACTGTCTCCCACACCTTGTCTGACCAGAGCATGCTCCTTCTTGGGGTGCCATACATCAACTGCCTGACCTCCAGCTGCAGCTCTGACAGTGCAAGGGAAAGGAAAAGGGCTCTGCCTGTGTCTTGCAAGCTATAGCCTCGTTTGTACATCCCAGTATGGCGTTTGCCATGTTCTCAGAAACACAGTGCTCCTAGGCTTTTATCCTGTGAGCCAGGGTCCTGCCCAGCCATCTGCCAGCCAGGCTATTGCCCATCTGGATTTACATGTTGTTTCTGCCTGATAGCACCATCTCATGTGAACTTGTCCCTGCTCTGAACCAAACCCTCTGTTTCTCCCCATCCAACCCCACAAGGTGAGGGTGCAGACCAGCATGGCATCCCTGCTGCCACGGTGCTGAGCGGTGCCAGGCCTGGCACCAGCCTGCCCCGTTGCTCCTGGCACATCTCACCACCACACCCACTGACACTCACCCTCTTGGTACTGTTTTCTAACAAGCTTTGTGTCACCCTCTCATAAATCTCACTCTTGAGCTTACTTATGATGAGAATGACATCAGAGCCACTGTCAAAACGTCCCGGGAAGCCAAGATCCATGACATTTACTGCGTCTCTCCTTTCTGTAAGACTGGTTGGAAAAGGAAATAAATTTGCTCTCACTCAGTGTTCCTTCTTTTTATCACCAAGTGTGACCCAGTCCATTTGGTTATTTGCTCCATTATTTTCCTGAGCATTGAAACGAAGCTGGCCAGTTTTCTGCATTCCCTCTGGTTTTGAAGGCATCTGCCTTGTTTGTCCTTCTCGACTGTCCTGGTTTGACTCATCCTCCATCAAGTCTTACAGACAACTAACTACTCATGGCCCAGAGGTGTCATTAACCAAGTCTTCAAGTACCTGAGGTCGAAGTATAGCTGCCAATTTGCAAATAATTAACTTCTGCATGAACTCTTTCCCCTGTCTCTTCCTTATCAGAGGCACCTATCTTACCCTTTGGCACTGCTGGTATTTGCATTATCCACCCACACGAAACTGGTCTTTTGGGGAAGAGAAGTAGAAACTAAAAGGACACTTCTACAGAAAGGAAAATGATGAAAGCTTTCTTATTTCAGTGAGTAGAGTTCTGCACCCACAGCACAGCACCTAACCTGCCTGATGTCCCTTGCTAATCTCATCTTGGCTTAGGCCTGGTTCCTGCCTTGCCCCTGCATGCTGAGGCGATGCTCTGCATGTGCTGCCTGAGCCAGCTCTTCTCCTCTTACTGGGCACTTGCCTCTCAGTGCTGGGGATGGGAGACAACAACAACTAAAGAATAAAAGGTGGAGCTTTTAGAGAGCAAATAGCTGAATCATGCCCCAGGACATGTCTCTAGAAATAAAATGAAGCAATAAATCAGCAGGTTTCACGGAAACGGCACAGCCCAGGCTCTGTTCACAGAGCCAGCACAACAGATGCACACATCCACAGATCTGCACAAACGGAGCCATCCTGGGGACACAATGCCCCAGGCTCCCAGGACCGACAAGGCTGACTTCTCACAGTGTCCTCTGCATGGAAAGGAACCAGTTCAGAGTGAAAAGTGCTCTTCCATGGCAGTGTAAATCAGCCCTGAGGAAAGCCGTCCCTCAGCTGTACGGTTAATGCCAGAGAGTTGTGCTGTTTCGAACTGGGGAGCAGGGCCATCCCCGAGGCAGCACAGGGAGAGGCAGGGAGTGGGTAAGAGGAATGCCACCCTTTCCAAAAGTATTTGAAGAGGCTGGTGGCCTTCACCTTTGGAAGAGGCTGGTGGCTGCTCTTTGCCATTTACCCACCATTTCTTTCTTCGCTTTGGCTGACAATCCAACCCTTAAGATTCTGTGATTCTGTGACAAAAAACCCACCGAAAAAACAACCATGTTTTGTTAATAACGAAGACAAATGGCTCTTTGCTGACGAAGCTGCAGTTACCCATCCCCCAGATGTGCCGTGAGCCGCTTCGCTCAGGAGACCTACGCTTGATTAAACTGAACCCTGACTTCTGAAATACTAGAGCAAGGGCTTTTGTGGGGCTTCATCTGATATAACTGTGGGTTATTTTTTATCACTCCTCATCTGTTTTCCTGGATTTTGACAGGGCCAGAGAGTGGCTTGGCTCAGCGATCTCTGCTCTCAGCAGCACAGGGGGAACTGTGCATCGGCTGACCTTTCTCAGGTGCCTGTTGCATAAAAACCCACCTGTCATCTGGAGTCCTGCCTGCACCCCCCTTTTCCCTCTCCTTCATAAATATTTATGGTGGTAAAACTAGATATGCTCTGAATTTGAATGGAATGCTAAAATTTTGCAATGAGCAATTTCATACAAAATGAAGTTCCACTGCAAGTCTTCTTTATACTTGTATCAATAAAATTCATGCATGTGCAGTTCCCAGGGTGAAATCCAATTATTTTTTTTAGGAGAGGACAGGAAATTAATGTGATTCTCCATACACTTTCATCCCCAGACATTGCTGGCTTCCTCTCTACTGTGATAGCACCCTGCCACTCAATTTATTTTCTCTTTGCCTACCTATCACTCTCCTCTTCCAAGGGTTATGCCTGGTTTACATTCCTTTTTTTGTCTTTCCTTTCTTTTTGCATTCCTCATATCTAAGGTTGTTTTGTTACAAGACACTGTCTTTCTCAAAATGTATCAATAATAGAGAAAAATGGAGAAGCCAGTCAATACCACTGTAGGCAAAAGGAGTAAAGTAGGTTAGGCAGTTAGCATTCATCAAATATTTAATAAGAGAAACACACACCAGCTATATGGGATCTAGTTATGTTTTTGCTTTGTGCAACTTGGTTATTCCATCATGCAAGTCCCTGCAGAGCACTCCAGGACTTACCCGTGGCCCTGACCTACATTTTGCACAGCATGTGTGCCTGTCTCTCCCTAAACAACAGAGCTGGGTTTTGAATAGTGTTTTGCTCCTGTTTCAGGGTGCCAGGGTCCCCTCTTAAAGCCAACCTGCATTATAATACAAAGACCCGTGCCTGTCCTAAACCCACAGATACAAGGCCTTGGGACAAAGCAGCTGCCTTGCCTCATCCCTTACACTGCAGGTGTAGGTGTACTGCTTTGCTAAATGACTGGTTGCTGGCACCTGGATTCCTCTTTCTTCACAGTGAGGCCGGGGCTCCTGATGCCTCCCGCAGTTTGTCTTCATACCCCTACTCCTCTTTCATCAAACCTCCTGCCAGGAACCAACATACCTTTTGGCTCCTGCAGCCCAAACTCATGGGGTCTTGCACAACAGGTACCTGCTGAGTGCATCCCTCTGCTTTCATTTTTGCTTATGAGGATCCCCATGTACTGCAGCTGTCTGCCAGGCATTCCTGCTTGTAGGGGAGACAGAAGAACATGAGGCAGCAGGACAAGCAGTGAGGCACGGGCTCAGAAACATGCTCCGATTTGCTAAAATTGCCTGGTGAGGCTTAGAGCAACGACTTCAGGCCTGTGCAAAGCATGTAACAAAAGTAGCACCTTTAGGCAAACATAACCCTAATTTCTCCGCTTCATAATTAAAATGGCAAATTTAGGGGACGGTATTAATCCCTGCGCATGGAAGACTCTCTTTTCTCTTTCACTCCAGGCTATAAGTATCAATTGAGTTAAACATTTATTGATGCTTGTGCAAGCAGGGCCAGAGCAAGGGAGCTGAGCAAAGGCAAACCTCTTTGAAACAGAGGCTGAAACACACCGATGCTGGCAAGAAGATGTGGGGTTCGGAGGAAACGAAGATGAGTGAGATTGCGAAACTGGGATGCTTGTGCTTGCAAATTACTTGTAATGGCTCCAGAAATGACTTGCCTGATGCTGTTGGTTTACCTTTTACCTACCACTAGGTATGCAGCTAAACTCATTAAAGGGCTGTATGGAGTCACATCATTTGTTTACAGCTGGTTGTTTTCTATTACAATAACAATAGCATGATACATGCAAAAGCACGCTGGCGTTTTGGTGGTAGTATGCAGGCACACCTTCTGAGGGCCGTTTATCTCTTCCCGAGAGCCCAGTTACAAAACACTACTTAGTCCTTATTAGGAGTAATTTCGGGGGCAGAATGGCGAGCATGAGTCCTCCCTTTGCCACACACAAACACGTGGAGTTGAAACTTGTTTCCTTCCTAATTGTGGGTGAGCAAAGCACAGGCACTTTGGGTCATTTAGGGTTTGGAAAGAAGAAAATGGGGGAGACAAGAAATTATAACACGAGGGGTTTTTACCTTCTTCTACTTACACTGTACCCACACAACAAGCACTCCTTGGAAGTGGTTTTCTAACCTCTCTATCCCAGTTGCAGCACACACAACCAATATAACTTCTATAGCAGGAGTGGTGCTTCCTTAAGTTGCACCAGGGGGGTGGGATGATTGACAATTAGGAAGAACTTTTTTTCACTGAGAGGGTTGTTTAAGCATTGGAATGGGCTGCCCAGGGAGAGGGTGGAGTCACCATCCCTGGAGATATTCAAAAGACACATAGGTAAGGTGCTGAGGGACAAAGTTTAGTGATGGGCCTGGCAATGTGAGGTGAGTGGTTGGGCTGGATGATATTAAAGGTCTTTTCCACCCCTAACAATTCTATGGCTCTCTGGTTCTATGATTCCTGCTCCCAGCAGAACTGGCTAAGCTCTGAGGTACCACCTCAGAGAGTTCCTGCTTTCATTTGGCCACAGTCTAAGTGTGGGGATGACAAAGGTGGTGAATCAGCTCAAAAAAACCAAAAAAGGACAAAAGGAGAACAAGAATCCTGTCACTGGCTGGTGAAGTGAAGTACTAGTAGGAATTCAGACTGCCTGAGGCAGAGCACAGATTTGGACTGGCACATTGTGTCAGTTGGTGGCTCTCCTAAAAAACCAAACAGATTTAGAAAACCAGATGCCAGGATTTCGAAAAGGTTTTTGCAAAGTATTTTTTTTTAAAGGCTAAAAAATTTCCAAGGAAGCAAAAACGATTCAAAGGTTTTTACAAAACATGCGGAAAACTATTTCCCTTGCCCAGCTTCAGTAAGTACAGCCAGGTTCTGACCGAGGGGCATAAAGGCTGCTTTTCGAAATAGAAACATTGTTCCCGGTAATTCATTATTCTCTGAGCTTCAATGTCATGAAGCACAGAGTAACTGTCAGTAAAGTGCCCCGTGAACACAAAAATCCCTCGGACAACATCTTCTGTCTCAAGACTTTCCCTTTCAAACGTTCCTCGTTGCAATGAGCTACGTGTTTACCAAGAAACAAGAGATACAAAGAGAACAGGGTCTGTTTGGTACAGCAATGTATCCAGCACAGTTATTTTGTGGTTATGGGAAACCCTTGCTGTTTTCACTGTATATCTTGGGAAAAATTCTTTCTTGCCCAGACATTTTATGAAAAGCTCAGGCTGTCCTATAAAACCATGCTGTATGCTTAATTTAATCACAGAGAGCAGATATAAAGCACGTAGACTGCAATTAAGAGGTGAAATCTTATGACTCCATGAGAACCCTCTCTTGTGATGGAGGATAGCTCCTAACTGATTTTGTACTGTGGTAATGCATAAGTCCCAACACATGTTTTCAACAGTTTTGATGATATCCACACAAGTTTCACACCACAGATCTGGGAGCAAATACGCATCATATGGCAACAGCAGGCTTGCCCATCTTCGTGAGCCTCACCTCAGCAGGGTATTTGGTGGCTCAAGGCTTTGCTTGTGAGCATGGCCTCTTTCTTGGCCACCTTTCCTATGTGGCTCCAGTGCTGAGCTTTCCCTGGCTTCCCAGGGACAACAGATTCCTGGATTACAGATTCACAGAATGGTTGGGGTTGGAAGGGACCTTTAGAGACTATCCAGTCCAATGCCCTGCTAAAGCAGGTTTCCCCAGATCAGGTCACACAGGAATGCATCCAGGTGGGTTTGAAAACCTCCAGAGAAAGAGAGTCCACACCCTCCCTGGGCAGCCTGTGCCAGGGCTCACTCACCTGAACAGCAGAGGAGTTTTCCCTTGTGTTTAACTTGTTGTCTTCTAGCTTATGTATGTTACATATGTCCAATATATCTTGGGGAAGCCACCTTTGATAGGACTTGTTTTCCATGGCTATTCAAAGTGGGACATTTAGGCTTCACTGTGACCACACATAAAAATGTGCTTTGTTGAAATGTCACCAATGTCTGATGCACTTAACTGGGATTTCACTGCTGCTTCAACTGTTATTTTCCCTGCTGCTCACAGATGGGGCCCTCTGTGAAAGGCTGTGACACTTTGCATTTCCCACTGTAGTAGGCACCACATTATTAGTCAGGAGCTTTATCTGTGTTCCCCCGATTACACCAAGCACGTTGACCTCAATGCAAAGCAAAACGTTGTCATCTATGTTGGAACAGTTTTGGGAGGGAGGTAAATATAATGTATAAAGTTCCCAGTGTCTAGGGCATGCTTTGTTACCTGAAACCAATTACTTGGGGTTTTTTGATCCAGGATCCAGCCATTGTGTAACTCTGGAAAAACCTTCTGTTGTCACACAATATTATTTGGTTTCACCTCTATCTGTGATACAACTGTGCAATCAGAGCTGCATTGTGAGCACGAGCGTATTTGTACACCACACATACCTCTCCCTGCCTGACTGTGGACAGATACACACACCAAATACCACTTGCTTGTTTGGACAAACAGGGAACAGTCCTCTTTTTCCCCTCAAAGTATGAGGAAAATGAGATCAGAAGCTGAAGTCAGTCCATGACCATCTTGATTTTGTGTTTGAACTGCACAGATGAATGCCATTTTACTCACCAGAAAGACAACCAGCCCTTGCCCTAAAGTACCAAACCTCCACACATCTCATGCCCAAAATGAATCTTGCAAAAGAAAATACAAATCACCCGTCAGGTCTGCGACTTCTAGGCCAGCTCTTCTTTCCTCTCCTGACTTTTTCCACCTGGGATTCATAAACCCTGGGTCATTCACATTCACGTCACATCAAAGAGAAGGAGAAATCTCTCTCCTGCTGCCAAATACGTGCAGTGGCCAAACTTTGTACCTGAGGTCAGGGGAGGTACAGCCATGAAAAGCATTTCATTTTGCTCTGTCCAGAGAAAGGGGTGAGTCAGGCACTGCTGTATAAAAGCATGTAGGGGTCACCAGCAGTGCCCTGGGCTGCAGGACTGAGTGAGTGGCAACTTTGCTGTGGCCTTTGGTGGCAATGGAAACACATGGTCTGATTTTAGGAGTTGATTTTAGTTCTAGTCAAGCTTAGCTCAATGCCCCCTTCTTTTTTTTAAATAAAAAAGAGGGACACACATAATTTCTGTACCTCTTCCCACGTGTGCTGTGGGTGTGCATGAGAGGCTGTGGAGCAGTGCACAGAGCTCTTTACAGACACAGATCTGGAGCCGTGATCAGTAACGCCAGACACAACTCTAGTGGGGACACCAGCACGTGGCAACTCAACTAACTCCTTGTATTGTCCCTCAGGGAAAAGCAATAAAGATCAGAGCTCATCGTTTTACCAACACATAGAGATCAGTCCTCATCCCTGAGCTCTTGCAACACCCTGAAGATGAACAGGTGGCAATGAAAGAGAGAAAAATGAGCAAACAGACATGCTGATGGTATTGAAGTCCTCAGCTCCCAAGTAAAATTGCAAGGCAGAAGTTAGCCTTGGAAATCTGCCTTAAATGAAGGTGATGGTCACACCACAGGCTGCACAGTGGCAGCGAAGGCAGCAATCCTAAATTCTGCCAAGCCCCAGCCTTATGCTCTTTCTTCCTAAGTTCGTGCCAGAACGCTTAATCTTCGAGAAACTAATGCTAAGATTTCCGTGTTTGTTTAAAGTCTTAGAACAAAACCCAATCCCTTACAGGGAATCCTACACTGCCAGCTTTTTGTTTGTTTTTTTTTTAATCCCAGATGCAAAACAACCCTAAACCTGCTCTGCAGATTTGCTGACACAGAGGAGATGAAATATGATTTCGTTGGGTTTTTAAAACCCCTTATTGATTTTTTTTTCCTGAGTTCATGAAGGGTTCACCAGGAGGGTGATGGTCCTTTGGGTATGACTGTCCATTTTAAGTGCTGCCTTCTGCATTAAAGTGTTAGAGGACAGGCTGCACAAAGAACACGATGGACGGTTATGCCAGAGGGCTTGTTCAGGTCCTGGAGCCCAACTAGCTTGATTTGAAATATGTTTTTCACCTGATTGTAGTTAAAGCAGCACAGAGAGGGCTACGTGGAGGTCATAGCCATTTTAACCAGGAGTGGTGCAGTTGAATTCAAAGAGCAGTGAATTCAGAGCAATCAACCTTCTGCACGTGGCAGAGGGGAAAGACTTACTTCCTCTTGGACCTGCTACCCCTTCTTAGCTTGTAATTGCCCAATAGATCTTAACACCAAGAAGCTGGGCTCCGTCCCCTTTGTGTGGATACAGCCACTGCGCAAGCCACAGGCATCCTCTGGGCACCAAACCCTGGGCATGGGGGCCAGATTTCGGAGGTGCTGAAGCAGGGCTCCCACCTACACCAGCTGATACTCAGAAACTCACCCATGGCTGTCAGTGCTGCCTTCTGGAAAAGAAGACCACTAAAGAATGGAGACACAGGAGCTGAGCTCAAGCATGGACCTTGATCACCTGCATAACTGGAGTGTCAGTGGCCTGATAACCCTGTGAGCCACATCTGCAGGAGATGCTGCTTCCTTTGCACCAGGATCTTGGTCATGACCTTTTCAGAAATCTTGTTCTTTGAAATGGTTAAAGCACGTAAACTGGTTCAGCCAAGGGAAAGAGATGAACGTACTGGAAGAAGAGATGTTGTGCACAGAGCTTCTCTGACAATTTAAACCTCAATGAATGCCATCTGGTAACAGGATGAGGAAGTGAGAATGGGATCATATTACGGGACAGGTTGCACAATAGTCATTACACTCACAGTTGCCTGTAGACATCTAAATGAAAAAAATAAAATGAGCTGTACCTATAAACAAAAAATATATATATAATAACTATAATAACTAAGGTAAGAAGGCACCATCTGGCCCCATCCCTACTCAAAGCACAGCCAGCTTCAGAGTAAGACTTTACCTGGGAGGTTTTTATGCATCTGTGGGAGATATTTTGATCACCATCCCTGTGAAAATTGTTTTCTAACGTCTATTTGGGATGTCTGTGTATGTAACCTGTTTGGTGCCCCTCACCCTTTCACTGTGCACTTCCAAGATGACCCTGGTTCTGTAGCTCCTGTAAGGCAATTGCAGACAACAATAAAATCTCCTTTCACCCTTCTTTTCTTCAGGCTGGATAAATCCAGCTCTCTTATCTCCTCCTGGTACACCACATCCTTCTGTTGGCCCTGCTCCAGTGCATCAATGCTCCTCTTGTACTAAGAACCCTACAACTGGATATAGTGTTGTTAGATGCAGCCTCCCAGACACCATGTGTTTTCTTCCAGAGAGTCTAATAGTTAGTTTGGCTTGTCTGTATTCTAACTTCTCCTAATTTAATGGATTTTCCTTTTCCCTTTTAAATGCACTACTGACTAATGCTGGACACGTGAAACTCAGAAAGATCCTTCAGCTGATGCCACGTGGCTGCTCCCGGCTTCTTATCTGGTTTCTCATCATTAGAGCAAGGAGGCTCCAGAACAACCTTGTACTGAGAGAAGCAGGATGAAATACAGTCTCATTATCTCTACGAGGAGCCAGGGCAGTCTGGAACAGAAGCCTACAGTGAGCTGTTGGTAATTGCAGAGGTCACGGTCTCAGGACATCTCTTAAGGCCCTACACTCCTCTTTACCCTTTTAAACCACAGAACCTTTGCTTGCTGTTACCTCAGTGCCTATAACACAAGGCTGAGCCTGTGGCAGCAATCCCAAGCCAGTCTTTGTGCTACTCCTTTTTTCCTCCCAACATGCTGAGTTACAAGAGGCAATTCAAGCAGCTTCTTGCACCCTGCTCTCCTCACTCCTCCAGGCATGGCCACTGCTCCCACACACATCCTCCCTCTTCCACATGCTTCAATTTCACTCGTGGTCCAACTTATATCTTTTTCTTTTTATGGCAACAAGCTCCACGTTGTCTCTGTGAGAATGACTTGGGCTTTAGCCTAGTGTGGAGCATGGTCTAGTCTTCCCCATGAGCTTCCTTCAGGGTGGCCTCTGTGCATTCAGAAAACATCACAACAAAACTAACTAGCAGAGAAGGCTGAGCTGGCTTTTACTCTGATAAATAATCAGGTCATGTAAACGTTGCTAGACATGATCGGTTGTGTGATCTCTGCAGGCAAGTACTTCAGTGAAGAGGGACAACTCCTTGGTGCTGTGTTTCGTGGTAGAGCCAGAGCTTTGCACGATCTGTGGCCAAATCCTGTCATGTTTGAGGTGGTCACTTTTGCCTTTTGGCAGCAGGCAAGGAGGGGCAGGGCAGGGGCACTGCAGCCAGCTTTGCAAAGCCTGCCTTACTCCTCACTACCCTTCCCCGGGGCTCCCTCCAGCCCTCCCCATGGGCTCAAGGCTTGTCGAGGCACACCGTCAGCCTCTGGAGCAGGAGCCAGTGCAGACCAGCAGATTTCAGCCTCCTTTTAAGTAGTTGGACAGCAAAAGCTTTCATCCTGGAGCAGACAGACCCACATCCATGGCTTGTCCTCCTGTGTCACTGGGATTTGCACACCAGTGGCTAAAACCTGGCTTTGGCTTTAGGTCAAGTGCTGGAGCAGGGTGGAGCTGCTAAGGTGGCCTTCCTCCCTGGCTGCAATCCCCCTGCCCTCAAAGTCTTCCAGGACAGCTCTGGATATACAAGATGTCTTATAGCTGAATTGCACCTTGGCAAAGCTGCTTAGTATTCATCCTTCAGGGCCAATTGCTGGCTATCATACAGAGCAAGGGCAATTCATGAAGAAGAAAAGGCATCTTTTATAAAAAATTCAGTGGGTTGATGGGGGGATTTTTCCCCCTCCAAGGAAGCCTGTGAGGCAGAGTGACAAGATGCACGAAGAGCACATTTATGCAGATGAGCAGCATGGCCTATTTAAGAGGAAAGTGAAAGAGCAATTATTCCACAGCTCCAAAAAGTAAGAAAATGTCAGGATTCAGCAGAAGGACCACACGCAGCCAAGAAAGGGGAAGCAAATGAAAGCCAGGGGTCCCACTCACAAAATCAACAACTCAGGGCTTGCAGGAGCAATTGTCATGAGTAAAAGCATTAAAAGTCCTTAGGCAGGCAGGCAGGAGGCAGTAAGGAAATGAAGCCAATCCCGAGTGTAACTCGTTTCCCTGTGGGGAAAGGCTGTGTGCAGCGATGGCTGCCTCTGCCCTCTGCTTCTGGCCACCAAGCTCACACAGCCCACACTGTGGGGAGCTGCTGGGTATTTTGTAGGCACAACCCATTAGCTCTTAGTAAAAGATTTTGGAAACCTTTGCAGAAGCCACTGCCAACTTGCACTAAGACAGAGCAGCCAGTTTCGTCTACTAAGCAGCTATTTTTTTTCAGTTTGTCTAATTTTGTCACTTAAATGCGCTTTTCTTATTTCAGGTTGCAGAGAGGGGAAGGAGAGACTAAGTTTGGGGGAGAGGGTACAAGACTTATTACCCAATGGTGCAGCAGATGTGGGTGCACTGACCCTCTCTCTTGGCAGCTGTGTTGACACTGGAGGAGGCTGAGGGGAGACATGATCACTCTCTACAACTACCTGAAAGGAGGCTGTAGCAAGGTGGGAGTTGGTCTCTTCTCCCAAGTAATGAGTGATAGGAGAAGACGAAATGGGCTCAAGTTGAGCCAAGGGAGGTTTAGATTGGAGATTAGGAAGGAGTTTTTCCCTGAGAGGGCTGTTGAACACTGGCACAGGCTGCCCAGGTATGTGGTGGAGTCACCATCCCTGGAGATATTTAGAAGGACATAGTTTAGTGTTGAAGGACGTAGGTTGGTGGTGAGCTTGGCAGTGTGAGGTTAGTGGATGGAGTTGTTTTCCAACCAAAATGATTCCATGATTTCTGTGACACATATAGCAACGAGGCAGAAAGTTAATGTGCTGGGTCTAAGGTGAGGAATGAATTCATTTTGGAGTGTAAAGTACTTGTTTCAGATTTCTGAGTGGAAGCCTCACCAGAATGAGCAAGAGCAGCTCACATGGTGTCAAACTACCATCAGGCTCCAGCATTTCACTTACTCCCTCCACTTTCCAGCCATTTTCTTCAATGGTGAATTAAAACACAGTGGATTTGCCTGCTCCTATGTTTCTAAAAGGTAGTTCTTAAAGACTGATCAACACTCATGGACTCCTAATCACTCAAAAGCAGATTCCCAGGGTGCTCTGCTAGATAGTTCCTTGAATAGCTTGAGGTTTGGTCTCCTAAAGTCCAGGGTAGCAATTCTGGTGTCCTTCCATCACATTACATTGAATAAATTTAAATTCAACCATTTTGTGATCCCTGTGGCCATGAGTCCTTCTCTGTTCAGAGACAGCAAGTCTAGGAGGGCACCTTTCCTAGTTGTCTCACTGAATATCTGTGACAAGAAGTTATCTCCTGTCAGTGTTCCCAGGGCAGGAGCGGCCATGGGGCAGCACAGGGAGGCCACCTCTGTGCCAGCTGTGTGGGGTGCTCTGTCCCACACTCAGGGAACAGGCCTGACTTAGGAACATGGACGCAGCCCTGGGCTCCTAAGGTCAGTCACCTGCATTTCTCCCAAAGCCAATGCTTGCTGCAGACAACATGATTTGTGCCTTCAGCTTCATACCTCTGCTTACAATCAGGGGACAAAAGCATTTCTGCGTCTCACAGAGGGATGGAATTAATTACAGAGAGAATTCCTAAGTGCTCAGATAACTAGATTTTTAAGACCCCTCTACATACTGTAGCTACATCCTCGAGGCTGAAAAAGAGAAGGGAAACAGCCCCATGCCACAGACGTCCCCACAGCTGGATACTGGCAGGACACAGAATAGGGCAACTTTCCTTCTGAGCAGGACAGGCAGTGAGGCATGTGGCTGTGTGCACCCTCCTCACAAGGAGGCATGTTCAGAGCAGAGGAAAAAGTGAGAGAGAGAAAGAGAATGTACAGCTCCAGAGGGACAAAGGAGTCTCCTCAGAAGCACTGCTGCCAAGCTTGGCTATCAGGCTCCAGCAGATGTTCATCCAATTGAATGCACTTCCACTTGTAGTTAGCACAACAGAGTGGGGAAACTAGATTAAAAATCGATAATAAGTTGATATAAATTGATAACTGTTAATTGTACCCATTACTCCTACTGTAAAGGGAGCGCAGCAAGAGCCTCCTTCAGCTGCCTGCAATAGGGTGTCCCACTGCCCTCCAAGGCTCCTGCTACTCCTTGTGGCAGCAACACTGGAGTAGAAAAATCAGGCACCAGACATAGAGGAGATAAGCAGATGTCTGGAGAGGCAGCTGGAGGCCTGCAGGGGTGTGCCAAGGTTTCTCAAACAATGCCAGGCATCTATGTGTGGGCTGCCCAATTGAGCCCTGTCTACAACGATAACAGATACAGCATTAAGTAGGACAGGAGATAGCAGCTAATTAAGGAATTCCCATAATGACTCTATAAGGGGGAATATTCCACAGATCTTGTTTTGCATGCTTGCAGAAAGCACTTGGACCCATCAGTGATGGTAATGAGTGGCCGCCAGCTGAAGCAAAGTCCTGGGGATATTGGAAACCTGTGGGAACCACAGCACTGGCTGGGTCAGGGCAGGGGATGGAAACACATTCCAACCTTGCAGGTGTTTACCAGGAGCTGCTGGGCCCAGCACTGGCAGCTGCAAGAGCTACAAGAGCCAAAGCCATTAGGAAGCTCAAGGGCAGAGCAGGGAAGGTGTGAACTACATTTCTCTGCTTGCAATTTGTCTGCATAAACCCACCTGAAAGGTTTTTACTGCTGTTCTGTTTTCAAGTAGCACTTTGACATGAGGACACAAAATTCTGGAGAAAAAGAGAAGCACTCACAGCCTGTCAAGTACAAGTTTCTGGGTTTGGTTTTAATAGAGGAGAGACAGAAGACTGTCAAGTGAAAAGAACTTCAACTCTCTTCATACGTGGTGGCTTCAGAGGTCCTCTGCCCCAAGCAGATACCCCAAATATCTCAAAAGGATGAGGCAGAATCAGTCAGTTTCCAGGCAGGAGAAGCAGGACAAGGGCACTGCAGAGGTACCTAGATGTGCTGGTCTTGCAAATTTCCACCAATGCTCATGTCTAAGCCTCCTGTTTCCCGTGTACTGTAACATAGGCAAGTTCTACTCTGGCCTGTTAGGTAGCAGAAGCATCCTGGACACACATGTACTTCCACCCCATGCCATAGTAGTCTAGAAGTCAGCCATCCTCCTGCTACCCACAGAGCTCTCATGACCACCAAAGCAACCACTTCACCTGCATCCAAGTTTTCACTTAAATCCTGTGAAGGACAGAAACCACAATTACTCTCCTGACCAACATCCCGTGCCTCAGACAGGAACAGGCCTCACCTCACCATTGGAACTGATGCTTGCCATGCAAGAGAAGACAACAAAAATCTGCTTAATGCTCAGAAGAAAAATAATCTGGAAAGAGAGCTTGTCCTCAGCTACATTTTCTCAACTTTTAAAGCTCTTTGAGTCAAAATATGACACCCTCCTAACATAACATGACATTAAAATAAACAACATGGAACAAAAACACATAAACAAAGGAAAAATAGCTCTGAGAAATAACTTGCAGCCAGTGAAATTCAAAAAACCAGCATAGAGCAAGGTCTCTGTGGACACAATGAAGCAGACAAACAGCAGGGGGATGAAACAGGGGGAAACCACAGCAAAATGGTGTAATTGGAAAGGAGAAAGTTCTGCTCAACACACCCAGCACAGACCTGGAAGTAGAGATTTTACAGGGGATCCCATTGCCTCACTGGAAGCAAATAGGCAGAAGGAAGACTGTGAGAGGGGTTTGAGACTGAGGAGAGGAGACTCAAGAGAGGCAGGACAATGAAAACAGGCAAAAGGACAAATAGCCTTGTTTTTCATGTGGATAACTGTGCTCACCTGAGCCTAAGGTGCTCCTCAAGTGCTCTCCTCACACCCCACCCATGAGAGCCCAGCTGGAGCTGCTGTGCTCTTAATAGATGAAGCAGAGGGCAGGCAAAGTCCTAGATTAGGAACATACAGCCAAGTGGCTTAAAATATCTTGGATGATAAAACAACCCTCACTGAAAGCACATTTGAATTCACATTTGTAAGGAAGCACTGCAGAATTACTGCTCTTCTTTGTCTCAGAGAGGGAAAAGTGTTGTTTTAGACCCCCGAGTGCTGACCAGTAGTGGCAAATGAGTTTTTAGCTGACACTACAGTGTCTGTAAATTGGAGAAACGTATTTTGCTTTCTCTGATAAGACAGTGGTAGTCTGGAGCAAAATCTGCCCTCTTTCACCTGTCCCTGCTGCCTCAGGCATGCTATGTAATACCTTATTTTAATAGGTCTCCAATGAGCAGTGAAATCCACGACCACACCATTTAATGGCTTCAGCACTGCTGCAAAAATACTTGCACAAGAGTGTGGCTACAAAGCCTTGTTTGCTTCACTGGAGAGACACAGCAGCTCCATCAGCACCATGCTGCTTCATCTTTCCGGTTGTTGCGTGACAGAAGTTAGTTCAAGAGTACCTGGGACTGAACTTGAACCTGAACCAGCCTTAAATGAACAACATTTAGTGATTCTAATAACTAGATTTCAGCCTGATCCTTTTCTTCCCTCTCTCCAGAGGCAGTTTTGCCCTTTGGTTTTGCCACGACTATCGGGCGCTTCTGCAGACTGGATGGCCTCCATCTCTCTTTTGTTTGCCACTCGCTGTCCTTTGGCCAGTAGCTGATCCAGAGTCAGTAATAAAGAAACCGTTGCCTACCTGGAAGGGGCTTCAGACAGTCCATTGCTGAAGAGCTGTGCTTCGCCAGAGGCCCGGCCCTGCTTGCTGGGGAGGGTCAGGAGAGTGAGGCCACCCTGCAGAGCCAGCATCTGGTCACAAGTCCACCGATAGCCCCAGACCAGGGGCAAGGATGGAGACATAACTTTGAGACCTCCTGGAGAACACTTGCCCACCCCTTTGCCAGGAGCAGGTACATGGACAAGGAGCGAGGATCCCAGCTGAGCTGAAGCAGGGCTGCCGGGCCCACAAAAGGGCTGGTGGAGGCCCCAGGGGAGGCTGGGCAGGCTCGTTAAGGCCTGTTAGTGCTCCCAAGACCATGATGGTGCCAGCTGTTCCTTTGTTGCATTAGCTTTGGCTTGGTTTTACCTCATCTTTTATTGAAAAAACACCCCGCTGGTGCTCTGCGCGGCGGGTTGGTGAAGCACGGCCTGGGGACAGCACAGGCAGCTGCGGCGCTCCCCCGCCATCGCTCCCTCTCCCGCCTTCAGACTCTCACGTTTCCTTGTATCAAAGGCACGGCCAGCTGTAAAAATAATATCCTGGCATGGATGAAACTATTACAGCAGGACATGCAAACACCTCGGCAGAGCAAAGCGACGCTCTGCATGGCTCAGGAGAAAGAGCGCTTGAAGCAAAATTCATTTCATTAAAGAACCAAGGGCGCTTCCCAGCTTTCAAGTGGCAACGGGAGGAATCTGGCCTGTCCCTCCATCAGAGACAGAGACGGGAAGAGCCTGCCGACCAAAGGGAAGCGAGCATATGGAATACGTTACCCATGTCCGTCATGGAAGTAAGGAGCTTTTAAGGGAGTTCAGAAGGAAACTAGATACATTTCCAAACAAAGAAAGGCTGAAAAATAGGGGGTGAGTGACAATACACTGCAGGGAAGGGAGAGGGCTCACGTGGCCTTCCCTCTGCCTGAGTACGCCTGAAATCTTTCGAATATGAAGTTGCCTAAAACTGGTTAAAGATGTGCACTGAAGAGCTGAAGGATGAAACTTTAAGGTAACAAACAAAAAGAGGGGTTTGGGGAAAAAAGAGCCAAAATAACTGGTTACAATTTCTAAGTGCCCACACTCTGGTTGTATACACCATTGGTACTGTTGGACTGGCTTGATCTACTCTCTCCCAGCCCTCACTGTGCAAGAAGACTACTGGTTAAGAATATTTTTGCTTTTAAAACCAAACAAAAAAAGCAGAAATGATTGAAGCTTGGAAATAAAGCCTCTGCAGCAGAGACCACCACTGAGCAGTCCTAGTCCTCTCCAACTCCCAGTCTCAGCACCCACTCCTCTGCCATGGTGTACAGCATGTTACATACCCTCACCCATGCACAAATCAAAACTGTCTGGCTGCGGTGTGTCACCTGCTGCTGCCCAGGAGGTGGCAATCCCCTGCCAAGGGGGGAAACTGAGGTGCCCTGAGAAGAGCAGAGGAGTCAGGGAAGATCACCAGCAAAACACAGGGTGACAGATAACCTGTAATCCATGGGCTGGTCACTGCTGAAGTGAACTAGTCCTCCAACTGCTGAATATCTCTGCCATCACAGGTCACCCAGGTGCTTGGAAAAAACCTAGATATTGAAAATCAGCATCTACTTTCTCTTTAAAATCCTGTGGCATGTTTGGGTCAGCAGTCTCCTTGTCCTGAGCCAGAAGGCAGAGTGCTCAGAGGGAGAGAAGTGCCCCCCTCCTGTGAATCTGCCGGGTCTGCACCAGCTGGTGGAGAAGCTGAGCACCGTCCCTCTGGTTGTGCCGTGTGGGCTCAGGGATCAGGAACCTGCTGGCAAGAGACAACGGTTAAAGCATTACAGAGTCGAGAAGAAAATGTAGGAAAGTGCTGTCCTAAGTCTCCAGCAAGTTGGCTAGACAGCCCTGGAGATAGTGCCAACCATGTCATGTCCCGGGGGAGCAGCTCTGCTCTACCCAGCACTCGGAAGGCGGGACAGCCTGTGGGGATCACGCTTCAGCTGCAGAGGAGACAAGTATATTTGTTTTCCCCCTCCAACTCTCAATTAGCATCTCCTTCTTTGCCTCCTCTACCTGAGAACTTGCTAGAAATGAGATATTCTTCCTCAGAAAGGAATAAAAATGTGGTGGTTTCAAAGTGCAATGCTGTCTTAGATCCCACTTAGCTGCTGTTGCAATGGCACAGGCTCACACTCAATTAGTTGTCCCCTTGCACAGCCTGTTTTATTTTGCATTAGCAAGGCTCCAAAATTATGGTTGGGGAGCTTTGCACACGAAGGATTAAAGCATTTCAAATGGTCCTCCATCGTGTGCAGGCGAAAGAGCCTTTAAGAGGCTAACCAGGGCAAAAGCAAGATGCAAGGGGGGAAAGAAAAGGTAAACACATAAATTAAAAAAGGAAAACAAATCCAAGGGAGACAACACTCTAAAGAGCATGTGAGCTGGCTGGCAACTCCATGGAGCTGTAAGAATTATGAACGGTAAGATTTGAAATGTGTTATTAGGCTCCCAGCACAGCCTGACGTCAGTCACTGGGAGCGCCCATCTCCTCTGCTGCGTCTCTAACGGATGCGATCGCTTCTTGAAGCTCTTTGCTGTCAAGCGGATCTGAGCTGTGGGAAGAAATGGAGTGACGGGTGAAAATCCTCTCGCCTCCAGCACCCCCCAGTGCCTGCTGGTAGTTTAGTTTGGTTAAGCGGTTGCTTTCCCCTCCTCTCCTCGTACGTTCCTGATCTTTTAATTTGAGCTTTTTCTTTCTTACATGGACAGAGGCCAGGCTTTACATGCTCAGGTTGAAATACCGTGAAATCCTTGGTAATATACACCTCAGAGCTGATCTGCTCTTTAGGGAGCCGTTAAAGTCAGTCTCATGATGTTTTCATCCAGAAGTCTCACCCTAGCTAAGCTGTTGGCTCTTTTGCTGAGACGTGTATACCCTGTAAAAAATACTTCAGAAAAAGAAAAAGAGATTTTTGGTAGCAACACAATGGATTTTACACCTCCTATTGCCTACTCTATGTAGATAAACCTTCAAAACTCAGTTTCAGTCAAAGCAAGGAAAAAGCCTGAAGCGATTGAAACTGCCACCGTGGTTTAAACCTTCAAACTGCAAGTGACGTAAAATGAGACTCTTTTAATGTAATACTTCATGTGTACATGATATTTTATTATGTATAATACTATCATTTTGTTAGGAGTCTCTAACCAGTGATTTAAAATCAAACTGAAATCATAGAATCATAGAATGCTAGGGGTTGGAAGGGACCTCTAGAGATCATCCAGTCCAACCCCCCTGCAGAAGCAGGGTCACCTAGATCAGGTCGCATAGGAACGTGCCCAGGCAGGTTTTGACGACCTCCAAGGAAGGAGCCTCCACAACCCCTCTGGGCAGCCTGTGCCAGGGCTCCCTCACCTGAACAGTGAAATTAGTTTTTTCTTATATTTAAGTGGAACTTTTTTGTGTTCCAGCTTCATCCCATTACCCCTTGTCCTGTTGCTAGCTACAACAGAAAAAAAAGGATGTCCCTACCTCCTGACACCCACCCTTTAGAAATGGCAAGTAACTTTTTAGGCAACAGTTCCCACCTTTCCTTACTCACTCTAACCAGCATTGTAGGAGTCCATTCTTAACTGTATCAGTCACCAGCATCCTCTGTCTCAGGCAACAAAATGCATTAGAAAAACTAGAAAACTAAAAAAAAAATACTTATTTCATATCAAAGAAGACAGTCCTAAAATAAATGCACTAACAGTTAAGACAGAGCTATTGTATCCTCTTAAAAGTTCAGTGAATTTTTTTTCAGCCTGTGCTCTTGGACATTGTTTTCTTGACCCATTCGTATGGCAGTGACCCTTTGCACCAGCCAGAGAGCATGTACCAATATGAAAAATAATGGGTTTATTATGGTCTGTCTCTTGGGCAATGTATTCCTCAGCATGAGATGTTCCAGATAAATGTATGATGTATGGACCTTCAGACTAAGTAGAGAGAGAGAAGTAAGATATTATCCTGAAAGATAACCAGACTCCCTCAGAAATTATTTTAGTTTGCAAAAAAAAGCTCCACGGTCCTTGGAAAACATTCCTCATGGCATGAGTACAAGTATCTATCACTATGCTAATGCTCATCAGTTCTTAAGAGTCGACTTTCACATTTAGCTGCAATTCTCTGGGTCTTCAACATTCCCTATCAGACCGGGGCTATTTCAGCTCTAGGTAGGTAATACTTCAGATAAACATTTAGCATGCTGTTTTTTTGAGAGAGACAGAGAGAGAATTAGTGTGCTCTTCGTGTGAGAAAATGGACATGAGAAAACCCTACAGAAACTAAGGTTACAGAATCAGAGAAATCAGAGAAATCCTCCAGGGAAGTTTACCAAGATGCTGAACCCTACTGAAAGGGAAGCATCTTCGGCGGTGCCGTAGAGCTCTGCTGCCACCTATTGTGATGACGGACCTCGGAGACTCATTTCGGTTTGCTAGGCAACACATCTAAATCGATCACGGCTTGTCCTTTCTTTGTACTGAAAGCCCTTTCTGCTGAAGTATCTGCTTCTGATCATCGCCGGAGGCAGGACACAGCCATGGGTGGGCTTACAGTGTGACCAAATACAAATACAACTCTTCGTATATTTTGATCTCTAGTCTGCTCCGATGTACAGCTTAATTAGGCTCAGGAACATGACTCCCAGTCACTGTTAGCTCAAAGGCTGTGTCAAAACCAGAATCTCTCCTCCCTGCGCTGAGCGGCCGCATCACCGGGCCCCACCACTGCCCCCAGCAGTGAAAGGCTGAGGGAGCTGGGGCTCTGTAGCTTGGAGGAGACTGAGAGGTGATCTCGGTAATGTTTACAAATATGTAAAGGGTGGGTGTCAGGAGGATGGAGCCAGGCTGTTCTCAATGATGTCCAGTGATAGGACAAGGGGCAATGGGTACAAACTGGAACATAAGAGGTTCCAGAGAAACATAGGATAAACTTCTTTACTGTGAGGGAGCACTGGAATGGGCTGCCCAGATGGGTTGTGGAGTCTCCTCTGGGAACATTCAAAACCCACCTGCACAAGTTCCTGTGTGACCTACTCTAGGTGGTTCTGCTCTGGCATGGGGCTTGGACTAAGGTCCAATCCAGCCCTTGAGAATCTGTGATTCTGTGAAAGACTGTGAGACCTGGGGCTGTTAAGCCTTGACAAGACTGAGAGGGGAACCTCATCAGCACTTACAAGTATCTAAATGGTGGATGTCAGGAGGATGGGGTGGCACTTATTTCTGTTTTCTCCAGTGACAAGACAAGGGATAATGGACATAAGCTGCAACACAAATAGTTCCACTTAAACACAAGGAAAAAGTCCTTTCCTGTTCGGGTGAGGGAGCCCTGGCACAGGCTGCCCAGGGAGGGTGTGGAGTCTCCTTCTCTGGAAGTTTTCAAAACCCACCTGAACACGCTCCAGTGTGACCTGATCTGGGTGACTGGATGATTTCTAGAGGTCCCTTCCAACCCCTACCATTTTGTGATTCTCTTAGAGCAGCCGCAGGAGGCCCAGGCCAGCACACCTGAGCAAAAGTGAAGCAAATTTCAATGGCACTTCCATCTCCCTACAGTGAGCTCGTTTGGCACTGGTCAAGTGTACCTTTCTGCATCTTTTTACTTTCCATCTACCCTGGCACAACACATACACCCTCTGCCCCTTCACCTCTCCAGTAGCATCAGGTAAGCCAAGCGCTAGGCCCAAGGCCATTGCTGCCATCGTAAGGTGGCATAGGTGAGAGAACAAGGACACCTGTTCACTCATAAGCAGGACATCATCACACTCCCTTATGCTCTTGTCTTTCCAATCCTTTCTCATCATTCATTTTTTTCCTTCCAGCTTTAGGAAGCAAATGGTTTATCCAAACAACAGGTGTGCAGGCATGGTGCATACCTGGGAGTTGTGCCTGGGCAGCTCGGATAGCTGCTCAGGCCAACCAGGTACTGGGCTTTCCTCGTTTCTTGTTAGGGCATTCAACTGCTTCTAAGCCATATATGCTGAGAAGCAGATACTCACTGAGAAGCAGATACTCACTCTTCAAGTGCAGTTGTATTTGCACCTGATCCCCCAGCTGAAGAGGACACCGATCAGGCCTCCAGCAAAACAACCATGAGAAGAATGAGGCATTTCATAGTTTGCTGTGCCAGACGTCATGCCAACTGACAGAATCAAGCAGGATCTATGAAACCAGCATCTATTCAAGTCAAGGTTTCTTGCAGATGCAGGCAAGTGAACATCAGCAACTCAGCACAGCAAGTAGCAGAGCAACAGAGTAATTCACAAAGTCCTTGGCCAGGTGCATGCATTTGCTGTATCGCAGAAAGGGAAGCTGTGTCGTGGGGTCTGCATGGCACCTGGGTTCAATGCTTCCTTCCGTGACAGGAATTGTCTGAACAACAGAGTTTGGGCTCATGGGCAACCTGGAGCCTTCCCATCACATGAGGTGGTTTCATCCTTTCTTCCAAGAGATCAAACTATCTTAAAGAAGTTTACATTGAGACATAGACTGACCTTATATCAAATTCTCTCAGTTTTGTCTTAAAAGCCAAAACAGCAGCTTGCCGAAGCGCCAGGCTCCCACCCCTACCCCCAGAGGCAGTTCTCAGTGACAAAGGACAGTACTTAGTGACAAAGGACAGTACTTGCACACAGGTACCTTTTTTTTTTCCTTTTTTTTATTGCTGTTAATTCAAGGAAAAAGGTTGCATAAAATCCAATCTCTTCTAGAAATATAAGTGACCTTTCCAGTACATTTCAAATATCAAAGTATATGGTAAACATACAAATAAAGAGAAGGTAACATACCTCCTATTTACAGTACAGTATTTTAAATCATAAAATAAGTTCCATAAAGTACAACTGGCAGGTAATTCACAATACGAGTCCATTGGTGGTTTAACACCCTCACTTCAACTCAAACGCAGTTCATTCATTTCAAGTGGTCCAAAAATACCCAGATCAAATAAAAATTTTAATCAAAATAATTTTCATTTACTACTTAAACTTTTTTTGTCTTTTTTGTTTTTAAATTAAAGCTTTCATCTACTTCCCTCCCCCTTTCCCCCTCCCACCCTCCAAGAAAAAAGTTTCAAAATGTACACTGGTGCTATAAATATAAATGCTACCTATGAAGAAATGTAGTAAGCTTTTGTTTTTTCTCCTTCTTCAAGTTTGTCTGTTTGTTTAGCAATTTATTAGCCAGCTGAACCAAAGACTGATTTTGATTTCATCCCTCTACCGGACGCCGGGTCTGATTCGAAGAAAACAACCCCATTTCTGCCATGAACTGTGAGGAATGCCAAACCCTATGGATATACAGTGGTAGTTGTTCATCGGTGTTGAATGCAGCAGTCAAAAAAATACACTCATCTTCCAGATAACCTCAGTGCACTTTAGGAAATCAAATATTACCTGGAAGCAATTTAGTACATATATTGGCTTTTAAAAATAAAATAAAAAATACAGCAGCATTAACCTTACTTTACTCAGGATACTGACATGATTAATACCATCTGGACACTCATCTCAGTCGTTCACATTATACCGTAATTACGCATAGTGGTAGATCGTTATAAAATAGTGACTTTGCTATTTGGTAGACAGGTTCTAATACTAATACCTGACTATTTTGTAGAAAACCATAGCTTTTTGTTCAGTTCGAAAGAAAACATTTACATTCTAAGTACAATGCAACACCGTAATAGTTTAGGAAAACAAAAGAGAAAATATTCAATCAAGTAATGTTCATTCTGTGTTGACACGATGTAGAACAGCTTTAAAAAAGGAAAAAGATGCTGTCAACTTCCGTTACAAATGCAAACACACTGAAGTACAACATTCATACCATTTTTTTGTCACCTTTGTTGCTGAACATACAGGCTAAAAAGCTACAATGGAAGAAAAAAAATCTTGTCAATTTTAAGCTCGCTCGTTTTTGTAAATCTGTTCCAGTCCACACAGCTGCAGCCCCTTCCTGCTCTGCTGTTTTCGCTTCTCTGAGACTCTGTGTATCGCTGTCAGAGGCGGTACACATACAGTATGGCGTGTCCCTCTGCACTCTCCTAACGGGACGTTTGAACACCTCCCCTCGACTCATGAGCATTAATTTAGAATAGGGGCAGGGTCTGTATGAACTGCTAAACACTCATGCAAGTCCAACAAATCCACGTGGACAGACGGGGGAAGAAAATAAAACAGCAGCATAAGGAGAACAGGGGCAGGGTGGGGCAGGGGGGGAGGGAAGAAGATTGTGGTGGGGAACATGACCAAGTTTCTTCTTTCACCATATGGCTGCTCCACCAGTGATGTCAGAGGTCAGAGGACTTTTTATTGTTTTTTTAAAAAATGCAGTAAACATTGCACATGTCTCAAGTCTTCAGTGCAAAAGCATGGTTCGAATGCTCTCTTTGATTGTTTGGCTGTGTGTTTGAATTACATGCATTATGCAAGCCTTTTGTAGAACCAGGAGGAGACCAGGGACTCAGCTTTCTTCTTTTGTATGGAAGAGAGGTGCAAAAGCAATGAAAAATTCCAAAAAAGAATATAGAACCGGGAATGTCCCAAAACACAAGACCAACCCCGCCTCCCTCCCCCCCACACACACCTTCCCCCAGTTCCCCAAGCTTCAGTTTAAGTAGGCAATGTTTACTTGTTTCAGTCTGCAGAATCCAAGGTATCATTGGAAGGGGGAGGGGGAGGTGCGTATCTCAGTCTGTAAGTGCCTAAAACAGGAAAGAGAACTACTAAGTCACTGCTCACAATTAAAATGGATTACAAAACCACTACAAGGTATCAAAATGGACATGCTCTTCAAAAGGCACTATCATCCTTCAGTCCTTTCAAAGTAGGTCCTAAGATTTACACTTTTTTTCTTTCATCTGCTCGCTAAAACTCCAAGTTTACAAAAAAAGACAAAAAAAAAAAGATACAGACAGTAGATATAAGACTTTACCTTCACTGGAAAAATGCAAAGAAAAGAAGACCCCCATCAAGGTTCGTCTTTCCTGTTCCAGTCCGACCAAACCAAGCGGGAATGGGCACAGGCCAAGCATCAGAACAGTTTACGCTCTACGCAAACACTGTGTTCCCCCATTCCTCTGCATGGAGAGAGAAGCGGCCTTATATAAGCCTGAAGCCATTCCTTTGATTTTTAGTTCCAATTGGTTTCTGCCCTTTTGCTGCAACTTGTCTGAAAAGTTTAAAGCACGTTTCATTTGTGTTGTGTGACGGAGCACAGAAGGATGGCTGGTGGCGCAAGGGTAAGCTTCTGAAAAGTTAAAAGTTATCACGTGGCCAGTCTGTTGGGGTTTTGTTTTAAATTCTCACAAGTTTTTAAGAGTCCATGTTTGTACCACAGACAGTAACCCATCTTTCACTTTTTGCCAATGAATTCTCTCCAAAAAAAAACCCACTGAAGGGGAATGGAAAAACCGAATCAACGGGCGATGCCAAAACCAGAGCGCTGACAAAGGAATGACAGTTTAGGACTGACACAGTTTGACTCCCCAGCTCCGATCCACACCCATTTTCTTTCTCCTTCAGGCTGTGAACCCCGTTGTTCCCTGGCACTGTTCTACAAAAATGTTCAGGCAGAGCTAAGATACTTTGCAGTTTTAGAGCAGGTCACTAGTGCACAACCATTTACACAAAACATACACACGCACGCACGCCTTTCTGCACGACCAGAAACAGCACATTCAGAAAGGTAAAGAGAAACTGCTAAACTCCAAAGCAAGTCCGCTGGGAGTTATCATGATTACCTTGTTGACTGGCCTCCATGGATGACTGCTTACAGTCCTGCGCATAGTGTCCACTTACACCACAATTGTAACATGAAACATTCCCGTTCTTCTTGGGTCCTGACCCATTTGTGTTGGCAACTACGTTAGGTGCTGGATATACGGGGTAGAACCTCCCAAATCCTGCCATCTGCTGCATCCCATAGTTGGCTTGGCTCCCCATCACCGGGTCATGCATAAGCCCGTTTGCATACGGAGACTGAGGCAGGAAGAAAGGAAGCTGTGTTCCATTGCTTTGATGTGCTTGATTGAGGTAGCTGCCATTGCAAAGTGACGGCAGAGTGAAGAAAGGTGGAACTCTGTAGACTTGTCCATGAAGTGGGTTATGATAAAAATAGCTGTTAATCTGAAGGCTTCCGTTGGTCCCACAGCTACACCTACGTCCGCAAGAACCGCAAGGGCCAGACCCCAACTGCTGCGGAGGCAACATTGTCCCGTTAGTGTTACTGTTTCCAACAGCGTTGATGTAGGATGTGCTGTCGCTCTGTGCAGTGCTGTGTGTTAAAGCGGGGCTGGGGCTAGGGGCAGGGCCTGGCGTATGTGTGG
Source organism: Colius striatus (assembly GCF_028858725.1). Taxonomy (NCBI): domain Eukaryota; kingdom Metazoa; phylum Chordata; class Aves; order Coliiformes; family Coliidae; genus Colius; species Colius striatus. The sequence goes on along the minus strand of NC_084762.1, from coordinate 16,541,504 downwards.
GGATCGCAGGAGGAACCGTGGACTGAACCTGACCAACACCTAAAGCAGCCGACTGAGGCGGGGAGGAAGTCGCTACAGTGCTCAGCACGTTTGTATTCTGGTTGGGCAACACGCTGGTAGCGTGAGGGCTGCCTGGCAAAGCGTAGGAGGCTGGTGGAGGTGGCGGTGCTGCTGTGGAGAGACCAGCTGCTGGAAGAACTACCTTTAGATTGGTAGGCTGAGGGATTGCTCCTGGGTTTCCCTCAATGTGAGGCACCATTTGATTCAGTCCTACCACCTGGGACGCAGGTTTTGTGATGGGATCTGTAGTAGGAACCGGGGATCCCGGGAAACTACCTGGATTGTGGACTGGGATAAAGGCAGTATTTGGTGATCCAATACTCAAGCTTCCCGCCGGCTGCTGCGGTCCGTTAGCTGTGCAGCTTTCCGACGACGCCTGCGGAGACGGCATTTTCAACCGATGCATCGCCAAATGCAAAGCGGGGCTACCGGGCTGGACAGAATGTGGGAGGAAAGTGGATGGGACTGGCAGAGGGGAAGCCATCAGCTCGAGGCGTTTCTCGGGTTCACCGGAGGTGCCGGGGCCCATTCCCCCAGGAGGGGAATTGGCAGCCTCTCTCCCCGGCGAGCCCACAGCAGGCGCGCTCACCAGCACCCCCATCGCTTTGCCCTCGGCGGAGATGGGGGGCGGGACTGCCTCGGGCTTTTGGGCTGCGCTGTGCATCACACAGTGTAAGGCAGGCATGAAGGAAATGTGTTGAAACTTTGCATTCAAAGGATCTTCGGACAGGCTTCCATTCTCATTAGTCACTGAAGAGATCTGAGGGGATGATTTGTTCATATTTGATGAACTGACAGCACTGTAGCCTGTAAACCTGGTTGTGTTTTGATTCCCAGAGTCCTCGGAATTGCTGTCCGTATCTGTGGAGACAAAAGCATTTGTCAGTCAGAAGAATAAATCTGAAACAATAGAAGAGTCACCTCCTGGGCTCATTTACCCATATAAAACCTCCTGAGTTTGATGACACAAGTGATAGTTATGTCTTCCCAAATCACAGCTACTTGTCAGTTACTTATTTTTGTTCATCCAAAACAAGGTAGCTCAATCACCACCACTTGCCTACACCAACCTGTACAACTAGCTCCTGGCTTTTGACTTGTGTGTATCTGCAAATGTGAAGAGTGGGACACAGACCGAATTAGGAATTGGCATCTACCCAGACAGATATTAACATGGCTTACTCAAACCTGGGAGGAACATGGGTGGCACATTAAACCATCAATAGAAAAGATCCCTCAGAAAAACCAAACACAATTTCATATAAAACCAGTCCCTTTCATGCCAAAGTTTTTCTCATCACTGTACTGCAGAAATTTCTCCAGAGGCTTTATATCGCTGAGGTCAGAAAACTACTACATGTGTGTAGGAATACAAAGCTCAGCAGTATTACAACAGCCCTGCTATTGGCTAGAGGCCTTCAAACTGCCCAGTCACAAAAGCCACAAAGCACAATGTGTTCTGTGGCTCATTCAGAAATGAAAGCAGCTCAAAAAGCTGAGAAAGTCATTAAAATTAATGCAAGAAAGTGATCACTCTAGGAATAAAGACATTCATGCACACTCTCCATAAATACAACCTCTGTCTTTTTCTTCTTCACTATCAAAGCTTTCCCTCCCATCGTGTCGTGGACTAGAAGGAGAACTGTAACTTTCAGATGACGTTTCTCCACACGTGTCGTGGCCAGATCCAGCGTCCAAATTCAGATCTGAAAATAAAAATTGGCATTTTAATCTTTATTCTCAGTATATGAAAGTGAGGTTATTTTGTCTTGCCCACATCTCACTCTAGTTCCGATTTTGGTTTGTTCCCACTTGATTGCACTCATCCCCTGTATTCCTAGCACCCCCACTCCCAGCACCCGGGACCCATCTTGTCCCAAAATTTGAGATGACTGAGTGGTAAAGAAGGTGACACTGAAAATTTATATTTATACAGAGGAGTGAAAAGAATGATCATCCTTAGTGAATTTTGTGATGCTTATACCAAATTGTGCTACAATAATCATGTCTTCAGAAACATTTGCATTCAAAGAGATGCAATACTGCTTGGTCATACCAGCAAAGGCAGAAAGCTAACTCAGGGGGCAACAGCAAAATAAAACCCCTTTTAGCAGTTATCTCTTCTAGAAGAGCCTGTAAGCAAACTGTATCAACAAAATCTGTCTAAAGAAAAAGCAGGGGACTAAAGAAGTATCCAGAGGGGTTGTGGAGTCTCCTTCCTTGGAGGTCTTCAAGACCCACCTGGACATGTTCCTATGCAACCTGATCTAGATGACCCTGCTTCTGCAGGGAGGTTGGACTGGATGATCTCTCAAGGTCCCTTCCAACCCCTACCATTCTATGATTCTATGAACCCCAGTGTTCTCCAAGTTCTGAATGGGATCATGGGAAACTTATTTGCTGGAAAACAGCTTTCAGGGTTGGTTTAGATCCTACCAGTGAAATCAAGTAGGTAACTAGTACAGTCTGGCTTTCAAGTTCAGTCTCAGAGGTGAAGGTGCAAGACAGATGCACCCTCTTGCAGAATGGATGCCAGATATTAGCTTCTAGTAAACCCCAACCCCAACAAACTCAGTTGGCAAAGCTCATGGGCAAAAAACAGAATGCTATTCTTTATTTTAGTAATTCTAATAAAACAATACTGTGTTCTTCATTATTGATTCATTTATTATTGCTACTGCAAGTTTAACAGCTTGGGATAAGTCACTGAAAAGCTGCCCCAATGCTTCAATTCTTGAAATGATTTCCTGGATTAAACCTGTAATTGGCCACATCATTTAAAAAAGTGTTCTGAGTATCTAACAACCTGGAGCTGCAGTGTCAACGTCCTGTCCCTGAAAGCAGAAGTCTGGAGTGCTAATGACAAAATACCACATCTGAAAAGTTGCAAGTGTTAACTAACTGATGCTCAGGAAAGCTAAAAATAGGGAGGAAAAAATGAAAGAAAACATGATGGAGTTGAGACTCAAAATAGAGCATTTCAAACCAAGCCTGGATTTATAAAGCCAGGCAGAGATTCAGACTGCAACATGAAGCTTTTTCTTTAATGTCTCTAATAAAGTATTTCAAAAGACATTTTGATGTTCATACACAACAAGCACACAGGTAGAAAGCTCATCTCTGAGCAGCATGTAATTGTTTCCAGTCTCTGAGTTGCAGTTTCTGCTTGAAGGGGCCTTAACAAGCCAAAAGTATGAGGCAGGCAGTTTCACATCCATAGAGCAGTGGTGAGTGAGTTGATGGAACACCCATGGCAATGCAATCCCAATGTCACTTTGCACTACATCACACAAAATTGTACCACCTCTGAAAGTTAGTGTCAGTTCATAAAAGCTCTGTGCATTTTGCCTGATGAGAAGAGCAATCTATCAGAAATGTAGCAAACCCATCCTGCAGAGCATGTGTTTCACTTGCACAGCCCTTAGCTATAGCTTTCTGAAATTGTTCTGGTTTTGCTAAGCTTGTGAACTGTGAACTCTTAAAAGTTTTAGTCAAATATTCTTTGTAGAACTTAACAAAAAAATACTCACGAAACGTGACTAATTCAGAACAGGATTCACCTGAAACTCTCTAAGATGAGAAGCAGTAAGAAGAAGGAATGGAAGCTTAATTGTGACTGTACTCCAAAGTGGAAACAAAAACCAGATGTACACTTTGTACAAGTCCTTTCAACGCTTATGCCAGTTAGGTGGTGTAGGAAAAGGCAAATTCTTAGTTAATTATCTGTCATGAGAATTAAGTACAAGAGAGGTAAGGCCACAACCAATATGGGACCTTAGAAAACACTAAGATGAAAAAGTCCAAGGGTAACATAGTCCTTCAGAAACTTCTAATAAAGCTTGGAGACTCATTTACTGAAGGTACACACACATCATTTTGTCCTGTAACTGGCTGATGCACACAAGTCTTGGGCTAACCACTAGATTTTGCTGGACCACCTGATCCAGTTGCATACACAATTCTGCTTTGTAGCTCAGTAGTCGCTTGGTTTACACACTACAGTTCATCAATGATTCTCACAAGAGGGTTTTTACACAGGTTCCTCATGGGCCAATCTACAACAGCTGAAGAAACTAGTGAGCTGCGAAGAGAAGACTATGGGCAAGTTGCTGGGCCTCCATACACTCGTTACATTTCATACACGAGTAGTCCAACAGTAACTGTTTCTGCAACCCCTACTCCACTTAATGCAATTTAGGGAGACTTTACTAGTGATTTTCCAGCTATGCATTAAGAGACATACCCTAAGCAATTGCATACAGAAGACTGGCATGTTCCACAGAGCAAATCAAAGAGAGACCAGACAGTCAACATGCCGACTTGCACCAAAAGAGATTTCAAACTTGTGATTTCTCCTTTATGGCAGAATAAAGAATAAATCAACAAAGCTGGAAATTGTTTCTTACAAACAGCTTGGGAAAAAAATTCCTTACCTTTTGCTGTCCCTGTACGGATGTGCTGCGATGCTGCGACTCTAACCCCGTTAGTCCTGTTATTCAGCCGGCACTCAGGTTTCTTTGCTTTCTCCCTGTGTAAATAGTTTTAATGTTTGTTTTTTCCCCAAATGCACACGCACAAATAACCAATCATGAACGCCGCTGTATACAGAGGCAGTGACTCCAGGTCAGAAATGAACATTTAACAGATTAAACAAACAGGCAAATGCTGTTAGTACAATATACCAGGAGCTAAACCACAAGCAATGCGCCTAAGAAAAGAAATGGTGCAGCTGATACTGAAGCCTTCTCTTAAAGTTCATGTGTGTAATCCAGCACTACACCAGAACAGCATAAAAGCATCTACCTACAGAGTAACAAAATGCCAGTGTCAACTTGGAAGCAGGTAGAGTACTATATAAGAGTGGAAATGTTTTTGCTTCCTCACAGTGAAGGATCCTGTAGCCCCCAGGAAGTTCTGAAGGCCTCTGACGTTCAAATTATCTTCCATAAAACGCTGGAACAAGTTAACACCTACTTCATAAGTTAAAGGCTGCTGTCAATTCTTATTTGTTTATCAGTGTTTTCTGAAGACCTTTACACCTTTTAACTTCCCAATAAATATTGGGGGGAAGGCAATTCAGTGTTGGCTCAGAACCTCCCTTCTCTCACTACCTTTTAGCTAAATGACAAGTGGGATTTTGAGAAATGAATGCACACAATTACACTCTGAAGTGACTATTTTCATAAGATAAACTAAGGATTTTTATGTAGTCTGGCTTCATGCTATGCCAGCTCCTGTTCCACAATGGCAAAACAAGGCAACAGATTGTAGATTCTGTTTATCAGAGTGAATGCATTACACCCTTTCTGGATTATTGGTTACGTTGGAAACCTACTTTTCCAGCTGTGGCTTTCCTTTCTTCTTGCTTGCTGCAGACAGACTTCGTTTTTCTGGTGTATGCTAGACAGAAAATACCAAGATGCTAGTGAAAAAGCAGAATTTACATCATGAAAGCCAACAAAAAATCCCTCTTCTAGACTGACAAGATTGGGAGTCCGAGACCAGTACACCCAGAGGTGTTATAACCATAAAACTACCTGTACAGTGCACCTGAGCCTTTAGAACAATGCATCTGTCTTTGCTTTATGCCATTAACAGTAAAACACTTGGGAAATTACCACTTGCAAGTATTTCAAAGATATCAGTCAAATATTTCTTTGCATGCTGTCTTTCCTCTCGAGGATAAAATCAAATGTGTTTTTATCACATAACTCCTAAAAAGGCTGATCAGAAGGCTTAAGGGGCTACATGGAATTTATTGATTTAAGTAGTATTATTTGATGACTGGGGGTATGATGCTGGTACCCAGCCTTCAACTGGAGGTTGCTGCTAAACTAAATTCTAGAATACGACCTAGAGGCACGTCAGAAAAAACATTGCACCTGCATAATTCTTTAAGTATACTGTTACTGGTTGCTAGCAGTATCTCATATTTGGCAGAGGAATAAAAACTTAAAACCTCAGAAATAATCTCTGTCCAAATATGCTGTGTTTGGGTAACCTTTTAATAGGAAATAACTTTTCCTCTACTTTAGTATATTAATTTCTTTCTTGCTTCAATCTTGCAATATTTCAAGCTTTGATGCAGTTTACCATCTCACCATTAGAAACAAATCTCACTTCATCACCCTGCTTTGCAAAATAAGGAAACTGGTCTGGTTTGTTATTCTCCACATAACAATCAATAGCCATATTCTGCATGTAGAATTAGAGTAATATTAAGCAATTCTAACATTCAAGGTTTTCCAGACATAAGCAGTGTGCAGCCTCAGTTTCAGTAGATGACTTATAAATATTCTTCTCAACTATACTCACACCAACATTGACCACTGAAGAGACACAAATCTCACAAAAAGTGTGTATGCATCCAGCTATTCATTTTTCAACAAAACTCAAGTTACTCAGATAAAGGAGGTGAGACAGACAAAAATATGCTTAACTTGTTGCACCTACTGTACCACTAATATGGTTTAGTTATTAATACAACTTCTAGTTTGATCCCTGAAATAACACAAGTGTTATGAAATTCTCCCTGATGACAATACATTACAGTAACAGGAAAGTGACTGATTAGAAATGAACGTTAGACTTTCTTATACCCTACTAGGAAATCTATTTACAAATTCACAAACATATGAGACAACTTTATGAGACAGTGCTAAGTAATTATGAGGGTTTTTCTAATCAAGACAAATCAGTATCAACTTTAACTTTGACTCTTATTTGCACAGTTTTAGCAGAGCTCTTCATCTTTTAAAGCTAAACCTAATCATGTGTAGTGGTCAGCCATCTCAAGCATCGCAGACTACAGCTTTAAAGAAAAAACAGCAACACACCTGGTCAAGTAGATTTGTACAGTGCTCTGGGTGCTGCTGGACAAGACAGCTTTTTCTTCTCCAGTCCAGCACCCCATTTTGCTCAGAGTGCTGTATGTTAAGGCTATCCAGTGAAGAACATTTTGCACTGCTAGTGCTGCTGAAAAGGAAAAACAAAAGTTATGCCGATGTGAACAAACTTGCAAGCTTTCCTTACGCTGCACACATTTTGACATCATGTTGGGAAACTGTAGTATTCTGCTTTCAGAAAACCCTATAAATTCCCAAGAGATTGAAAAGATATAAATTACAAGAGTTCTTGTGTTCTGAAGCTATACTAATGATCTGAAAGTAATTGAAGTTCCTTTCTCATTTGTCTGCTACAAATTGACGTGAAATTCAGAACAACAGAATTTGTTAAGAACAGTGCTCAAGAGAATCCCCATAAGTACTTCTCTACATACAAGTACTTCTCTACATACAATCTTTTCCTTTGCTCTTTTTTCCACACCAGATATGCAGAAATTCTCCAGATAAAAAATGTATTCTGAATTAATCTTCTTTCTTCCTCATCATTAATGACAAAGCTGCAATTAATCTGTAAGCGCCGTTTCAGAATTCGTGAGACATACAAGGCAAGGAGTACATGGCTACTTACAGATCATACTGCAGCTGTGTGTTTGAATTTCAGAACAGTCATGTAGATTTGCAATTTTAACTTCAGGATTGCTAGTTTTGAGCAGTGTCTGGAAACCAGGATTGCAAGTTTTGAGAAGTGCTGGAAATGGGGAGTTGCATTTGTCACTTACTTTTGGACAGTATAATGACTTCCACTGAGTTTCTGACTGGCTGCTTCTCTTAGCAGCATCCAGTCAGAGCAATACTTAACTAAGTCTGAGAGCACTGGTCAGCAAAGACTGCTGGAAAAAGTCAGGGTTCTGACAAGAGTCAGTAGGTCACAGGGATCTATCTAGCATCAAAACTATGTCCTACAACTGACTGTAAGTCCCTTTCACCAACACTCCCCCAAAATAAGGAGTTAACACTGTTATCAAAATACTTATGCTGATAATTGAAAGTGTCTTTTAAAGTGCCTTTTAATTTGGGGCTGTTGGCATGCTGCTTCATGAAGGTTACTGCAATATGAAATGTTACTCAGTTCCTATACTGTCAGAAATCTAGCTCACTCCAAAGCAGAAGATGCACTGAAGTTCCCTTATCTACTTACCAAATACCTCTGGAAATAAGTGCTCCAACTACTTAGAAGATGTACAATAGAATATTAAGAAAATGGTGAGAATCCAATAAATTCTCAAAATTCAGACATAAGCCCAAATTTGCTGTCATTTCATGCAGGCTGTGATCCCATTTTCTTTTTTTCTGATATCAGATCTCATTCCTACCAGTACATTTTTGGACCTTTTCAAGAGTAAGGTTGCCATACTGAATAAAACCAGAAGGTAGTCAGATGAAACGTACAAATTTTCCTGAAAGGTGCCAAAGCTATTCAAGATCACAGAATCACAGTATGATTGGGTTTGGAGGGGACCTCTAGAGATCATTCAGTCCAATCCCTCTGCTAAACCAAGTTCACCCAGATCAGGTCACACAGGAATATGTCCAGGTAGGTTTTGAAAACCTGCAGAGCAGGAGACTCCACACTCTCCCTGGGCAGTCTGTGCCAGGGCTCCCTCACCTGAACAGCAAAGGAGTTTAGCCTTGTGTTTAAGTGGAACTTGTCGTGTTCCAGTTTATGTCCACTATCCCTAGTTCTGCTGATGGACAATACAGAAATAAGTATCACCCCCTCCTCCTGACATCCACCCTTTACGTACTTGTGTTAATAAGGTTCCGCCCTCAGTCTTCTCTTCTCTGGACTAAACAGCCCCAGTTCCTGCAGTCTTTCCTTGTATGAAAGATGCTCCAGTCCCCTGATCATCTTGGTGGCCCTGTGCTGGACTCACTCCAGAAGTTCCCTGTCCTTCTTGAGCTGGGGAGCCCACAAAACTGGACACAGAACTCCAGATGAGGCCTCACCAGGGCAAAACAGAGAGGGAGGAGAATCTCTCTCAACCTGCTGACCAGCCTGTTCTTGATGCATCCCAGGATGCCAATTGACTGTCTGGGCCATGAGGGCACATTGCTGGCTCACATTTAGTTCACTGTCACCCACAACTCCCAGGTCCCTCTCTGCAGAGCTGCTTTCCAGCAGCTCAATCCCCAGCCTGTACTGGTGCATGGGGTTCTTCCTCCACAGATGCAGGACTCTGCACTTGTCCTTGCTGAACCTCATGAGGTTCCTCTCTGCCCAACTCTCAAGCCGGTCGAGATCCCGCTGAATGGCAGCACAGCCTTCTGGGGAATCAGCCAGTCATCCCAGTTTGGTGTCATCAGCAAACTTGCTGAGGGGACCCTCAGTCCCCTCAACCAGGTCACTGATGGAGACATTGAATAAGACTGGCCACAGAACTGACCTCTGTGGAACTCCACTGGCCACAGGCCTCCAACTCAACTCAGCTCTGTTGATCACCACCCTGGACTCTGTCATTCAGCCAGCTCCTTATTCACCTCACTGTCCACTCATCCAAGCCACACTGCCTGAGCTTTCTGATGAGGATGTTATGGGAGACAGCGTCAAAAGCCTTGCTGAAGTCAAGGTAGATGACATCCACTGCTCACTCCTCATCTGCCCAGCCAGTCATGCCATCACAGAAAGCCATCAAATTGGTCGAGCAGGATTCCCCTTGGTGAATCCATGTTGATTTCTCCTGATAACCATCTGGTTCCTTCATGTGTTTACACATGACATTGAGGATGAGCTGTTCCATCACCTTTCCAAGGATGGGGGTGAGGTTGATTGGCCTGTAGTTTCCTGGCTCCTCCCTCTTGCCCTTTCTGAAGACTGGAGTGACATGGGCCTTCCTCCAGTCCTCAGGCACCTCACCTGTGCTCCATGAGCATTCAAAAATGATGGCTTAGCAATAACATCACCCAGCTCCCTCAGCACACACAGGTGAGATGAACTGCTCTTGACTCTAAACAGTTTTGTACATATTTTTAAAAGTTTTATTCAGTGCCACTTCCTTAGAACCTGTAAACAGCAGGCACAGATTTTGAGGAGACGGACACAACACGAACAGGAGAGGACTAACACACCTCTAGCAGTCAAGCAGTAAACACATTTTCTCACCTTAAATACAGAAAACAGCTAACAAAAGAAGGCTCTATGACAGAAGTTTGTGGAAAGGTCTGTCTTTGTCTTTCCTACTTGAAAGACAGATCCTGAACTACAGTTAGCTTTGGTATTATTTTATTATACTTTATTATACAGTGAATAAGAAAAAGACAATTTGTTTTTATTAGTAACTATATGCTATTAAGTTTGGATCCCACTGTTACAACTTCATGGTAGGTTGTATATCCACTGGTATATTCACGGAGTTTGTCAAGATGACATTCAGTTCTTGAAGAAATGTAAGTAGGAGAGTAAAAAAGCAAAACAGAAGCAAACCTTGAAGCTGTTATAGAGGTACGAACCTTAACCAATATTGTTTTGTGCTATGTTTATATTCTAATTATTGTAATTTCAGGTTAACTTTTTTCCTCCTGTAATAAACCTATTTTACAGACAAAACAACACAGAAAACCTACAAACCACAATAAATCTTGTATGTATTTTTTTTCTCTTAATATAGTTGAAATATTGCATAACTGTGTGCAAAAATATCCGAAGTTTCTGGTCAAAATACTTTAATGGACGAATTCACGTTACACACTTCTTGTATCCGAAAGAATATATAAATTGATGTGTAAGAAGTGCTTCCACTTACAATGGATGTAAACTAGTAAGGTATACATATATTGCTTCTAAGCAAGAGAAAGAATGGACTACCTTCTCCTACAAGGTCATCTTTGAAGCTACTGAAGAAAGATGAAACTCAACAGCACTGAAAATTTTTACCATCTGCATGGGGCTGAGCACACATGGGAAAAAATATACGTAATGCAAATTTATGTTACTCAGCTTATAAACACAAACCAAAATATCAAATCAAGTAGTAAAGAATCACAAAGTTTGTGGAAGAAGAGAGTTCCAAATGAACCAGACCTACAGATTTAGAAACACAATCTTTTGAAATATTTTCCAAATACAGATTAAGTTAATAATGCCCCCAAACAGCAAAAAATAACAGAACATCCCACCCCAACCAAACAAAAAACCCCACAAACAAGCTTTAATCTTGAAGGAAACACTCAAAGCTCCAACAAATGAGGTTCAGAAATGTAGCATGGTCACATTACACCCTAGTACCTACTTGGCAACAGGACTTTTTCCATTATGTTTCTTGTGAACTGCTGTGTGTTGCATTATATCTGGAAAAAAAAGAAACACAACACAATTTCAATAGCAATGCTTATTTTTCTCTTCTAGATCAATCTAACAGATTCATCTCTTCATCACTACCAGACACTTAGAAGACACCTCTGTTAAATGGGCCAGGCTTAATTTACAGTGCTGAAATTAACAGGTTTTGCAGAGAAGACAGATCGGTTTGTACAGACAGTATAACCAAAACTCTCTACCCTTCATTTCACAGAAGAATAAACCAGAAAAATAGGAACTATGACAACCACTTGTGTTCTTTCACCTCTGTATAATCGTAAGGGTGACTGAATATCACCCAGTACGAAAGGACAGAGAGAAGAAAGGATTCAGTTGGCAAAGTACGAAATTCTGATTTTTTTTCTCAACTGCGAAAATTAATCTCAAAACCATGTCACAGTTTCTTAATAGTGAACAAAGAGAAGTCTTACACAGAAACATCGCATTCTGAACCTCAAAATTCAACCCACAAGGAAAGCTTTATAAATTGCATTTGATGTAGAAGTAGGTGCTGCCTCAAACAAGAAACGAGAACTTTAGAGTTCTCGTCTGCCTTTCTTTGTAAGGCAATCATTCAATTCTAACAAAAGCAACTTCTCTTTATTCCAGCTGCTGATGATCTTAGCCTTCTTGGTAGCTATAATTTTGCCTGTACTTCTCTCAATGCGACACCTAAGTCCAAATTATGATTTGAACAAAAAGGCCCCTTTTAAAACAAACACCATTTTTAAACTTCTGGTAACACTTCACTAGAACAGCACAGAAGGTGTTCTGAAACGCATTTGGACTTTCATCTCGTGAGCAGATTCTCTTTTTTAAGGAGAGTATATAAAGCACTTTTTGAGCCATTTCCAAATATATTGTAAATGCACGTGATGCATTCTGGATTGTAAAGAAGAATGGGGTAATGAATTTTTTAAAAAATAAGAAAAAGCTGTCTGAACGGCATGATGTGGATTCCTGACTGCGCATAAAGTCAGCTGCAAGCTTCTTATTAACTCTTATTAATAGGTAACAGGCTAAGTGTGGTCCCATTCTGTGAAAGCTAGTGCAAGTGTTTGGTCGTTCATGTTCACTTACAGGTACCATGTCTCATCCTTTCCATCTAACAGAACCTTATTACCATTCTGTGATTTGCTATGGAAACCAATGCAAAACTGGCTAGCCATCCTTTCAGAATGAAGCTGCTGACTAGTCACGGGGCTGCTGATTCCACACGTGAAATTTTGTTGAAGTATTTGGGAAAACACCAGCTTTCAGACTGTAATTAATACTCAGTACAGTCCCAAACATAGACAGTCCAGAGTATAAAAGCAACACAGGTTAAGAACAGGAGACAAGAACTTAAACATCCTCTCTGTGTAAAGCTGAAAGCTAGAAAAATTTGGCGTATTTACTGCAAAACACAGAATCACAGAATCTTAAGGGCTGGAAAGGACCTCGAAAGATCATCTAGTCCAAACCCCCTGCCAGAGCAGGGCCAACACACTTGAAATGCTGCACTCAACTTCAAACCCTGGTAACTGAAGACTAGGTAAAGACACAAAAAGCCACACTCTTGGCTCAAGTAAATTGTAAAGTGTTATCTTCCTGGTTGCTCAACACAGCTGTGAACTTCTACCTCCAAGCTGTCTATAAGCATTCCCACTCCTTGAATTATGTAGCAGCCTCCCAAGGAAGATGCTGAAAGTATATAAAAATTCTTCATTTACATAGCAGATTTCATTCAAATATGTCAGCTTTGTACCAATGAAGAAATCAGTCAACTGTATGATTTCCAGAACTGAGTGTGGTAATACTTCTCAGAGAAAAACCACCTTTGAGTACACAACTACCTTCCTCCTGACTTGAAGCTTCTGAACTGTCCTCCTTGAAGTGTTCTGGTGCCTTAACGGTCTTCAAAGAGGGCTGTAAGTTACCTGCAGAGAATAAAGTTCACGTAGTAACTTTATAGATCTTGAACAACTAGACAGTTCCTGAATGCTTACACTCGTCTGGAAGCTAGGGAAATGGAAGACTGAACTTGCTGTCTGAGTGGGGCAAAAAATTTAACATTGTCTCCTTCAAAGCAAGCAATCTCCAAGAGTAAAAGCTCTATGGAGATACTGTTGCTTTGAAGAAAAGAGTGGGCAAAATAATTTTTAAGCTACAGTGCAATTTCAAAAGGTTGGGATTGTTATTACAGTATTAGAAATACTCCCTTGTCCTGCACTTCAGATTTTTTTGAGAGTCCTGTTGTTCTACAGCAAGAAATGAGAGGAGACCAATGACAGTTACTAGAACTCTTCTGCAACAAGTCACACTCCACTGTCAAATCATTCATCTGCCAAAAGAGACTTCATTTGGGCTAAAGTCTCTTAGTGTCTTTAACACAGTCCTCATGCACAATTTTTGACATTTTATGCCAGATGGGAAGGAAAAAGAAGTGGGAATATTATTAACAGGTTTGCTACAAAAATACCACTGCCATGCTCTGAAAAGGAACTTAGTTTGATAATGAATCTAACTTTATGAGTCTACTCCTTCTCTCTAAAAAGTTCCAAGTTAGTGCAGGTAAAAGCATCCAAAATCTTGCTTAGGAGCTTGAAACATTGATAGGAAGATTCTTCTGAACATTGTCTGCGTTGAAGATACTACAGTCCACAGAGATCACGCTCTAATAAAGTCTGTTGAAATCAGAAGTCTTCTCCAACCTGAAAAGGCACCTGAAATAACTGATGCTATGAAACAGGAGGGAGCTAATTGATTTCCTCCTTACTGGAACCACGATGGCATAATTACACTTAATTAATGTACTATTCAGTGTGAGATCCCAACAATTATTTAAGGTATAAAGACCCTTCACTGAGCATAAAATTTACTTCCACGTAAGTTTTGTTAAAATCATACTCTTCAGAAAGAGTGAATACCTCTATATTTCTGTTAAGAGACATTTTTATTCCCAACTCTAAATAGCAACTGAAGACCAATTTAAATCACAAATGCTTTGTATGCCAATTCATTCTGCACATCGATTTGAGAACTGTGATGAGATTTTTCTTAAAGATATGCTTCCTCCCCCTCCTCCAACGCTGTCACATTAAAAATATGTCACTGTGGGCTAACTTGCAATTATTAGCAAGGTTCCAGGGATCCCAAACAGGAAACCTAGAAAAACACAGAGGCCACCAATAAAAAAATAACCCACGAGCCACTTAATTGTGGTGATTTTGGCAATGAGTAGTGTGTGTTCTTTTGCCTCTGTACAGTTTTTATTAGCCTGCTTCATAAGAAATGCAATTGTGATCTACCTCAGACAAGTCATCCAGTTCCTCCCCTCGAAACAACTACGCTCCAATTTACTGCACCATTTGTCTTCATCAAACATTTTCTTCCTATCCGAGTCAATGACAGGGCCCTAAATCACACCAATAGGCTTTGCAACCTCTACCCCTGCCCTCCCATGGGCTTCATCCTGCCTGTGCTCGAAAAGCAATCTGATAGAGCACAAATTTGCAGTTTTGGGTGACAGTGCTGGGAAAAGAACTGGCAGAGGCTTCTTCCAGGGCCTCCCTCCTTCAACTTGGGAGTCACATTTGAGCTCTGAGTCTTGCCTGGGATGCACTGCAGCCATGCTTGTGCCTGTCCACATACCTCTCTGACCTTGACCTACTGACTTGTTTTTATGCTTTGACCTCACTGCCTCACCGCTTTGGACTTGTCTAGTAATGACCAGACTCTCACCTGCTCCCAGTCCTAATCTTGCTCACAGCAAGTTAATCCCAGTGCTTTCTGTCTTATCCGTCAGAGAGAACAGATTATCCTCATTACATTACGACTCTTTCGTATTTGAAAACTTAAGTCATCTTCCACTGCAGTTTTCCCTCCTCTCTGCTAAACAATTAAATTCCTCATCCTATCACTCATGCATTCTAGATCTGTCAAATCCTCATGAACTTTCACAATATCATAGAATCACAGAATCTTAAGAGTTGGAAGGGACTTCTAGAGATCATCTAGTCCACCCTGCCCTGCCAGAGCAGGACCTCCTACAGTAGGTCACACAGAAACTCGTTCATGTGGGTTTTGAAAGTCTTCTGAGAAGGAGACTCCACAACACATCTGGGCAGCCTGTTCCAGTGCCCCATCACCCTCACAGTGAAGTTTTTCCCTGTGTTTCTTTGGAACTTCTTACGTTCCAGCTTGTACCCATTGCCCTATCATGGGACATCACTGAGAAGAGCGTGGATCCATCCTCCTGACACTCACCCTTTATGTATTTGTAAACATTAATGAGGTCACTCCTCAGTCTCCTCTTCTCCAAGCTAAAGAGCCTCAGCTCCTTCAGCCTTTCATCATAAGGGAGATGCTCCACTCCATCATCTTTGTGATCCTTGTGCTGAACTTTCTCCAGCAGCTCCCTGTCCTTCTTGCACTGAGGGGCCCAGAACTGGACACAATATTCCAGATGCAGCTTGTGAGGGCAGAGTAGAGGGGGAGGAGAACCTCTCTTGACCTACTGCCCATAGCCTCAGGATGCCATTGGCTCCTGGCCACGAGGACACATTACTGGCTCACGCTCATCCTGTTGTACACAGTAGGACCCCCATTTATTATTATAAAAATTAGCTCCCATGTACTAACCCAGTCAAGTCTATGATGGTAGAACCCGGCACTAGCTCTTTTTCAAACCACTTAAAACTATCACCTTCAACAATGCATTTGCAAGTCTTTCCCACCTAGATGTAGCCTACAGACTAAAATATGCATTACTCTTTGCAGTGTGCCTATCAGTAACATGACTCTTTCTGGATTTCAGCAACTCTCTCCTCCCCATGCAGCCTTTCAGTACAACAGTTGTGAGAAGTTTCACAGCAGTAAATTCTATGTGATTTCATAACTGCCCTGAGCCTCATTAACTTAACATTTTCACAAAACTGCCATGTAAGAATGTCCAAAGTGTTGCTATAAAAAAAAAGGTTAAGTGTCCCAAAATGAAGGACAGGTTCTAGTCTGTTTGTAGTGCCTGTGTCATCATGGAAAGAATACATTTGTCACAGATCACACACATCATTTCAAATTGAAGTCTGCCATCATTCCTCTAATTCCTTCCAAGCAATCTGTTTGACTGCTCCAACTTACTCCATTCTTTACTAAGGTCTTTTGCAACTTCTGAGGCAATAGCCTCAGACTTAGTGCCTTAACTGTCATGGTGTATAATATGCACGGAGAGAAGAAAAGATTCAACGGAAACAAAGATCACAATCTAAAGCATTCATACAGAGAATCTAAGCACGAGTAGGTAAGAGGTCCACCATTGAAAGCTCTGCAATGCAAATGCTCTGAACAAGATGTATATTCTGAAATTAGAGCTATCCCATCATTTATGTACTATGTACTCAAACTACATCTGAAGCTTAAATATCAAGACAAAAAGTTTGAGCTACCAAAGAAACCAAATAAAAACCAGATGTTATTTTCTGGGGAACCTCAAGCTTTTTTCCCCAAAGTTTAAGACTTCTTAAAAGCAAAAGAGTCACAAACTATTGAACATACTCAATTTAAATTTACCCACTTAAATAGCACAATCATACAGAGGAGAAGACAGACAAAAACACAAGCTGATACTATATAGTATGTTCCTAGTATCAAAAGCATGATTATCTGTTGGAGCAACTATTTATTGGCAGAGACTTCAAATACAACCAGTGGAATTCTATGTAACGTGAAGAAACAATTATACGACTGTAATTAGGCACAATAAGAATAGGGGGTTAGAGATTTTCTTGTTGTATAAAATAGTATTAGGATATTTCTTACTGTGAGTGTGCAAAGATTCTGATGAAATTGATTGGAAGAAGTTGTATACTCTCTGGTTCTGCAGAAAAGCTTGCGATGTGTTTGAAAATAGCTGCCTGAAATTTAAATGAGAGTTTGTTAAACTGGAAGCAACATTCCATAGGAAGAATACCCAAAATTTACCAGTATCATTTAAAAGCGAAGTAGGCAGTTCTTAAGAAGACCAAACACTTAAAATCGCATGTTCAGTGCAAACTTCTGAGCTTTACTATCCAGTGCAAGGTAGGAGTATGGTCAGAGCAAGAACTCGGTACAATGAATGCTTTTTCAGTCAAAGGTACATGCTTTTGAGCCACCCCAGTTCAAATGTTTTAGCCATCTGTAACATCTTACCAAAGAGGAGTCTGAAGTGAGTCAAAAAACACTGGATCTCGTATTTTAACTTGGGGTATTTTTAACCATAATCATATTTAATTTCCCTAACCAACGCATCTCTTCCTTAAATACACTTATTTGGTTAAATACTAATTTGAATTCACCTATCATGTCAGTTACTTGAATTTCATAATTATATCCAAGAGCAAATGGAGTGGGAGTCTCAGTATTGTTATGCACAGGCCTGAGTTTGTTCCCAAGAGGTCAGTAACAAATTCCATTAGCTTTAGGTAAGGAAATAGGCCACAAGCGAATGGGGTTTACATCCTGCACCAAGTTTTCAGTTATTGCTTACCAGGAAGGACTACTCAATTCTATTTTTACAGAGGAAGGACAGGTAAGAGCAATTTTTGACAAGTGGGCTCATAATTAAGACCCTCAAGTATATATGTATGCTAAATTGATACTGCAAGGAAATGGAATTGTATTATAGTAATGCTATGAGTCCAGTTTAGTAATTTTATCATTCCAGCACAGCCACAACATAACGTGCAAATTGTAATTATAGTCCCATGTTATGGTTGGTATGTTCAGAGTTTATCCCTAAACTCAATCTCTTGGGTCTGTAATTACTGTGCAATGTGACTTCACAACCTTTTTGCATTACAAGACATTGTTTTCAGTCAATCTCTATTTAATAAGTTTGTTCATTTAAACCCAGAATGTTTATTACCCAGAACTGGTCACATAGTTAGCTTTCAGCTTGACACTCAAGCCAGCAAATACAGACAACAGTATTATAGATCAAAAGAAAATTGGGAAAGGGGAGGCTGAGACACATAGTGGCTTTGTATCTTCTTCAGCTAACCTACTAAGAGAAAACCCAAAGGTTTGATACGTTTGGACCCACAGTACATTCTGAGCAGAAGCATGAAAAACTGCCTCATCCTTCAACAAGTACCCTAACTCAAGAGACACTACCTAACCTGATGAAGAGGTTGTTTTGAACAACATTAAACAATTCTGATATTGAAAAAAAACCAAAGTAAGAAGATACTTGTAGCAAACAAAAAAGAACAGGGAGGCACACTCGAATTCATATCACTGTTCTGAGATACAGGATTTGACCAGCACACTCCACATCCCAGCAAGCACTCTCACTGCTAAACAGTAGGTTAGGAGGTATGGGCCATTTTCTTACATATGTGTGAGATACAGTTAATTTTATATACAAGCTTTAATAGTACTAATTATTATTTCTAAATTCTGTTATGTCCCTCACTCTATCCTGTCCTAAATTAGAACATATGCACTCTGAGTTATGGTTTCGAGCATTTCTAAACACACCCCTGCATAATGGAGGTGAGATCCTTGCAGAGGTGCCAATTGTTGCTATGCAATGCTGCTCCGGACAAGTATTTTTGAAGTTGTATGATTACTTCTAAAGAACTAATCCATTAACATTTAATAATGTCTCAATTTAAAGAAAAGAGTCAAGAGTATTTATTTATTTATCTCTGCCTTTTCATTTTCTTCACAAATTGTGTTTTGTCAGCAGTATTTCCACAATCTCTAGAAGACGTTTAGTTTTACTTCAATCGCTTCTCAGGTGATGCATTTCAGGTTATTTGCTGAAATATTTACCTGATTATGGGCTCAAGATCAGCATGCCTTCGTTCTTCCCTCTTCTGAAAACCCTGATTTAGTGCTCTTAAAATAGTCTTGTCAAATGCTTCAGAAGACAGTTCCTTTGGGAGCTGAAAAAAAAGGTTAATGTGAAAAATGACTAGTTGACATTTTAAAGACTGTATTTGTTCATCATTGGTCTTTCTAGCTTTTGGTATCAACAAGAAACTCTATTGTTCCAGTTTGAGTAATTTACAAACTAAAGGTACAACAAATCAACATAATTTAGTTTTGCTAGAAAAACACTTTGCTGTAAATCCTCACATCAAATCCAGCTGTGAGATAGTTTAAAGCTCTATTTGAAAGAACTACATTCAGAAATGTACCAATAACATGTTATTTTCCAGAGTAATTTACGGGCTTCTGTGATTTCTTTCTTTATATCTTTCACAAACGAAAAGAAAGATTGAAAATAACAGAATTACCAGGGAGGACTGAATACACTACACTATCATCACTTGACTAGATTAAATTGAAGAAATGGGAACAGAAAGGAGACTGATTTAGTTATATAATAAAGTAGACTTTGCTGGGCAATACTGAGATTAATCAATAGCAGCTCCTTCTCCAGTTGCTATTAACACTGAAATTCCTTATGAAAATTCATTACAACCATTTCCAATGCCAGTATTGCAAAGTGAGGTCTTCTGATGTTGTAGTTCAGAAGGTAAAAATTCTTGCTACTAAAGAGTATGTCAATTTTAAGTGAAAAATACCCCGTAGGACAAAGATTTTTCACATTTATTAACTTCCAAAATAATATACTTAATTAAAATTGACAAAAAGTGTTAATTTATAACCTTTTAAAATAAAAAGTCTTAATTTGGCGTCAATTAAAAGTAAGTTGCCATAGTAAAAATGTTTTTTTCCTAAAGTTTGAAGCTATTGTTAATCTGGCTAACATCTGCCATTAGTTATGATCATCAGCACTAAGTAATTTGTGCTAAAAAAGCATCTTCCTCCTGCATCATATCTGGAATACACTCAATCTAGTGCCAGCGGGATATTACATGCTGCTGGTGGTACATCAGCAAAGCACTAAGGGATTCTTTCACTGAATGAAGTGCTGCTAATAGACATTATGTCTATAATTGCTTGGTAACATACAGAAAAGGAACTTCTGGAATCCAGACAGACAGGTGCTGTCAGCAGTAGATCAGTAACAGTGCCGTAGCACCTCAAGTGTATTAGATACAAAGACAGAAAGAAGCACTGAAAGCAGCTCTGCTTAACTGACCCCTTTGGCTTCAATACCTGCTATTGAGGAACTCTGACTGAAGAATGAGTCAGTATTAACCAAAAGGTGCCAAAAAGCTACTGCAGAAGCATAGGGATGAACAAACCTCCTGCCCTGCTCTTTCGTATTTAAATTTGTCTCCACATTAGGCTCAATATTAGGTGATTAACTTCAGGTAAAGACGTAGCTTTGTTACTTAGAAGCTTATTTAGTCCTTCCACATATGGAGGTAATTTCCTATGTGCAAAAGACTTTTTATGCTTATCACCTAAGCAAAGGTGCTCTTTAAATATGAAGTATCCAAATTATATCACTTATTACCTTAGCTTTTCCCACCAGTGCTTCTATTATGAAAGAAACTATACAGTTATCTTGCTCCTATCATACACAACCTTGGAACCTTCCATCATTTTGACCATTCTTTTCTGTCCCTGGGAAACTGAGTGTACTATTTAATAATGCCATGCAGACTGGAAATAAGAATAACAAAAAGGCAAAATGCAGGTGTGCATGAACTGGACAGCATTTGTACTTCTACAGTGCTTTTTAAAGCAAGGTATAAATTTTATCCTACCTTATTTCAATATTCAGTCTTCTCCATTTGTGGTTATCAGAACAACATATATACATTTTTCAGCTGTGCATAGAACACCTCAGCAAGCTCACAGCATCCCATGGTTGCCTTTCTGTTGTCCTGACATCCTCTATGTATCTAGGCTCTGCTGGAGCAGTTAAGCCAGCACATGAAACAATCCACATCAGAAGAGCTACCATTAGTCAAACTGGACTGCTCTTCAATGTTTTGGATCTTGGCTGTTTTCCTGACTCCTCCTCCTTGCAGCAAGTAGGTAATAGAGGGTACATTTCAGAAACTGGTGCTTTGTCTTTACAGGTAGGAGAACGGGAGGAACGTAGCTGAACACTCGATTGGTACCCTTTAAGGTCATTCTAACAGGTACACCAATAAGTAAATAAGCAATGCTTGTACCTATACATTAGCTCTGTAGGGAATATTAAAAACTCATCTTGTAGTTTTATGGTAGCTCAATTAAAACTGTAAGAGCAATTTCAGATGAGATAAATTACTTCCTCCTGAGAAAATCCCCAAACACTCTGCTGAGCTTATTGGTCTGTCAAGCTGCTGCACCACAACATACATGATTTAAATGGTTAATACATTTGAGAAGTACAAAAAAAATCTAGTAGCATGCTTTTGTTTCTGTAGCTACACCCCAGAAATCCCAGCTCCCCCACACTACCTCTGAAGTGATAAACCTGAAGTGTAAACCCTATTTTTATATTTTGATACATACTTTTAGCAGGAATTCCTGAAGCTCCTGGTGTGTTTTTGTTACACATGTTACCGAAAGATCGGACCAGGTTACCTAGTAAGGAAGGAAAAGAGAACAAAGTTACTTTTTCCAACTATCATACCAGGTGGCTGATCCTTATACTTTCATAAATCTGACGATCTCAGCATACAAGTTGACACTTGTAGATAAGACAATACCAGGCATAATAACAGGGATAATGGTGTACTTTTCAAAGATGTATACTAATTTTGAATGTACATTTTAAGATTACCTTCATGTTATTTGTGACTAAAGGAAGTATGAACAAATTCAGGTGAATGCAATGAAGTCCCTGAAGATTACTGACTGAAAGATACCAAGCAGAAGGCTCTGTAATTACAGGACTTATATCAAATAGCCATCATTAACCACAAAAAACAGATATTAGAGAAAAGGGCAGATACACTGCTTGAGCTCTCACTGCCATTGTTATCAGTTAAAACAAAAAAAAAAAAAAAAGAAAAATATGCTTATATTACTGATTAAAAAACCTTACATGGTCGTAGAAGTTGCTGTATGGTACAAGTCATAAAAGGTAGTGCAAGTTACTCAAGAATCACACAGCATTTTGCTATATGCTTGTAACAGAATTTCAGTAGCTTACTGTTCTGACACAACATGCAAGTAGTAAAACAGCACCTTCACATGCATATTTTGAGAAAAACAGAAGTAAGCTTGGTTAGATGAGTGCTGCCTGGCTTTAAGCCCACTTCCAGGCTTAAGATTCCCATTACATGCATGGGAAGATTCTGGGTAATGGGAGTGGACACAGCAATTAGGTACTCATTTTACTCTCAAGAGTTGATAGAGAAAAACATCAACCAGCAACTGCCTTCAACTTAGTCCCCAGAAATGCCAACTACTCTCGATGGCCTCAGTTGGAGAGCTATGACTGTAATTACTGTTATAACCTTTAAAAAGTAGTGTCTGGGCAAGCACAAAATGATCTGCAGTGAGGAGCACAGTATATACCTACACAGATGAGGAAAGAAAACTCTTTCCTAAAGAACTGAGGTAGAAGAGTTTCAAGTTTACTCAAAATCTCCACATTCCCCCTTTAACAAAGAAATTCAAAACCACTGTCAAATTCATCTATATGCTGAATTTTTAAAACAGTTTTGTGACTTTTAATATTAATAATCGATATGGGCATACTGTACAAACCTCTCCTACTTACTATTGCATTTTAGCTAGTACTCAGGTCACACAACTATTTAGACAAAAGATCTATGACAAGGTTGAAATAATTGGACAAGCTGACCTTTAAAGGCCACACTCCATGTTACTGTCCTCAGAAAAAAGAGGAGTGCAGAATTTTTTGCATATTTCACCTTCAGACATGATCAACAAGATACATGTTGCCACTACTTCACTTGAAAAACAGAAACAACATACATCTTTATTGAACTTCAATTTTAAGTTTCTAGTGATACCAGAAAAGACAAAACTCTACAATTCACATCCATTTACAGGACGCTATGACCCATGTCAAATGGACAGCTATAACATTTGACCCAAAACATTCTTCTGATCTAAGAAAAAAAGGTAAAATTTAACTCTCTGTTCAAATCTGGTACACTGCCAGACTCACATCTATCAGCCAAATGACTCAGGATGTTAGTCAGTCCTTGCTAAAGAAATTACTACTTTGATTCAATTACAGCATCACCACCAGCAGCCTCAGCAGCTCTTATTTAACACCTACAGCCTTCAATACTAGACCTCAATACCAAAAGCTTCTCTTCTGAAGCAGTAAGAAGCAGAGTTTCAGTTTGGTTTAAAACTCTCCCACACAATTGTTTTATGTTTTGCCTCTGAGTTTTATAACACATGAAGACTATTCTAGGTAGACCTTAAAGACTGTTGACATTTTTTAGCTTCTTTGGTTTTACCTTAACAAACTCCAAAACAGAGACACCAGTCCCTACTTTTGTCAAAAACCTCAAGAGCCACCCTTGTATGGTAAACATTCACTGAAGAGATCTAAGTTGATCATATGACTCCAAGCAACACATAGCTGCAGAGACATGATCCATGCTCCTATGCTACTTGAGCAAACAATCAACTAGTTTTACAATTCTTTGCAATGCTTATCCCAAGTGAACATAAGTCAAGTTTCCTGCAGTGACATCACACATTCAGCTATGGCTGATGTTTTACACCATATGCCCAAAATTACATAAACCATCTGATCTGTACACAGAATCCAAGAGAATTACAGGATAGTTCCAAGAATCTCTGAAGATCCCAGTGTAACTCAAAATCACCTTCTGGGCAGGTATTTGAAACAAGCCGTATACATCTACAATACTTCAATATTCTGGAGGTTATTTGCTTACTTTGAATGTGTACTCCAAATGTTTGTCAGCCCTTTTTCTTGGTACTCCTTTCAGGGTTATCTTCTCAATGTGTACAGCTGAAAGAAAAACACCTTATTGTACATGCCAAAATTACAGTTTGAAAATGTATCGACTTACCGAGCCACTCTGAGAAGCACAGCCTGCTATTTACTGACTCACACAACCCCATTCCTTCTTAGATGCTATTTTGCTATAGCAAACTACAGGGGCATGCAGAGCCCTGTTCCCTACAAAGCATTTTTCTGGCTTGACCACAACCCCTTAATTGCAGATCATGGGAATCTGTGCCATTACCCAAGAGCTTATTTAGACCAAAAGTCACATAAATACAACAATACAACAACTGTAAGTGAAAAGACAATAAAAAGGAAGTAAAATTGCATCTTTACTCCAAGAAGTAACAAGTGTGGATAAAAGCCAGTGCTTTTATCACATCCAGGTGAAAGTGCTTTCTGCATCCATGTTTGTGAAACGTGAAGCAATAATGAGAACAAACTGAGGCATGTGAACCATGTTTCTGAAAAGCACTTAGGTGGAAGAAAACACATGGAGAGAGCCCAAAGGAGATAGAAATGACTGTTAGCAAGCAGAAAATCAAAAGGAAATACAGAAGGTTACTACAATCATAGCGCAAGATGATCAGGGGACTGGAGCATCTTTCATATGAGGAAAGGCTGCGGGAACTGGGGCTGTTTAGTCTGGAGGAGACTGAGGGGAGATCTTATTAACATTTATAAATATCTAAAGGGTGAGTGTCAGGAGGTTGAGGCATTCCTTTTTTCTATAGTAGCTAGCAACAGGACAAGGGGTAATGGGATGAAGCTGGAACACAAAAAGTTCCACTTAAACATAAGAAAAAACTATTTCACTGTTCAGGTGAGGGAGCCCTGGCACAGGCTGCCCAGAGGGGTTGTAGAGTCTCTTTCCTTGGAGGTCTTCAAGACCAGCCTGGACATGTTCCTCTGCGACCTGATCTAGGTGACCCTGCTTCTGCAGGGGGGTCGGACTGGATGATTTCTAAAGGTCCCTTCCAACCCCTACCATTCTATGATTCTATGATTATGAAATTGAACTGAAAGTACTTTAAAGTACTGTCTACTGTATTCAGGAATAGGCAAGCTCCAACTGTGACTTGGTAAGAGGCAGCACCATATGGCTTTCAAGGTCTGGAGATTTTCTTGAGAGCACATATCCTGGTTTTGGCTGAGATAGAGTTAATTTTCTTCCTAGCAGCTGGTGCAGGGCTATGTTTTGGATTTGTGCTGAGACCAGTGTTGATAACTCAGGGATATTATTATTGCTGAGCAGGGCATCAAGACTTCCTCAATCTACCCTGTCAGCAAGTGGGTTGGCGGGGAGGAAGTTGGCACAAAGAGCTGGGAGGGAGCATGGCCAGGACAGCTGATTTGAACTAGTCAAAGGCTATTCCATACCATAGGGCATCATGTCCAGTATCAAAACTGGGGGAGGTGGTGGGGAGGGGCAGGTCACTGCCCAAGTGAGCAATTGTATTGGGCATCGCTGTGTTTTCTGTGGTTTTGAGGGTTTCTTCCTGCCTGGGTTTTATTTCTCTCCCTTTTTGTTAGGTTATATTTTTATTATTATTATTATGTTTTATTTGGGTTTAGCTAGTGAACTGTTCTTATCTCAATCCATGAGTTTCCCTGATTCCCCTCTCCATTCAATGTGAAAGGCAGAAGTGTGCAAGAAGCTGCACAGTGCATAGTTGCAGGCTGCGGTTAAAAATCCTTATGTAGTAGAGATGGGCTTTTCACTTTCCTGCTATGCTGGTTTATGAAATCAACAGAATTTTATTCCTTTGCAAGCATCCAACCCCTACCATTCTATGATTATATGATTCTATGAATACATCTTTACGTGTAAGAAATAATGTTTAAAAAACAGTTTGAACAGTCCTACACCATCTATGTTTCCTTTCAACGCTTTTGAAACTACTTCTTTTTTGGGGGAGGAGGGTGGTGTTATGACCTAACGTTTTCCTTTCAACTTTTAACTACACCTTTACATGGGATATATTGGGAATTACTCATAACAATTTTTAAAAAAAATCAGCCTCCTGCAAGTACATGTTACAAAGATTATTCTTGAAGATTGGCTCATTACCATTTCATCCAATTTAAACATCTCTCATTAATTTTGTTCAAGTTACAAATTAAAGCATCATCTTGATCAAATATGCAATTTCTAAGAGAACTAAGTACTGGCAATTTCCTGAAAGGAATAATAAACCAGAACATAAGCCTAGTGATAGTGTTACAGCTTCTTTTAGTAGAGTGACAAATACTGCGTGTGCTGCTGTACACTTGTTGTAACCCTCTACCTGGGAGTTTGCACGCTAGACAACTCTCTCATTTTTATCAGTTAATGCAGACTAATTATTACAAAGCAAAGAAATCTGAGATGAGCTAAGGATGCCAGACAATAACATGAAGAGACGAACGTTTAGTGACTTCAACTTTTACCTGCCTGGTAAAATACTATAGATGAGTTTTGCTGCAGTATAATGTTAATACATCAGCTGAGCTGATATCCTTAAGTTAATTAAACAGTTGATTCTCCTGACTGGAACTGAGAAGAGTGGTTTAAATTGCATTTCACTACATGCATATACTTAGCATATATAATTATGGAAACGAACACCATTAACATTCACAGATAAGCTTCTTTTCTAATGAGATGATGTTTATTTTAAACTATTGAATATTCTCAATGCTAAATATATTTGTCCTCAAGTATAAAGGTGGGGTTTTTTTTACATAATGTATTATCTTCAGCTTCCTTAACTTCCTTTTGTTTCTGTTGCATGCTTTACCATAAAAAGTGACACAGAAGGTAACTACAGTATTGCTGCTGCACAGCTTTAGTTCCACACTTTCAACAGACCACTTGAAAATTCTGTTTCCACAGTCACATTTTAAATATTCCCAGTGGCTAAGCCAAGAAGAAATGTTTGGATATACAAGGCAAGGAGGTGTGTTATATCTCTGTATTTATTTTGGACACAACACACTTGGGACAATTAAGTCAACCATGTATACATGACACTGCTTCCATTGCAAGTGTAAGTTGTCTAAAAATCATATTCACCACGGAGAATTCAACTGAGAATAAACCCTGTGTTTTACTATCAGTGCTATTTCTAACCCAGTAAAGTGATTTCTCCATTATATATCTACATAGCAAGTACCACAACATCACTCTGATCTTCCCCTGCAGTGTCTAACTATGATAATACTATGAGAAATACTTGAGTTCTTTGCTACATTGAATTATTCAACTTTTCTGTGCTTCTGTTGCTTAATTCAAGAGTACTGCTAATGGGAGTCTCCTTTTTGTGTTTTTAATTTGTGAATATTAACTTTGAACTCTGTAAAAGGATCTGAAACAGGTTTGTTTTCTGTAATCTGCCATAATCTTTCTCTACAGTTTGGGGGGGGGTTTTGCAAGGAATTAAAGCTCTCAAGATGCCTGCCTTCGAAGTGAAATTAAATCTCCACAGTAGAGACAAAGGGACATTTATGAGGACAAAAGGAATAGCAATAGTTTTCCCAGATTGCCAGCTCTTTCCTATCTGCAGGATGGTACAGACAAGCAATTCACTAATCTTGTTGGAGAATAAAGGGTAAGAATAAATCTGTTTTCAACAATGTTCATTTCTTCCAAGAGAAGAAACTGTGCTGGCAATTCCATACAAGAGTTCTGTTTACACCCTAAAACCTTGTTCTCATTCTCTGTCACAGTCAAAAGAAGACTGACTTCTATGGAAAGTCTCTCACTTCTCCAAACTACCACTTCCATAAAACCTCATAACATGTTTTTTCTTTCTTGGTTTCTGTATTAAGACTAATCACATTTAAATGAATCAATTAGCAAAAGCTATACAGGTGTTTTACAGTGTCTTTGCATTAATTTTGCTTAAATATTGAAACACTGTTACTAAAACTGCTGTAAATTTTTTGTCTACTCCCAAATCCCACCTCTTTTTTCAGAAGGAAGCCCATTTGCAATCAATTTGTCTGCATGCAGTCACTAGTAGTTAGCAGCTAAAAAGAATGACAGCTTGTTATAATACAGATCAAGCAGGCAGCAGAGAAGCTATTATACTTACCAATCATTTCAGCTTCTCATTCAGATGAACCGTAAGACAGACGCAAGATTTCTACAACTCCAGGCAGAGTTTAGCATTCAAAAACACCTTAAACGATTGCTTAAAGAAACCTCAGACAACATACCTTCTCGCTGAGGTCTATGGGAGGCCATTGGTAGTCCATCATGAGGTGCTGTGGTTCGTTCTAGCAAACTGGTCTCATTACTTGACATGCAGTCACCACGGGAAAAGTCATTCTAAATTGAGAAGAAAACAAAAGGAAGTGTCTTAATAGAATGTATATTGTCATAGTTTGCTCTAAACAGCAGAAACTACCCCCAAAAAAGTTCTTAATTTGGTATTCTACAGGAGGAAAAAATCTGAAGTTCTTGACAGTGGCAAAAAGGTGGTCATCAGCCATTTCAGTTCATTCTTTACTTACTAAAAATATCAGCTATAACCTCCAGTGTTTCAGTGATCTTTTTTTAAAAATAGAACAAGGTGGGGGACGGATCACGTGCCTTTAGTGTGTCACAAGCTAGGTAATCCAAGATCATTAGTTCAGAACGTCATTGCTAATTTACTGTTAGTACGAACTCTGTCAATTACTAACCTGTGAAGTCATTTGCTCACTACACTCTAAACACACTCTTCTCAATTACATTCCTGTTCTATTATCTATTATCTTCAGTCTGCCACCTCTTCTATATCAAAAGCTATGATCTGTTTGAACAGTCTGTTAGGACATAAGGTCCTAACAGCTAAATCCATATAACTCTTATTAACTCAACATTCAGAACACAACCAGTTCCCTCAGACACCCTCTCTTTCCATGGAAAAAGGGACAGACTGACAGCTCATCTCCCCCCACATCTGTATGCAGTCTTCAGCTTGTTTAGGACCCGCTAAGTGTACAGGCATCAAGCCTGCTCTTGGCATACTGTACATCTAACTTTTGTTGGCCACATCAACAGCAGTACATTGCACATGAAGATCTGGATGCCCTTAAGAATGCACTGCAGATGGTCTGAGGAACCAAATGACATTTTAGCTGTTCCATCTAAAGCAGTGTACAATTTGTGTTCTACACCAAGCGTCAGGAATTTCAGGTTTCAAAGCAATCAGCTTTCAAATACAGACTGGGCTTTGTTCCCTCAAGATAAAACTCACACCAGTCCCTAGTCACTTAATAAACCATCTCAGTAAACTTGACTGCTCAAAATAGTATTTCATGCTTCAAACAGCTAATAAATTATGAGTGCTATGTCAGAGAATGAGAGGAAAACAGCTGTATATCAATGAGATTGCATTTTAACAGCTTTAGCAGATTTCCAAGTTCTGTTAATAAAAAAAAATCCAACAAAACAACCCACAGGCATGCTCTGGAGAAAGTCTCCTTAAGATCTCCTCAGAATTCCCATTCATAATGTTTTGACAGACATTTCTTAACAACTGTGGACATAATGAAACCCAAATACTTAAGTGTTAACTCCTGGTCATGCATTATTCACAGAACTGTTGGCATTTGAGCATTAAAGTTACCCTGTTAAAATTGTGATTCACTTAAGACTGTCCATAGAAAGCACTACTACCGTGATTAACTGTCTGTGTCCAAACTACATAAGCTAACAAGTTTAGCACATATTTTGGTACGAGAGTCAATGTCTTCCTGACATAAAAACAACTAAACAAGGATTTCTAGCAAAGATCAATGTCAATTCTCTGGCAGAGGCAAGGTCTTCCTTAATCTACAGCCATGCACTTAGCCAAAAGTAGCTTTAATATCGTTCTTCCACACTGCATACGGAAGATGGCAGACTTCTTGATTAACTCTGAAAGAGTCTCTCAAACTATTCAATTTGCTTTACTTTTCTAAGATGTCTTTTTCCACCTCTGAAATCATCACCATGAGAGTAGAAGACAGTACTTCATTCATTTTAAGGAACAAGCAGAGATTTCCACCTAATCCACTACTTTTTCTTTTTACATTGACCAATGTATTTAAAAGCAGTTTAAGTTAGACCACGTTTTGCATTGAAAGTCAGGCTATTCGTTTTGATTAGTGGAAAAATAAAGTACAGTCCATTCTATTAAATAATTGCTAGTTGAGAAGTCAAAGAAATTGTGAGCAGTTTTTAGAAGAGAGATGTGGAAATAAGACTTATTTCCAAGATGTATTCTGCTCAGCTCATGTCAAAGCAGTATTAAATATTGCTGCTATGTCTCCCAATACTAGAAAACTGCTTCCACCTAGCATATACATCACCTCTGTAACAATTCTTTTGCAGAGAATTACTATACAATGGTTGTTCTTCTATCCAAGGTAGTATTTTGTACCAGGCAAACTGCATGCATATTTGAAGGCTCCCTCTAAATTGCAAAATATTACATTATTCAAACCTGTATTCAAGTAAGTCCCAATATCAATGATTTTACAAACTGTAACTGTAAAAAAGTTTGTAATGTATATTCACCTGAAAGACTCTTCACCTAGAAAGTTGTCAACAGTATGTGCTGTGTGTACTCTGTCAATGACAGCTTTCACAATGCCTTGTGGAAGCCAAGAAGTAGACGGTAGAGTAATCCAGGGCAGTCATAGTTTTACCTTGCTGCTTACAGCCTGCGAGAGTTCTTCCATGCCAGCTCTAGATCCTATCTTAAGCTGCAACGTTACTCTTCACATGTGCTGTTAGCTACTGTGACAGTCCTACATCACTCACAAGTAACTAAAATACAAGTGGCAATTGTCAGGGCAGACAACTCTACCAGGGCAGACTGGGAAATCTAGGCTGTCTGGAGGGCCAATGATTATTAGAGTGACATGGTGGGTTGCTCCCCAGGACGAGCCACATGGCAAACACAAGCTCTTTAAAACTGGGTATGCTGCTGAGGAGCTCCTGTCTGTCGTGGTGCAGTATAGTGCAAGCTGCACCACTCACTGCCTGTTGATGAATCAAATGGATTCACACAACACGTGAGTGTGAGGTTAATTCTTGCATAAGCCATTGTCACTGTAAGGCTTTCTACACGGAAGGTTCCACTGCAGAGCACAGAGCTGCTGCTAATGATGAAAATACAGTGAAGAAAGAAATGTGGGTGGCCTCCAAACAGTTGTCAAATAACTAATTTGCTAATGACACAATTTTTTGTGACAGGCTAGAGGATTAACTACATTTCTCCTTGAAAGTGAAACGAGCTAAGATAAATCTATAAATGCTATCTGCTTTCACAATCCAGATCAGACTTTTATATTGAAGAAATCTTTCCTCATATGGTTGAAAGCAATTATTAGCAATTATTACATTAAAAAAAGTGCCACCTATCACTTGAGATGCTTCCTGAGACTGTAAAGACAAGCACCAAATGTCTGGAGAGCCATACATCATCATACAGAACAGTCCGGATTAGAAGAGATCTCTAGAGATCATCCAGTCCAGACCTCTGCTAAAGCTAGTTCACCCCGATCAGATCACACAGGAATACACCCAAGTGGGTTTGAAAACCTCCAGAAGAGGAGACTCCACAATCTCCCTGGGCAGCCTGTGCCAGGGCTCCCTCACCTGAACAGGAGATAAGCTTTTCCCCATTCTCATGTGGGAACTTCCTACATTGCAGTTTGTGCCCATTACCCCTTGTCCTGTCACTGAGCACTAGAGAAAAAAAGACTGGCCCCATCCTCCCAACATCTGCCCTGTAGATATTTATAAGTATTGATAGAGACCCCATCAGCCTTTTCTTCTCCAAGTCAAACAGCCCCAGGTCTCAGAGCCTTCCCGTTCCAATCACATGATGATCTCGCTGGCCCTCTACTGGACTCTCTTCAGCAGTCCCCTGTCTCTCTGGAACCAGGAAGCCCAGAACTGGACACAATACTCCAGATGTGGTCTTACCAGGGCAGAAACCATCCTGCTTGGGAGTATGTTGCTCTGCATAACTGATATATGTGAGCTGAGCAAATCTCAGCTAGTCTACACGACAGATGTCTAAACTCTGCCTTCTATTTGACACAGATGGCTGATCAAAAAATGTCACGCTGGTATCAGTTTGGCAATATGTAATGGAATCTGTTATTGGATAGCCTACTAATCATCATGAGCAAGTGACTGATGCAGATAAGTCTTCTGATGTTTGCACTGCACTTTCATAAAAGAACTATTCATGCATCAGCCCTGATAAGCACTAACAAGGGAAACCTGCTTACAGCAGCTGGGCAGCTTGATTAGTTCTACATGCTCCAAATAAGAAAGCTTATTTTTCTGCAAGACCTCAGTAAATGTTTTGTTAGGGACAGCAGTACTTAGCCTTGTAGGCTGGGCAGTTGTAAATTGGCATGGCTCCTTCATTCGTGTACAAGAAGGAACTGATAAACAAAATCAGATGAAAGAAGGCATCTTGGAAGAATCAAGTTCTAACTCATGATCCCAGGTTATCAACTACAGTATCTGTACCTTAGAGAAATTTGAGTGATGTCAGAATAATCATTAATAGATGTGGTGCCAGTTACAAGAATAAAATCATGATTTCTTTAAAACAATCCTTGCAAGCTACCACCCTTGTTGCTTCACAACTGTCATACACAGATACGTAGGTATATAGCTATGTTAGCACAAAGGCTAAACATCACTTCCTAAGAGAAACTGCACATGCACTTGTGTGCTGCTAAACCCTCTTCTTGAAGGCAACAGTAGCAGAGAGGAAAACTTCTCCAAGACCATGTGCAACAACATCTGCACCCTATCACCTAATTCTTGCTGTCACTCAGGTATAGAGATACAGTATTCATGCTATCTTACACTTACATAGAAATCCAGCACACGCATTTAATGCTCACTAATGCAAACAGAGAGGGCAGCAATAGTTGAAAATCCGGTTAACGTTGACAACAGGTGATACAACAGGTTGTCTCCCACGCAAAAAATCCATTGCTGTCTTGGACAGGCTGCTAGCTAAATGCAAGATCAAGACTTAAGACAATTGTCTAACTGAAACTGCTGCTAAGTCACACTTCAGCGTGCAAGCTTTGAACTACTCAATGGCACTGTCCAATTTGTTTGAGATCCAGATAGCCGTCCTACGAGACTAAGAACAGAATCAGCCTCAAGATCCAAGACCACAAACATCTACCAAATGATCTACTCTCTTTTGGTCACAGCCAAGCAAATTAAATGCTTCCTTGGTAACTTATCTTTTCACATGCAGAATCCACAATGCTTGTCAATAATGCATATTCCACAAAGAATCACAGGTTGGAGAAAGGGCTGACAGGGACTTACCAAGTTCAACAAGAGGAAGTGCAAAGTCCTGCACTTGGGGTGGGGAATGAGAGACCTAACCAGCTAGAAAGCAGCTTTGCAGAAAAGGACTTACACATATAAAAGTGCATGTATTTGCATATAAAAAGAGGGTGTAAAGAGGATGGAGCCAGGCTCTTCTCAGTGGTTCCCACCAACAGGACCATAAACAATGGCAACAAACTGAAACTAAGGAGGTTCCCTCTCAACATCAGCAAACACTTTTTCACTGTGAGAGCAAGCAACCACTGGCAGAGGTTGTCCAGAGGGGTAGTGGACTCTCCATTCTTGGGAGATATTCGAAAGGTGTCTGGACATGGTTCTGGGCAACCTAGGTGGACCTGCTCAAGCAAGGGTTGCGGTGGACAAGATGACCTCCAGATGTCCCAGTCAACCTCAGTCATTTTGTGGTTCTGCAGACAAGTATAAAATCTAATAATACACAAAACTGAAGCCTGACTGAACCATGTGGTTCAAATGGATAACATGCAACCTCCCTACTAGCTCATATCTAGTAAGTTGGACTGCATAGAGAGAACACACAGTTGCCCAAGAGTACTTTAAAGGTAGATTTGTTTAGTGAAACTATTTTAAGAGCTCACGTGTAAGAAGCAGCAGCAAAACAGTACAAGGGAGACATACCTTTTGAAAAAACATCAGCTGATTTGGGGAGGGAAAGTACACCATATGACAGCTTTGGCAATCACGTATTGACCAACTTCTAGCACTGTGAAATCACAACAACTTTGAGACAAAGGGCATACCAACTTCTTACAAAGCACTAACAACTTCAGGTCGCAAGGCCTGTGGCAATTACACTTGAACTACCAAACACGTCAGCTACAGCAGGGATTTACAGTGCTGGGAGAATACTGTATCCTGTGTTTGCCAGAAACATGACACGTTCTTTCTCTAAGCCTCACCTGCATTTGAGCTTTTAACCAGACTTAAACCCCAGTTTCAGTCCAATTTAGCTGCCCCACGACAAAGTACAGAACTGGAAGCTAAAGCCAGCAATGCAAGGGTTCAAAGGTGACTGCACTGCCATGTGCTGCTACTTTGTGTAACTTTGGTATTATTACAATTATCTGATGAGTGACTAAGAAGAAAATTACTTGAATGGATTAGTTGAGACTGAAAAAAACATTATTCACACAATGGCCTAGAGTGATGGAAAGATTAAAAAAATATTTGCCCTTAGGAGTGGTTCACTGAAGTATAATTAGTACTGAAAAGAGAGGATGCCTTAATTATCACTTTTAACTACCAAAGGGTAGTATGTCATCTTGACCAATTTTTGAACTCAAGAGATCCAAGCAGCATGGCTTACAAGTATTCTTTCAGGTATGGCACTTACAAGTAACAGAAAATATATGTCATGTTCTTAGGTCACTCTTCAGATACTTCCCAAGGCATTAAACTTCCCTTGACTATTAAAAGTATTCTTACTTTCTTCTCCCAAAAAGGAGAAGATTAAGAGGCCGAGGAATGGCAACAAGCTCAAGGAGGAATGCAGTTTCCAGCTCAATCTCTGAATCTGTCCTCTGCAAGCTTCTGCCTCTGAAAAGTATAAAACAGTAGACTTGGAGATACTACAGAAACTCATCAAGTCTTGGAGGGAAAGTAGATATTTAGTATTAATTATAGTTAATGGAGAATCAGCTGTAGTGTTTTTTAGAGCAGCTAGCAAGGAAATGAAGTGACAGAGGTTTAAGCAGAATCCCAGAGATTCCCTAAGTAGTGTCTTCATAAGTAGTCATCCTACTGCTGCTGTCTGCACCCTTTCTGCATCTCTTGAGAAAGAGCTGAGAGTCCTTAGTACTTCAAACACAGTGAAATCCTGCTGTCTACAAATAAAACAACACCTGGTGACACTGAAAACTGGACTGCAACTTAACAACAGTAATCTAAGTGCAAGCATTAGGAAGTCATGGGTATATATCCAACATTCTCAGTGCTCATAAGCTTGGGAAAGAAACCAGCATGGAAAACAGCAAGAGGCTGATTAACTCTGGTATAAAAGGACTGGGCAGTGCTACAAACGTGTCCTAACACCTCATATTTAGAACTGAATGAGTAAAACAACTGAGAGCAGTGAAAGTTTTCACTCTGCAATTTCCTGGAGCACTAGCATGTACATTTAGACAGAAGCCTTTCATTTTAGGCATTGTCTTTTATCTGGTTATAACTTCCTTTCCAGCAGACTTCCAGTAATGTTTCTGGAAATCTTTAACTCCTCTTCGGAGTTGGAGAAATTCCTGCTTGCTGAAGGAGCTCGAATACTTTTTCTCTCAGTACACAAAACTTGTAAGACATTAGTATTTTCCTGAAGCCTACCACCATTTAAAAGATCTTTGCCAAGAGTAAAATGTCATTTTTTTTCTTTTTATCTCTTATGTAAATCAGAGTCTGAAGACACACTATTCCTTACACTCAGTGCTGTGACACTAAAAAGAGTATACTGCAGCTTCAAAATAGGACTGCCTGCGTTTCTGTTCCCACAGAGCTCAAGACTCTAAAATTAAGTTCTATTACTTTGTTCTGCTGCAAGTCTATGAAGATCAATTATAAAAGCACTCTGCTAATTTGCAAACAAAACATCCTATTAATAGAAGCCTACTAAGAAAAATACTCTGTAAATAGAAATCTTCCCTTTGTTTGTAAGTAGAGACTTTTTCTGTAAAGAACCCTCCAGTCAGCTAATTATAATACCGTTCAGCAAACAATTATCTCCAGGAGATTGCTTATTTCAACAGAACCATAGTTCTTTTCCTGTCAAGTATGTCTGATTAAACATTCCAGGGTAAAACGCAAGCCATTTTTATTATGTTAGTACATATTCAGACCTCCTTTAGTATTTCAGCATTCTGATCTCAGATCTTGGATGGGATGGAGCAAGATAAGTCATGAAGTCAAACAGATTTGATACTGATACACTTATTGAACAAATATAATCAGCACAAGAATTAAGCCACGTGTTCTCTTACTTAAATCAATATACATACAGTGGTATCAGCAGGTTCTTCTTATTTTATTACTAAAGTGAATGCTGCAGATTTATTCTTAATTTCAACTTTAGTTTCAAAGTTCATATTCTGCAGATTAATTCATATTCTGCACATTAATGACTTTTTTCCCAACCTTCATTTAAAAATCTGCAACTACTGTTAAGTGTTTCTACCTTAAGTAAAATAAAAGCATTTCAGAATACTTTCTTAAGGAAATAAAGTTTATGCAATTATAAGGCAACCCTAGCTCTGCCCATCCCACTCCAACAGTCCTATCTCCCACAGCTTTTGAATTTATCAGCTATTTCCTGCTAAATTGGTTAAAATGGACCACTAAGAAAAAATAAGTTCTTAAAGGATCATTAAAACAGGAGGCCAAAAGGAGCCGCAATCCTATTAATCTTTTGTCAAGAAACAACTTTAATGTGAGTGTAATCTCATCACATGGCAGATATGTAGAAAACAATTCAAATCAGGGGGGAAAAGCAAACTGCTTTACGTTCTAGGAAGTTACCCACCAATTCTTCATAGCTGAACCTCTCAAGTTCTGCTGCTCATTACAGGTAAACGTCACAGCTCCTTGAAACCTCAAACCGAGCTATTTTGTTAGCTATAAGACTCGCAATAACATAGTCCTCACCCTAAGGAATTCAGAATCTAAACTTGACAAGCAGCTCAATTCCCGGCCAGAACTTCCATCACTGTAAGGCTGATTTCACACCACCGCTGCATGCCATGGGTACGTATTATCTCATGGGCCACGTGAGCGGTGCTGCTACCACCTTCGGACTGTTCTGCAGCGAGCTGACAAAGGCCGGGAGTGCTATGGGAGGGAAGACCCGAGCTAGCTGCCCTTGGGCACAAAAGTCTCGTTGCCCTTTATCTGCTCGGGAGGCCCGGCCCACCGCAGCCCCTCTCGGGACAAGTCCATGTTTGCACCCCCTCGATGCTCCCAGGGCTGCGGGATCCGCGGCGTGTCGGGCAGGGCCCGCAGGGCGCCCCGGGCCCGCAGCGAGCGGGTGGCACGCGCCGGCACGCCGCCCTCCCATTGGGCGGCTGGGAGCGCGCGCCCCCTGCAGCCGCCGCGGCGGGGCGGGGCGGGAGCGGTGCGTGATTGGGCCCGCGCGCCGCTGCGTCGGTGCGGAACGGCCCGAGCCCCTTCCCGTTATGCAACAAGAGGGCGCCCCCTCCGGCCCCGGCGGGCCCGAGAGGAAACCGCCCTGCGCCCACGTGACCAGGAGCGCAGGCTCCGCCGCCGCCATCTTGAATGGGGGCGGGAAGCGGCGGTGACCATTAGTCGCCGCATGCCGGCCGGGGAACGCTCTGGCACGGCAGCCCGCGGGGACACCGGCCCTTTT
This sequence comes from Colius striatus, assembly GCF_028858725.1. Taxonomy (NCBI): domain Eukaryota; kingdom Metazoa; phylum Chordata; class Aves; order Coliiformes; family Coliidae; genus Colius; species Colius striatus. Next base: position 16,503,692 of record NC_084762.1, on the reverse strand, counting down.
GCCACCTCCCCGCCCCGCGCCTGGCACGGCGCTGTGCCCTCATGGGGCGGGGACGGGCCACGAGCGGTCTGTCCTCCCCACAAACAAAGCGAGAGCTCACCCCGTGCCCTCGGCCGCTGGCGGGCCGGGAAGGCGCAGGCACCGCCGGGCCCTTACGGTGCCCTTTGGCGCGGGGTCGTTCCCCGCCCCGCGCCATCGGCTCTTCCGCTGTCGCAGAACCTGGCCGTCCCTCTTTAACAGGGCAGGAGGAGGAAGGTTCAAGTCCTTCCATTGTAAAACGTGCCAGAGGCCGCCTGCCCGGGCAGTTCCCGCCGGACAATTGGGCACGGCCCAGGCGCGGGGGCACGGCCGGGCTGGAGAGGCCGCGGGGCCCCGCAAACGAGGCTGGTGCAGGAGGCAAAGCTGCCTGTGTGGCACAGCCGCTGCCTACACGGCCAGGGAGAGGGTTATATGCATAGAGGTGGCCCAGCCCTCCCGAGGTCTTTATGAACCATTCACAAATGCAGAGCCCTGAAGGCACTTACATGTCAGAGATTCAAGGAGGATAAAAAGCCCATGGACACCTGGCAGGATTTTAACTCTAGTCTAATTTAAAAGCACCTCTGCATTTTGCCAGAGAAGTCTTTAACCATGCTACTAACTCCAGTTCCTCCAGTATCTTTTTGCAAGGGTCCCACCATCCTTGCGAAGTGAACTGTGAGAAACCCATCAATCCCTCCTCTTCTCCCTGACAGCCATTATTTCCCAGAAGAGGCTCTGCTGTATGCACAATGTAATCATTAAGAAAGGCACCCTACAGCACAGGATGCTGTTTCAGCCCAGCGTGGACCAGGGAATATGTGACATGCGTGTTCAGCCAAGCTGACTAAGGTCTCTCAGTGTTCCCTGAGTAAACAAAACCACCACAACTTAGAAGGCTGCTTTCACGCCAAAGCCACAATGCTGCACAAAACAGACTTTGACTCCAGTAGTTCACGAGAGCCTGATCCAATGCATTTGGTGGGATACACTGAGCAGCTTACAACTGCTGTGCCATCTCGGGCATGAGCATGTTTCCAGTCCAGCGAGAACAGAGTCCAGTCTTACCACTTCCCACAACTCCATCTTATCCCTCTAAAGAGGGACTTCCAGCATTCATCTTGGGATAGAGATAGACTTGATGCAGGTCAACAAGCGAAATTAAACACTTTTTGGACTTAAGGCTATGAATTCATTATGATTTCTGTACCACAACATCTACCTGCTCGTTTATGACCTGCCAAATGTGCTTTGGCATTAAAATGCTACAAGCATTTACTTAATTTGTATTTGAAGGCTTAGAAATTCCTCTCAGCCGCCTGCATGGATGCCTCAAGAGCATGACCCATCTTCACCAAACAGAAACAGGAGCCATTCCCTTCCTATGGCTGGCAACAGTTTTCTAGGAGTGGCTGAATTGGCTAGCACTGAAAGAAAACTGAGAAACAAAACCTGAAAGAACCCCTGCCCTTACTGTTTCAACACCTTTTTCTGTTAGGAATCCAATAAAAAATGTGTTCAACTGACTGGTAGTACGAACACTCATCTACCAGCCCTTTCTTCCCCTTTGCATAAAAGGCCATCTATAGACCAAAAAACTGCAGAGCTCCAAGATGAAGGTTTGGTTGCATAAACATGAGGCAAATTTTCAAGATCAAGAGGGCGGCAATGAATGGCACTGGGGGGAAAACCTTAGACAGAGCTGCTGCACAGGAGAATGTTCCCGTGCCACTCACCGAAAGCCTTCGTTTGCAGCGATGGCCACCTTCTAGCAACAAGTGGCACATCTACTCCCAAGATGTGCTTTGCTGTTTCCTGCCACCCCCCCCCCCCCAAAAAAAAATCATATGTTCTGTGAATAGAAGCTCAGTTGTGACATTTTCATTTGCTGCTTTAGTAGAATCATACCACTCCTTCCCAAATGTCTTCAGCCACCTTACTGAACATGGCTGTTCAGAGAACCAGCCTCTGAGCTGCAGACCTCTGGCTGCTGCCCTGACCCTTGCCAAGCCCAAGTCTCTTTAAAGGGTTGGGGTGGGAGGGGAAGCAGGTTCTATATAAGAATTATTTCAGCACTTTCTATTCTTTTAAGCCCCTGGAGAACCCTCTCTTTGGCTGTATAGTTTATAATAAGCCTTATTATTATTATTTTTACAAGCACAGTCAACCTGTCACTTCCACTTCTGCGTCATACAACTTCTTCAGTGGCCTACAGCGTGTGAGACAGCTGGTCAAGCTGGAGCAGGACTCTGCACCCCATGCTCCAGCAAGGTAGGATTCAAAAAGCAGTGCTCCAGAAAGCATGGCAGGCTAGAAAACGAAGTCCTCCCTCCTTTTCCAATTTATACTACATCATAGTCAAGCACAGTCACATCACTAGACATAAATTCATTACCAGACCCTCTACAGCAGCCTGTGGGGGGTGGCCAGGGCCTACACTCCTGGAGGGGGAGAGGGGAGAATGGCACGAGCAACGAGGAAGGACGAGAGAGGCCACATCCCAAAGAGAGGCCTTGGGGAAAGACAAGCAGCCGTCCTCAGCTCCTGGAAAATGAGGAGGGGGTGAAGGGAGACGGAAATGGCCTGAGGAAATGGCGCAGCGGGAGGAGAGTGGGACGCGGTGTTACCTGGGCTTGGTGGCGGCCGAAGGCCTCCTCTTCCTGGTCCCCGCATAAGGCTCTCCGCAACCGCTCCAGGTGCTCCCGCAGGGTCACCCGCTGGTGGAAGGAAAAGGCCGGGTGCAGGGAGGCCATGGTGAAGAGCAGGAGCAGCTCCTCCTGCGCGCCGAAGCCCAGGCCCTGGGCGGCCGGGAGGCCGGCCTGCCCGTTCTCGCCAGCTCCGTCCATCACCACCACCACGTCCTCCTCCTCGGCCCCGTCCTCCTCGACGGCGCCCGTCTGGGGCCGCCGCGCCGGGCAGCTCTGCAGGATGGAGTCCACCTGGGGCAGGAGGCGGTGGAGGCGACCGGCAGCCTCCCGGTTCTCGGAGCCCAGCAGGGCCAGGTAGACGATGAGCTTGGAGCGCACGGCCGGGTCGCGGAAGTCGCCGAGCTGCCCGGGGTCGCTGAGCCCGTTGGCCTTCGCCTCCGAGTCGCGGAGGCAGTGGTAGTCCTTGCGGGCCAGGTCTTCCAGGCAGGAGCCCAGGAACCGCAGCTCCAGCGGGTTGCACAGGTCCAGCAGCCCCACCATGAACTCCAGCCGCTGCGCCGAGCCCAGCACCAGCCCGAACCACTCGTACACCGTCTCCTTGTCCGTGCGGGCGGCCGCCGAGCCGGGCCCGCCGCCGCCCGGAGCGCTGAGCGCGGCGGCCGGGGGCGGCGGGCCGGGCCCCGGCCCAGGCCCCGGCCCCAAGCCGTGCAGCTGGCTCGGCCTCTCCAGCCCGCACCCCCTCCCCGCAGCGGCGGCCCCACGGGCCGGCGCCCGGGGCACCTGCTGCAGCTGGAGGTGACAGTCCAGGGCACCGCCGGGCTCCTTCAGCCCCAGCCCCGCGGCCGCCGCTGCCTCTTCCGCCGCCGCCGCCTTATGGCTCGTCTGCTTCAGGGGCAGCTTCATCTTCAGCATCCTCGGCACGAAAGGGACGCAAGCATCCGCCGGGGCCCCGCTGCGGGACGGGGAGGGCAGCGAGGCCGGGCTCCGGGGCCGGGGGGGGGTGGGGAGGGCGGCGGGGCCGGGCGCGGCGGTCAGGAGGCGCCGCTCATGCTGCCGCGGCACTGCCGGCGCGGGAGCGGCGCGCGCAGGGGCAACGGTCCCGGCGTGTGCGCGCGCGTGGAGCGGGCGGGCGGAGGGAGGGATGGGGGCAGGGCGGGCCTCGCTCGCGCCGGCCGCGGCTCCCGCAGCGCTTCCCCTTCCCCCGCAAACGCCCGTGCGCGCGCAGCCAGAAGCGGCGGTCGGCGCTCGCGGCCCCGCGGATGGAGCGCGAGCCGCCGGCGGGCGGGGGGGGGCGGGGCAGGGCAGGGCCGGGCAGGGGCGACGCGGCCGGCAGGGGGCGGGCGCAGCGCGCCTCTCCACCTATCGGCGCCGCTGACGTCAGCGCGCTCGCCGGCGTGCGCGGCGCCCGAGCGCCGGCGGGGCGGGGCTGGGGGCGGGGCTCCAGTGGCCTCAGCCGGGCGGGCGCGGAGCGCGGCCTGGGCACGGTTTGTCCGTCTGTGTGGCTGCTGGCCGCGCTCGCACGTGAGGCGGCCCTCGCCGCCGGGGACGGGGCTGGGTCTCGTCTCTCAGCGGAAGGCGTCCGTGCGTAACTCTGGGCCTGGAGGGTGTTGTGTTCTGCCGTGGGGCCGCGGGGCACCGGGGCACCTACTCGTGCCGCCCCCTCCGTGTCTGCCCGCTGGTCGCTGTCAGCGGCCTGAGGCTTGGCTCAGCCTGACGTTTGCCTTACGAGCTCAGTGGGAACAGCTCAGTAGTTCACCGGAGACCAGTGGCAGAACAGACCGCCCGATCTCCCAGCTGAAAGGTTTTCCTGAGAAAAGGCCGCGTCTGGACTGATGACTGTGCCTTGGTGACACGTGGGTTTACCCACAACCGGTAGGACCGGGCTCAAAGCCGTACCACCCGCCACGGAACGGTGCCAATTAAAGCAATGCAGCTGCTGCGGGCTTTTATATTTCTAATGCGATTGAAACTGCTACTATTGTAAGATGCGTCATTTTTTAAGTGACTGATTTTACAGGATCATAGGACTTTCTGCCAGGCTGTTTTACACTCGAAAAATACAGAGAAAAAAAGTATGGCAAAACGGCTTTGAGATAGTCCATCACAAAAGGGCGGACTTGCTTCATTCTGAACCCCCTGCTCTGTTCCCAACTGTTGAGATGCACGACGAAGATGAAGAGCCTACAATTATAAGATTAAGCAGTACCCTTGAGTAATCAGAAAGTTGCAATATTCCTTGCTTTAGTCCCCACACATTTACATAAAGAGAGTGTATTTGAAAACAGAATGGAGCCTGCGGCTCTCAGAACAGTGAAGAACAAAACGTGTTTTAATTACAATTATGCAAAGCAGCCTCCCTGAACTGCTCACAGCACCAAAGTACAAATTGCCACCTCTGATTCCCCCTTATCTATCTGTACAGAAGCTGGTCGTGTTGCAATGAAAGAGGCTGCTTATTAAACAAGTAAGTAAATGTCACGCAGATTACAATAATCTTGTGCACATCACTTGGGTTTGCTGCAGAGCAGTCTTGAATTGTGGTTATAAAGACTAAACCACATCCTCCATTTTTATAAAATTGCAGCAAGCATATGTATTTTATTTCTTTAAAAAAAAATCAAAGGGCTGACTTGTAGGTAGCATATGTTAGGTTGATACATTCCTAATTCCTGCTCCCTCCTCTTCTAGTAATGCAAACTGTCTTGAACCTGATTCACTGCAGCTCTCCTGGTTCATTAGCATCAATGTCATGGCCTCTTCCAGGATGTGTGGCATCAGGAGTGGCGTGGGAAATGGGCCAAGTCTTAGCCTTTCATCCCAGACCAACAGCAGTTCTTTGCTTCCAGGGACCAGGAAGGTGAAGAACAGGCTCAAGAAGTCTCATAAATGCATTTCACCTTCATTCATTTTACGCTGTTTACTGGTTAGGGCCTGGCTGGACCTGTGAATCTTTCCAGATCCCTACAGTTACAATAGCCCAGGATAATATTTTATTACATTGTTGTTAAGAAGTAGTAATTCTAGAATTATAGCAGTTCTTGTCATATTATCATTCTGATGTTTTAAAAAAAAAATTACTCTGTCTCGGGGGATGTACCAAACTGCAATTGTGAAAGCACAGAAACAAGACTTGAGGTTTCTGCTTAGTAAATTGAACAGATACTTAGCCTGAATAGAGTGTTAGAAATACCATTTCCTACTTTGACAATACATGATTCAGATATAATGTGACATAAACCCAAACAGATAACAACGCTGAGAGTGAAAACGGAGGTTAATTTTGGGGGAAGGGGAGGAGGGTGACAGAAAGAGAAGCTCCGTGGATCCATCCATAAATCCACAAAGGTAAGATAAATTGCATATGCAGGAGGGTAGTGGTTGAAAATACACTCCCCAGGTCCAGAAAATACTTGAGCCCATCCCTATTTGTGGTAGTTCCCAAGCTAATGCTTAGTTTCACAAACAAGCTGAAGAACCTGATTAACTCAGCCCTTCTTAATTTCTCAAGAAAAACATTTGAAAGACACAAGGTCAGGAAAGAACAGAAAAAAAAAAAGGAAAAGGAATAGCATGGGAAAGCAAAAAGCTGACAAAGGTATTGCAAGTGGATTTATAAGTATTTCAGTGGCTGAGAGAGGTGTCAGTGTGGAAAGAGGACAGTGTGGAAGGAGAACTGAAACTCAGTAAGTGCCCAAGAGAAATGAAAGTGAAACTCAGGACTGTGAGAAGGACAGGAGGGAAAATGCACAAACACTGACAAGCCACCATCACAGGAGAGGCTACTGTAAAATTTGGCTTGCCCAGGGCAGCTGCCCTTTGGATTTTATGGTTTTCTTTAAAAAAGAAAAATCTTTCATAGTTCTTGAATGACTGCTGGGCTGACTTAGGGTGAGCACAGTACAGAGCCTTAGAGGGGAAAAAAAAATGTCTGTAATCTCTTAAATTGCAAGCCAGATGAACTCTGACACCACAGAGAGCAGGCAGAGGAGCAGGCAGGACAGTGCTGCCTGTTTGGGAGCCACACACCCCAGGTCAAGGGCCAGAAATGTGCCACACAGAGCAAGATGCCACGTCAGAGAGAGCTGCCATTGCCACAGTGGGATTTGCACTAGTAGGACTAATGACTTTTCTGAGTCTTCCTCCGCCCACTGTCCTTTCACCTCTACAACATAACTCTTCTTCCAATTCTCAGAGCTCCCTGAGAGCACAGTGGCTTCACCACCCATCTGGAAATGTTGCCGGTATTGATAGATCTGTCCGTGAACCTGATTGCCACACGCTGCTGGCTCAGGTTTATCCCCAGCTGTGACTATCACAGTCTGGATGAAAGAGCTGTAGAGAAAACCGAGACACACAAGCTCAGGAGCCCCTGTCTCTGCACTTTGTGTGCCACCACACTGTACAGGCAGCCACAGTGTGTCTTCTGAGACAAACAGCCTTCCTCTCTAAGTTCATACAAAGAGGTCATTGTCATTTTTGTTCAGCAGGCCTAAGGCTTCTCCAAAAATACTTTTAGAAGGGAGAAAGCCACTAAGAATAAAAAGCATGGCAGTGAGACACTGGGCTGAATGCTGAAGCTAAAGGAGGAACTAACAAAGTAATCTTAAACGCTATCCACATACAGTTCTCTCAAGGTTTAAATGATCCTATTTTACAACAAAAAGTTTGACTTCTGACCAAGGCAGTCAAAGATTTTTCCAGTACTTTCAGTAACATATAAAACCAGTTTCATGGTCTCAGTTTGTTTATATCCTTAACTAAGGATCTGCTAAAACTGTTTTTTAAGGATGCAAATGAGGTTAATCTGTGGCCCATTTAAAAATCAGGATGTATCTATTTCATATCTAGTCCCATATATATTTTTTTTCATATAAGGATAATTTTTTTTCATGTTGATGCTGTTCCCCAGCTACTGTCTCTGCTATTAGTGTTTTCACTTTTACAGAAAGCTGTAACAAATGCTCAGGGAGGATCTTTACGTCGCTTCCCATACTGAAAGGTTGCTTCCCATATGTAAAAGGGAAAACAAAAAGCTTCCTTTCCTCCTTTCTTCCATTTTCTCCCCTTTCCCAGACTGTAGGAAGATCAACTGTATCTTTATACAAAGTTTGCAAATGTGTTTAATTCACTGTCAGTAACACAGACTACTGTCAGGTCTCTCAGCCAAACTCCCAAGGTGCCAGGGAATCATTTCAGGCGTCACACAAATGTCACAGAAAAAAAACCCCAACCTGGAAGCCTTGGGGCAATTTTGCTGAGTCATGATTTGTTATTTATCTCCTGATACTTGGCATTTTATGTAGTAACTTACCTTTGCTGAAACAATTGCCCTCAGACCTGGAAGAAAAAGTCTTGAGAACACGACAACTTGAAAATTGCTAAAAATAAAACCTGACAAATTAACAGTTTGTATGTTTTGGGGTTTTTTTAATGTCTTTGATGGGGTTTGAATATTTTATCTGGCTTGTTCTTTCTTTGGGCCTCCTTTTTTTTTTAGCAAGAATTGAACAGGCTTATATTTGAAAACTAAAGACTTGTTTCAGAAATGCCCTATTTTCAGTACACATTTATGGAACGAAGACAGGCATTTTTAGGACTTTATATTCAATTTGAGTAGTGAAATGCAGATGACCCATAGCCCTAATTATGTTAGGACCCTGTGCAGGGAAAAACATAACATTTTAAGCACAGCTTAAGGAGTTTAAACAGAGTTTGAGATTTAAAGTTACAGAAAAGTAAGTTCAGTGTAGGCAGAGGGTGTGTTCCCAGGATAAACTTTGTTATGAAAGATGATTTCTAAAGTCAAAGTTGTTGGTTATTCATTTGCAAAGGTCACCTCTCCCAGGCCTCTTTGGCAAGCACACCAATAAAAGTGCTGTTATGAAACACCGTTGCAGATTTCAGCTCACCGTTCAAGGGAAGCTGAACTCAGGCTGCAATCTTTCTTTTCCATAACTGTCGGAGGTGAGCTATTACTATTTTCAGATGGATGCAGCTCAGAAACTTACGAAAGATGGCAACATTACTGAGCTGCTGAGATAAAGGAGCCTGTTTCAACTTCTGTGCAAATGGAGGGGGGTTCCTTACCTGCATGGTGTTCCAGGCCATGGCACGCAGGGCACTCTGTATGGGGCTTGCTTCTCTCCATGTAAAATTATAAAAGCTAGCAAGATAATTTAAGGAGACTTAAGGATACAGTAGCACTGGGATGTTCTTATCTTTTAGATCTTCTGGCCAGCACTTTCCCTAAGCTGATGGAAATTCTCAGTGGGATTTTACCATCAGCTAGGCAGAGCCTGCACAGATTTGGATCACACTGAGTTCAAGCCAATATAAACTGTGCAGTATGAGGACACATTGGGCCCCGAGCTGTAACTTGCGCAGAAAGCTACTACCTGATCTAGATGACAAATCAGTTGTGGGGAGGAAAGCAATGGGATTTTCAACACCATTCAGCTCCAGGCTTTCTCATATTGCAGCAAGGTGGTGAAATGCCCCTGACTCCAGGGGGTTACAGGTGAACCATCACTGTGTGCTTTCACAATGAACAGCACATGCACTCGTGCGTGTGGCCAGTCTGTGTGCATAGCTCAGCTAATGTCAGGGCTCTGCTCTTGTGGGAAATCCTACTTAAATAAGACCATTGGACAGAAGACCATGTAAGCACATGCCCAAACCTGTCTCTGTTCTAATTTGCAGTGAAGCACGTCCTTAAATATAAGGCAGTGAAATTTGAACACCTACACAAAGAGGAAAACACTGGGGCCACCTTAAACATCTGATGAAAGTTAATTGAAATCTGTTCGGAAAGGAGGGCTCGCAGGAGGCATGTGGGTGCGGCTCGGGCACGCAGAAGCCCAGGCACCAGGCCTGCCTGATATTAGTCATGCACAGGATAATTATATATGCAACCAGCACCCGGGAATCACGCTCCCCTGAGAGGGTTATTGGCTAGATTATTTCATAATCTCTACGCTTTGGGCCAGGAGGAAGAGAAGAGCAACTTTGCCCATCAAACCATAAGGAACCGTCACATGCACTGGATGTTCTTTAGAGCAAAACTCTTGCCAGTGTGGACTCAAAGGTACCAGCGGAGAAGCACTACATCCTGACCTTTAAAATCTGCAGTCACACCCACAAAGACCAAGGGATGCCAGCGTGAGCTGCAGAAGAGTCATGAGTCACTTGTGAGATTTGTGCTGCAGAAGGAACACGTTATCCCTTCGCTCTGCTGGTAGTGCCAGTCTCTGTCTTAAATGATCCATCTGCTGCTGCCCAAATTAGACACACAGCTCTCGCCGTCACTGTGCAGAGCGGTCGCTGACAGTGCTCAGAGCGTGGCATTCTCCAAAGCTCCAGCCTTGCTTAGCATCTCACCTGTAGCCAGGGAAACCCCCTCCTGCCAAAGCGTGGCTTGTGTCCCGTGGAAGCCCTCAGAAGAGGAACTGTTGCTCTAATTGCCAGAGCCAATTTGTTGAGGCTGGGACCCTGCAGGTCTTTGCCAGCAAGCCTGAAGGACAAAAGGAGAGATCTTCCTCGGGGGGCGGGGGGGGGGGGGGGCGGCGGGGGGAGTTGCTGCTGTGGGCCTACAGGTGAGATATAGCTCAGTATCAGAGGCATGAGGTGCTACTGCTCGTTTGTCTCCTGCTCCACACAAGGCATTTGGCTGAGGGTATACAATATCATTGTTCAAAAAAAGCTTGAGCTTCAGCTCGCCTCAGTACGCTGCTGCTGTTTGTTTGCATGCACTGCATGTGTAACCCCAAATCAATGCAGGAGTGCTTACCAGAGCAGGCCTTACACACTGCCACTTGATTACCTCAAAGGAGGTTGGGAAAATACGTACATCCAAAGAAGCACTCTTTACTTTCCTCTTGCTTTCATCGATGTATGCATTTATATTGAGGTGTCCATAGTTCAAATTACCTGGTCTTGAAAGTTTTGCTCTTTAGGGATGTCCAGTATTCAGTTGAAGTGTCAATCCTGGATTGTTTGTGGGACTTCTCCTTTTGGCAATGCCTAGGGAATAAACCAGGAATTGGAAATCTCTTAATGGGTAGGTGTTTCATACTGGAGGTGTTTCTGGCTTTCCATTTCTGAAGAATGAGTGGGTTGCCTTGAAATAATTATATTTGTGGAAGCTTTTTAAATCTGATGTGTGTTTATTAGGACTTTATAGCTTATATGCGGGGTGGTTTACAATTTGGGCTATATGAAGAAGAACATCACCAAATGTATTCTGGAAAAAAGAAGTAATTCAGTGAATCAGTCGAGTAGATACCTCCTACAGAAAAACCCCCAAACCTACATGAGATCATGTTCCCACTGAAATTAATAGCCCCATCTCAGTGGGTTTTAAAGGACCAAAGCATCACATTTAGTGTTTAGCACCAAACTCTCAAATCCTCATCAAATGTGAAGCAGGACACTGTTGTACAGAAAATAACTGAAGCACCTCTGGGCGCTGACCCCCTGCGTGGATCCCTGGAGCTGCTAGAGCAGCCCATGGGAGGCCAAAGCATCCTCCCCTGGTTTGGTGGTCTGGTTATTTTGGTGGTGGTGCCCCATCCCAGGAGCAGCTGTGTTCCTTTTTCATATGGAAGAAGAGTAACTTCTAAGTGGAAGATACACGGCACCTTCCACATGTCAGTGGGCACACACCTCATTCCCACTCCAGTTCAACAGTGGCACTCCAGCACATGCTTAGCTTGAACTTGTACATAAAAGTGATGCTTAGCAGAGGGAGATGTTTCATGTGGTTGAAGCCCAAAGCCTCATTAATTTTTTTTTTGTCTTCAGTTACAGGCTGTCCCTAATAATTGAAGACAAGTGAAGGGTCACAAATTACCCTGTTTCACCCTGCCCCTGTTTCATCCCTACCTCAAGGGATGTTTTCAACAGGATATAATTATCATCCACAATCATCTACTAGCTCTTGAAATAATAGTTTAGTCATGCCTAGCTTTCTCTAGCATGTCTTGAAAGAGTAATCGGTATTTAAAAGTAGAATACCCTTTCTTTCCCAGAAATCTGGAAAGTATTACAGGCCCTGAGGAACCAAAAAGCCTGGATGAAAAATGACCAGTACAAGTCTGGTTGTTAACTAATACATTTTTAAACTTTTCTCTCAAAAAACCTCTTAGCATCTTCTTCTCAATTAAGCAATTCAAGATTTACTGACCTTTTTCTTCATCTATCCCATTTTTATTCTCCTCTCTGTGCTATTTTATTCACTGCTGCTGTTCTTTTAAAAATTGCCATTGCATATCAATGAGCTTCAGATTCTGCCTTTTGCTGACCTCAGAACAGATTTTTTAAGGGCACGACTTTCATAGCCCAAATGAATGTTTTCTTGCTGTGACCTTTGCTGAATGTCTTAGTTCCTCCATCACCAGCCATCCCTTCTGGTCTTGCTATGTTGGCCAGACAAGGCTGCTCAGTGTTTTTCCCACAGGGGTCCCAATGTTGCCTGCTGCAAGGGAAGATGTTATGTGTAGAAGTCAAGCTACCTCAAGGACAATGTAGATGGGGCCTGGGGTACTTCCAAGATGGGCAGAGATGTGTTTCCAGAGCTGTGTGGCTCAGGACCTGTGTGCTCTGCTGTGTTTGCCTCAGGTCCCCATTCAAGAACTTCCTTTTCTTCTATGCTACACTTGAATCATCCATTTTGGTGACAAACTCATCTGGCCATGACAGAGCTTTACTCTGTATTTGTGCAGTGGTCAAGGCATCGATCAAAGCCTCCAGAAAGTAATAAGATACACGACAAAACAGTAAGAAATCCTCCCTCAGTCAGGAACATAAGTTGCTTTCTATATCTTTAATATGCCTGGTGGAGTTTGAGACACCAAAAGAATAGCAAACCTTAATACTTTGAGTTTGTCTGAAGATGATGAAAAAGCCCTGATGATAGAAGGTTTAAATTGGAAAACATTGTGAACACGCAGTCCACAATGCAGTGCTCTTATCTATCTTGACAACCAGCTTTATCACCTCCCGGAGAAAAGGTGGCAAAATCAGTTAAATCAAATGAATTACCATTGCAGCCTTTTGTGGGATCCCTAAAAATGTACTCCAGCTCCCTAGGAAAGGATATGCTGTACCTGCATTATAAATCCTTTCAACAGTTCAACTTTTTATCGACTTAATTACTGTCAGAAGCCAGCTGCAAGATAATTTTGCCCAATTCTTTCTTTCTGTCTCTTCCTTTCTCATTTTAAAGTGTCTTTGGGGATTGCCCTTCTTCAGTCCTGAATGCTCTGTTTAAATACCTTTTAAAGAAATAATCTTTGAAATCATAGAATGGTAGGGGTTGGAAGTGACCTTTAGAGATCATCTAGTCCAACCCCCCTGCAGAAGCAGGGTCACCTAGATCAGGTCGCATAGGAACATGTCCAGGTGAGTTTTGAAGACCTCCAAGGAAGGAGCCTCCACACCCTCCCTGGGCAGCCTGTGCCAGGGCTCCCTCACCTGAACAGTGAAATAGTTTTTTCTTATGCTTAAATGGAACTTTTTGTGTTCCAGCTTCTTTCCATTACCCCTTGTCCTGTTGCTAGATACAATAGAAAAATGTGATGTCCCAACCTCCTGACACCCACCCTTTATATATTTGTAAATACTAATGAGATCCCTCCTCAGTCTTCTCCAGACTAAACAGCCCCAGTTCCCACAGCCTTTCCTCATAAGGAAGATGCTCCAGTCTCCTGATCATCTTGGGGATGCCAAAATCTAACTTGGATGTGTCACTTAAACCGAGCACCTAATGAATTCCAAGGGGTTCCCAGGTCCCTATATTCCTCTGAATGCAGTCTAGTAAAAAATTGCTATTGTCCTAGGAGCTCATGTGTTTTAAGCACTTAGAGGGCACGGTAATGAACACAAGAGAAAAGCCAAAGAAATGCGACAGACACATGAATTTCAAACTGCAAATGTAAAAAAAAGTGAAGACTTCTTTTCCTTTTAAACAAGCTTGCAACCATAAGAAGAGAAAAGAAAAATAATTGTTGAAACTGATTTGAGACATGCGTCTTAACAAGAGGTTTTCTCTCGCTAGATCTCTGGAAATGCTTGGCCTTTTTTTGCCATCAGCAAAATGCTTTTCAAACATTGTTTACTTAATCTTAACCCTCTCCTGGGGGACTAGTGGGAAATTACCACATTCTTTTTCAAGGTATCGAAATTGAAACAAACATGATTAAGCCTCATCATTTAGGAATTTATTACTAGTGGATGTAATCTCTTCAGCAATTTCATCTTCGGGAATGATGGCTGAAGGAAGCAATTGAAAAGGACAAGAACTGGGAAATTAGAAAGCTTCCAGAGGAAGGTATGTTTAAAGTTGAACAGAGATTAAGGAAGAAGAATATATAAACTGGAATCATGTTCAGGAGTGGGAAGAGTTTTTTGGAAGCGCTGTAAAACGTCATGAGGCAAAGTAAAGTTCATTGGCCTGGTGGGGCAGGGGGAGGTGAAGATGGTGCCTCAGAGAAGAACAAATGCTCTGAAGGAAGCCAAGGGACAGTCGCAGAGCCTGCCTGGGACTGTAGCACTAAGCCTCTCCTGTCTGTGAAATGGACCTAATACCTAGGCAGATTTCCCCAGGGGAGGAATGAAAGCACTGTGAAAACGCTGAACAGAGGAGGACATTTAATGACAGATGTGAGAAATACAACTGCACCTCACGCCCAACAGTTAGCCAAACACTGACCGACCACTACCGATGCCACTGCAAGGACATACACGTCTAGTACACATGTTGTAGCACTGTCAGTACTCTTGTTTGTCTCATGCCAAAATATCTGATTGCAATAAAAAACCCCTCCAGGTCAAAAAACCCTCATCTGAAGAAAACACACTTAGCCTGCCGTGCAACGTCATCAGAATGGTAGTGGTTTTCTTGTTCGCTATAAGACCCAGCAGGCAAGGTCTAATAGCTCGCTTCCCACTGGCTTGTCTCTCCTGTGGCCACCTCAAAGCTTTAGCCTGAGAAGCTCAGCAGAATTGGTCCACAGTGTGCAATTAATTGCAGATTAAAAACACAACTTCAGGAACTTTGCCAATGAGATAATGTGAGACAGTGCTCTGAGGCGCTCAAGTAGACTGATTTATCCCTGAGCAATATCTGCCCTTTTAAAGACTATCAGAGCAGTCAGAACTCTTGACTTTAAAAAAAGGTAAAAACACAAAGCTTTTGAAAATGAACCTGCATTGCATTCAGTACGAATTAGCACATGATGAAGAGTATTGCTTTTTGTCAAACAATATTATTTGCAATAAATCCTCTATCAAATCATATTGGGGGAGGGGGGCAGCAGATGCAGGACATTAGATTAGGAGTTCTGCATTCCTAATCTGCACTGCCTGACCCTATCAACAGTCAACATGCAAATCCATTTTACTGCACTGTAGCCATACAAAAAGGAGCTTAAAATGGAAGAAAGATGATTGGAACCAATAAGAACCTCCAACAACATGAATTTGCATTGAAAAATGTTGTTTTGTCAAAGCTGAAATGATTTGTAGGGATGCATTCGTTGTGATGAGATTCTTGATGGCCTCTGAAAACTAGCATTACATTCTTAGTGCTGACCAGGACACAAACAGGAACACAACATTGGGATTTTTCCAATCTTGCAATAGCTGCTTCAACACAATTTTGTTCTTTTGCATAAAAATTGTTCTGAGATCTAATGTAGCTTGATAACACATTTCCAAAGGGTGGGAGGGAAGCTGTGCCCTGAGGCGAGCTACAAATTATACTTGTGGCTTCTTTAGAGCCCATTTACATGACTACAAGGATGCAAAATTGCTGCCTTATAGATGAGACTAACTCAGAACACAGGGAGTATCATCTCCAGCAAAGCTTGCAGATACACCCACAGTCTAAGCACTGGATACTGTTTGCATTTTCAGACGTGGCTTTCTATGCCAAGAAGGCTATAAAGACGACCAGAATAGGTGTCATCAAGGAACAGCACATAAAAAAGGACTGTTGAAAGAAATAGACCTTACC
Source organism: Colius striatus (assembly GCF_028858725.1). Classification (NCBI taxonomy): domain Eukaryota; kingdom Metazoa; phylum Chordata; class Aves; order Coliiformes; family Coliidae; genus Colius; species Colius striatus. The sequence continues at coordinate 16,488,014 of NC_084762.1, read as the reverse complement.
CCATCATTTGGATTGTCATTTTACATATCAGAAACTCCTGTCCTTCTGGAAAGTCCATCAAAGTAGCAAATTGTGGATACTGTTTGTCCTATAGGTATAATAGATGTGTATATTTTTGGTGGAAAATGCTGCCTTTAAGCCTCGTTCCGTCTTTAGCAGAATGGAGAGGAAAAGTCTTTCACACTTTCAAATCTCAGACCTTACTGGAGGAAAAATTAGCTGTCAGAAAAGCAGGTTGGATCAGACACAGGAGGCAACTGCAGAGAACAGAGTTGAAAAAAGAAAAATGCAAAACAACTGGGTCTCAGGCACACTGGGGGAGACAAGAGGGAAGAAGAGCAAGGTTAAGAAGAAAGCATGGGACAGAAAAGCTGCTAACTCATTTCTAGTGCTCAGGAGAGAGGCCTGGGCCCTGCTCCCATGCATGACTCACCCACATGCCTCAGCAGTGTGAGAGTGCAGGACAACAGTGTCAGCTGCTGGTGTTTTCCTGACTCCACTGCAAAATGCTTCAGGCAGCTGAGTGACCAAAAAGTTACGGGATGCAGGGGGGTTGGACAAGATGATCTCTAAAGATCTCTTCCAACCCTCCTGTTCTATGATTCTATGATTTCAGATTTGTATCCATTAATTTTCTGTTTTTCTCCTTGAAGTGTATCACCATCAGACAAATCTTGTGTTGGGGCAAAGCAAGTGCTTGACTGGAACTGTTTGCGTTCCTCCTCTGACTTATATCAGCTTAAAATACCATGGAAATCCACCCAAGATGTTTTCTAAGCTTAGCATGAAATCTGCAGGCTTGGGCCAGTGTTAGTTGCTTTAGAACTACTGCTAACTGTACACTGGTAATCTCTTCAAGTTCAAAACTTGGGGTTTTTTTGCAGAGGCCACCAAGCAGACATCACAGACATAATAGTAATTAGATATCACATTTGAGCTTACTTAAACTAGCAATTGATTTGGCAGAGGCCTCCTTCATCCCCTATTAGACATTCTTTGAACTATTCAATCTCTATTTTGAATGTTCTTTGCTCAAATCCAAGCAAATCCACAATCCTTCCTGAATTCCAGCCCACCCGTAATACTGAAAGATCAGAGAACTTGAAATATTTTTCTTTGTTCTCCCTTTCTGGAGGGAAGAGCGTGGCTATATACTGCATTTGTACGTGCTAATGCAGAGGGAAGTTATCCTGCTCTACTTAAAGAGCTGCAAGAGGCAGAGTAACTTGGTTTGGGTAAGTTATGTATGCCCGGCCGTTCCAAGAGGCATTCATTCCCTCTGGACTAGCACAGTAAAACTGCTTTGCATCCTTATCTGAATAACCATTTTCATCTGTTAGCAGCTAGGGAAGAGGCTGCTCTGATACCAATAGTGCTCCAGTGGGACTCAGTTGAAAGCAGAAATGCTCACCAACGTGGGAATGCTGGTAGAAGGGGTTGGGACAAAGTGACACGGATACTCATCAGAGAAAAGCATAAACTACTGAACAGTCGGGTGGGGGTGGTAGAGACATGGATAACAAACTATACAGGACAGAGCAGTGGGATACTATCACAAAGTTGTTTGGTCCCAATCACTGGTTTTGCACTTGCATTTTAAGTAGTGCAATGGCAGCACAAAATGGTTGCCACCACTCACCTTTGCTGGTTTTTACATTGGTTATTGACCAGTGTAAACATAACTGGTTACAAAAAAAAATGCACTAAAAAAATCCACTAACACCACCCTAGAAGAAAAAAAACAAGGCCTTTTATGACCCTACAAAACCTTCAATCATAAGATCTTACAACAAATCGCAAAGAGCGATATGGTAAAGTTCCAAACACCTAAGCTAGGTGAGCTGCTTTGATCTCCTGTTGGAGATAGGCAGCTGATGTTAAGTATCTGGTTTAAGCCACAGAGACTTGAGCACAACTCAGATCAGTAACTACTAACCTGGACTTAGCTCAGCAAAATGAGAAACTTCCTTCCCTTCCCTTCTCTGACGTAACAGCTTGAAACAGGAAGCAAGAAAAGAAAGGTGCTTTGACCAGATTTTAAGCTTAGTTTTAAATTTGAGTAGGTAATGGCAATATGAAGAACTGTACTTTGAATATGTGTGTGTGTATTGGAGGAGAGCAATAATGACACATAGGCCTGGAAGAGGTGGTGGGATTAAGCTGATGAGTTGTTTTTCTGCTAGCCATATGAATAACTTGTCAGCAAAAGCATAAAGGAAACATCTATGTTGTGACTGGACTGTATGCATACATGGGCTAGCTTGAATCCTGCTGCCCCAGGTAATGAGAGGAACAAAAACACAGCAGTGCAGACTAACAGAATCGACTAAACAGCTGAGACTTGTTGCCTCCCAATACATCTGATGCCACTTGGTACCTGAGGGGATCCCAGCACACAGCTCTGGGCTGGGAGGTTGGCCTGTGGGTTGCTGCGTCGCCAGGCTCCACAGGAGGCCTCAGCGCATGGCTGGGATGCGCCCTTGGGAATGGGCCCAGGCCTTGATCTGACCACAGAAGTACTTCACTAAGTTGTGCCGATGAGAAAATCCAGACTTGCCAACCAACTATTAGGAGAAATGAGTGAGGGTTATTTTCCTGTCTTTGAGGAAGAATCCCTGCCTGTCGCTTTTAATTAGACAAATTATAGCTGTCATTGTATTCTGCAGCTCATTAAATACTAGGAGTCTGCTTCAAATGTTACAGGGAAATTAAGGAGACAGTCTTCATAAGATCCCTTCTTTCAACCAGAAAAAATGTTACTTCTTTTGTATCACGACACTTCACTGAAAAGCCTGTTTCCTTCGAGCTCGTTTTCCCCTGCATTACACCTTTCTAGTAATATCTAAGGACTTCAATAGAATGGTGCTGTTGTCAGGAAAAGAAAAAAGAAAAGAAAAAATTAGATGGACAGGCCTTTGCTACCAGAAATACTGACCTTACTCTTACAGCCAAGATAGTTGGGCAGTACATAGCTTTGCCTCGAGATATCTTGCACATAATGTCTTCATATTCTTTCATCAAAGACATACCACCGTGTACTCCTGAACTGGAATTTCCCCTCCCTTGCTGGACTTTATGGAGTTTTGATTATACGTGGCACAAATAACCTTTGTAATTTTTTTCTCTGCACAATGATTTATTTATCTACTAGAGGCAGCTGTCATGTGGGCTCTAGTTCAAACACAGCGGGTTACAGAAACAGATTCTACCTTTATGCACTGATTGTATTTTTTCTCGCTTTACTGTTGCTCTGAAGAAAATATAGATCCAAACCTACCTAGATTATATACCATTCATCCTAAAGCATACATTTATATACAAAAAGCACAGGAATAATCAGGGAATTAAAGACTTGCATGTTTTAATTCTATATTAAAGTCTTACTCCAGCCGTAACAGGAGTTGGCAATGAATAGGTTTCAACTACTCTTACTTACAGATACTCTTTGGATTCTCAGTCAAGGGTGTGGATCCCATTGTACTCAGCACAACTCCATAACAGAAGTACAATGAGTTTACAGCACAGATATAAGGCCAGATGCAGTGGACAATAACTGGGGGAACCACTGGAGTGATATCGATCTGTGTGTACTGTCCTGGTCTCAGCACTCTGGTGGCTTAGCCCTCATCTTTTCATCAGCACCATAAAAAAAGCAGGTTGCTTTAAGGTAGCTAGTGAAAACAGTTGATAAAACAGCCTCATGCACACCTTCAGTAAGACACTTTAAAGTAGGGAAAGTGGCATCAGAGAAAACCTGATGGTGTTCACTTCATTAGCTGTTCAGAAGGCGGAGACGGCAGCATCCAGAGGAGACCAGCTCAAGGGGCTGGCTCTTTTGGTGGGGACAGGGATGATGGTGTGCAGAACACGGGCACAGGAGAAAGCAGGGAGAGGGAGAAAGAAACCCAGAATCAAAATCAGGGAGGGAGGCCAAATGGGAGCAGAGAGATGGAAGCTGGACAACATATGGCAGTAATATTGAAGGAGATGGAAATAAAATGCTATGCTGTTTAATACAGGAAAAAGAGCAGAGAGAAGAGAGGTCAAATGAGGCAGACACTGGAGAGAAGCTCAACTCTTCCAGTACATTTAAATATAAAGAAAGGAAGACAAACAAGGAGATGTGTGTAAGGATACTAATCAAGTCTGCTTCTACACTGTCTCAAGACCCTGGGAGCAATATAGCCACGTCTATGTGGGGCACTGTCACCCTCTGTATCTTTGAAGTCTTTCAAGTACACTTTCAGGGCCTGTTATTAAATACGAACATACTGTTCAGTCTCTTTTCCCCTTAGAAATATCAAGTGTCCCTGGGAAAGTACTGTTATTTTTTATCAAATCATCAGCACACTGCTTGGTAATTTTAGCCCCTAAGGCCTGCCACGCAGTTATGAACTGTGCCACATGCTTCCTGTTAAAACAGAACACTGTGTCCCACACCTTGAATGACAAGCCACATTCAAGTCTCCACATTTAAAAAGGCAAACTAGTGGGTGTGATGGGGCACCAAATCTGAGACCTATCCAGCACTAGCCACTCATCAGTCTTGCAAATGTGCAACGAAGATACAGGCTTATCAATAAAACACATTTCAATTTCGTTTTCTCCAAGGCAGAAAAATAAGAGACCCAGAAAAAAAATGGTGCCTGAATGTCTATCCATTCATTTTCAAAATCTGCTTTTATTTATCCTCTGGTTTTCATTGATCTCTGGTGATAAATGTGCCAGCTGAGAGAACTTAGTTCTAACAGACAGTTTTTCTTCCCCATGCCAAAAGTGATCAGGTTTCCTCCGTGAGCCATGCTTGGGAGTCTTCAGTCGACTTGAAATATATCTCAATTCAACAGATTACAAGCAAATTGAATACAGCTTTGCTCCAAAAGGGGTTTTTTTAAGAGTCTTTAGAATGACTTTTCATTCCTTTTCTCTCTAAAACAGACAGGTTTATTGACAGCACGAGCCAGTCTCTGAAATCCAATGCAAGTTTCTTACTGCACCTTATTATGAATCCGTCCTCTCACCTTTCTTAGCCAAGCCTCTCCCCGACTGCCTGTTCTTCCCTTCCTGTCTCCAGACCCCAAGCCTCCTCCCTCACCCTGCTGGCAGTGTCACCTCCAGGTGCCCCAGTGTGGAGCAGGACTGTTCCCAACACACCCACGAGGCCCTTACTGGTTCTTCACCCCACTGTGGTTTTCAGCTGGATTTTGCAGGCTCCTGGGCCACCTCTGGGTTTGCTGCTCCAAGAGTTCTCAGCCCACTGGCAGGAGGTGAAAATTAGCTACTTGCAGGTCTGCAAATGGAAAAAAGGAAGATGTAAAGCTGTTGCTTAAAACTAACTCTCTTCCTCTGTGCTGCTGCCAGTTAATCCCTTTTCCTAGGCTGTTTCCCTCAATCCATTTCCTCCTGAGCCTCAAGTATCTCCAAGTCATCTCTGTCCCATCCTGGAGCTCTAAAAATTCCTTTACAGCAAGAGGTTAATTCAGTAGCAAATCCCAAGGAGCAACAGACATAAGCATTACTTAATAAAGGGAAAGTACTGCTTCTATCTAAATTTGATGCATCCTTTCACCCCAAACATATACTTGGTAGCTGGAAGGGCTTGATAGGGCATACAACAGTATGTCACAGTTGCAGTGTGAGTGCTAGCACTTCCCACGTAAAACGATGGAAGTGGAGAGGTGACATAAAATCATAGAATGGTAGGGTTGGAAGGGACCTTTACATACTAGCCCTTCTCCATTTGCATATCAATACTTCTGAGTTTTCTCACGGGGAACTTCTGAATTTCCCCTGTGACTGGCCTACATAAAGCATGGATACATTTCAGAAAGCAAGCACATGTCAAAAGCATATTTCTACGTGTGCTTGCTCTTCTCACTCTCTGGTTTCTCCCTTATACTGAAACCTGATGACCCATTTAAATTAGGAGAGTTCCATGTTAACCTTTCCAGTCACCCAACAGATAAAGCAGTGAGTAAGCTGGACATGGACTGTGCTTCAATAAATCAGGAGTTACTTGGGGGTAATTAACTAACTTGAACCTAGTCTGTACCACAAAGGGGTCGGTAGCTCAGATCACAAAGGAGATAGACTTGTAAAGAAATGGTTGCATTTGCAGCTCTATATTGTTTGGTTGATAGTATTAGTAGCACAAATCAAATGGATTTGTATGGTGAAAAAACATATATATAAATAATGCTGAACTCCATATGTAAAAATAGTTAATAGTATGACATTTTACCTTTCCAGATATTAAGCTTCCTGCCATTACAGAAATTCAGTATTAATGTACTCGTGAAGAAACAGCAAGAAAAGCAGTACAACTATTCACAACAGGTTAGTAAAAAACTCCTGTGACATGAGCAAACGTTTCACTTTTAGGTGGGAAACATGTTCAACTCACAACTTGACTGTCTGCTTCCTGTGATTTAACACCAGCAATCTCAATACCCTTTGATCAGAGCTAATGGGGCTTTTTTTGTATGCAAATTCCCATGGCTCAAGTAAAAGTGAAAGCGATAAGTACTTGCAGCCGGGTACAGTTGAGAATCCCACATCATTGAGGGGAGTTGCAGCCAGAAGCCACAGCACCAGCAGAGCCAGGCACGGAAGGGTCCTCTAGCCTCTCGGCTAGTGGGTACCCCCATCCTGGCCTCATGGCGAGCAACGGGAGTGCTGCTGCTCCCAGGGAGGACGTGGGACCAGACGGCAGTTGTTTAACTTGGCCACCCTCACCTCCCACGGCGGCTGCTCTCTCTGGCAGCATCCAGTCGTTCCCACAGTAAGCCTGGTCTTAGCCTGGGATGCTCGCCTTCACTTATTACTTTGGACGTGGCTGAAGTTTTCCTGAGGAGCTCAAGCCACATCACGGGAAGCACATATTTCAGTTTGCAGCCCAGGCCAGAGCAGAGGAAGATTTCTCTGGCGGGAGGAAGGCGTCAGTCATTGCGCCTCAGGCCCGTCTCCTGGCTGGATGGTGAGGGCCGTGGCAGGGGAGGTGGGAGAGCTCCGCACAGAAACCCACAGGAATCTCCTCATGAAAAGTCTTTGGCCGCCTGAGACACTGGGCTTGAGCCAGGTCCCCTGGAAGTGAAAACAGCTACTTAACAGTTTCATAGCCTTCTCCATGTTTATTTGTAAAGCACTTAGCAATAGGCAAGGTAACATTCCCCCTGTTCCACGGACAGCAGCAGCAGACAGAGGTGCCCAAAAGCATCCAGTGAATTAATGGGAAAAACGTAAAAGAGAAGCCAGGGCTTCTCATTCACAGGCAACACTCAAAAACAAATTACTGCAATCCATGGAAGGTAACAGAAGTGCATTTGTCTATAAAAATGTTTTCACAGGATGACTGTTTGAGCTGTGACTCCAGCTGATGTATTTGAAGTCTGTGAACAGACGGTAGCTTTGCAGTGAGCTCCCATTCCCTGAGGAACTTCATGAAGAGAGCCATTTGGACAGAAGGAAATATGGCCTGGGTGATGACAACCTGACTTAATTTCTTATTTCATGGTGGCTTAAGCCTTCAGAGGTCTATTCCAATTAGCTCATAATGATGTGGTAAGTCAGCACATGTCTATTTTGTCTAGGAGATGTAGAAGACAAATTAATGGTCTTTATTAGGTCTTAAAGAAAAAGGATGAAAAGAGTATTTTGTTCCATTTAAGAAAAGCAAAGCCTCTTTAATATTTTATAAAATCTAAATAACAGGTAGGCTTATATCCCTGCTCAAAGCCCCGTAGCAAAGAGCAGGTACACAGACACATGCCAAAAAACCTGCAAAGTGATGCAGCAGCCTACCCAATGCAAAGTATCATCAGCAACGGCTCCAAATCATCCAGAGAAACTCTCATCAGAATCACTCTCAGAGAAAGAGTCTGTGGCTGCTCCACTCTTTCTGTTACCAGAGAGGAGTCTGATGACAGTAGGGCAAGCCATGTTTTTATTATTTGTTGCACAAGTCCCCTGTGCCATTGCTTTACGTAGTCATCCTTGTTAATTGATATGAAGACACCAAACTACACCCTTGCTGGAGAACCAAAGGAAAAACTTCATTAGCTCAGCCAGCAGAGGGCTAATCAGCACTAATTGCTCATACAGGCCACACAGCTTCAATAAATACCCAGTAAGTCATGGTACTTCACGTTGTCTGCTGTGTCTGACTGCAAATCACCTAGTCTGTCCCTGCACCATGATGTCCCTCCATGAAAATCCCCCAAGCCTTCATCTCCCCTCACCTTGACTTCAGGGCTTTCTCCTGGAAAAAGAGTGAGCTTTGCATGATGTCCTTTTTGTGTCTTTCCAATCAATTAATTACTTAACTAAGTTTAAATCCTGGCTAAAAGATGCCATGTCTTTCTTCTCACCTCTCATTGCCTCTCTTATTCCCTTCTAGTTCTGCTGATGCCCCAGACACATGTTGGCAAACAGCAGTTGTACATGGTGAAGGTTAAATCAGGCAGCGCATATTTAGCCATAAAGGCAGAGGTGGGTTTGACCCATGCTGCCTTGCTGCTAACTGGGCTGTGAGCTTATACAAAACACTCTTTGCTGTTAGTGTTGCTTACTAACAGTCACTGCAAAAGCACTGTGGTTATCAACAGCCAGTCAATGTACACTTTGCTTGCATCCCCTTCCTTGCTTCACCTCAGGCTGAAGCAACACCTTTCACATCTTCCACCATGAAATACTTCCCAGTAGTATTAATTTACTTCCAAGAGGGAAAACCAAAGCAATTCCTTATGCCGTTTGTTGTAACACACCAACTTGTTTTATCCAGTGCTCACCCTGGTTGTTTATTTCCCTGCAGCAGGTAAAAATAAAGAGTGTTTACAATACCTCCTCCCCACCAACAGCATAGCTCCTGTTCTGGCAGGAGCAGCCCTGCCAAGCGCAGCCACGCCAGATAGAGCAGGAAACCAAAAATCTTCCATCCAACTCAGGCAGTCCAAAGAGGATTCACCAACGAGAGAGAGAGAGGAAAGCATGCAGCAGAAACCTCATTAAGCAGCTTCTGAGGATCTCAGCCCTTTCTTCTTACAGCAAGCAGTAAGAAGAGCTTAAGGCGGCTTTCTCTTATACCAGGCTCCTGCAAGCCACTAACTTCACTTCAGTGGCCAACGAGCAGTCAGAGTGGGGGCTGTATCAGCCACATTTCACTTATAGAGGCCATACAGAAAGCCAGAGGGCAGCTCTGTGACACCTCATGTCCTGTGCCCCAAACAGCATGGGATAAGGCTCAGGTAGCTGAAGCCCTGGCCTGCTGCATTTATATAAAGTTAGAAGGGGAGTCTCATTTGGAGGAATATAATGAATTAAACTGGAAGAGGGCCAGGATTCAAGTTACACTAATTATGGGTTTAAAATTAATGTAACATTAAACACCTGCTTCCTTCAAGCCTGAGAAAGGTGCCTTAGAAGGGTGTTTTCTAATTTGTGCTTTTACAACCTTGAGAAGAAGGTGCTTTTACCATGTGAAATTAATTGCTTGGGAGCCCTCCCTGGGCCCTCACACGGAAATCGGAGCCTTTGAACAAAATGAGGGAATGAAAAGACAACAGCTGTAAGATGAAACTCCTGATGGAATAAAGGCAGCACCTTACAGAATTAATGTTGTTTTTCCCTGTAATACATCCATGGTTAGCTTAGTAGTTTTCCATCTGTTTAACCCTTCCTTTTCCAATACAATTAATTTTTTTTTTTTTAAAAGAAACCCCAATCTTTACATGGCTCAACTACAGATGATCCAACCTGGATTGTTTTTCTTTCCCATGTTTAAAACAAAACTAATTTAGGCAAGCAGAAAGCTGTCAAAGCTCAGAGCCAATGAACCTCAGACAGCCTGCCCCCACCTTACACTCTTCAAGGGAATCTTTCCCTCTCTTCTGGTGTCCCCATGTGGCATGACAGCTGTCCACCTTTTCCAGGTACTCTCTAGCCAGGCAGAGCTGGCAGCAGCCAAGCAGCAGCTCTGCCTGTACATACCAGCTGGGAGCAGAAGCAAAGCCATCCGTACAGGACTGCGGCCAGAAGAACATCACTCAGGGGGTCCGCATGCTCCAAAAGAGACCTTTGAGGGTTTTTGGAGATACCTCTGACTGCAGTCTCGTGACACAGCTGCCACCTATCATGTGGCAAAGCATGTGTACCCTTCCTATATGCCCTGGCATGCAGGTGCCTCTCCATCCATAGCATGGCCTTGTGGAAGGGTAGGGAGAGAAGACATGACCACTCCTGAGTGATGATCATTCAAACTTGTGTGACGTGCACCTGGGAAATCAATTCCCTTTGGAACTGGCTCACAGCTTGTAAATACTACTCACCCAGAGTAGTTATCCTGGAACAGTTATTTTGGGACATGAGTAGTCACTGTCACTGTTATTTTTTGCAGCAGCTTGTGCTTCCTGCATTTTCCAATGCCTCCCGTGTGCGGTACTGTACCTGTGGGGAAACTCACCCCAGTTTTCCAGCTTTTTGGGCAACTTGGAGCAGATGCCATTTTATAAAGGAAATAACAAAACATAAGAAGCTTTTTACTTTTTATTTGGGGTTTTTTTTTGCCAGTTCAGTGGGATCTTTAATCCGAGGGGGACAGGAATTAGCTGCCTAGTACTTGACAAACTTAGCCCTGAAAACAGTAATATTGTTGATGTCTTAGAAATTGCCACATTCTCTATGGGGCAGTACTTACTTATAAAGTAGAAACCATCTGACTGACTTCCAAGCATTTTCTTTCTTCAGGAAAAACATAAATCCCCCTTATTCTGAAAATGTATTTTTCCCAAACTGAATAAAATCAGTTCATGGCTTCCAGCTCTGCACTAACTGTAAACACCCCTGTTCCACACTGCTGCATCCTCGGTATGTTGTGGCACCAGAATCATGTTGGATCATGGAATCATTTCAGTTGAAAAAGACCTTTAAGATCATCTGGTCCAGCCACTGACCTCACACTGCCAAGCCTGTCACTAAACCATGTCCTTCAGCACCTCAACTACCTGTTTTTTTAATATCTCCATGGATGGTGGCCGGACCTCCTCCCTGGGCAGCCTGTGCCGGTGTTTAACAACCCTCTCAGAGAAAAAGTTCTTCCTAATCTTCAATTTAAACTTTCCCTGGTGCAACTTGAGGCCATGAAGTACATCCTTAATAAAGAGGGCAAACAGTCCCACAGCCATTGCTTCAGGGGACCAAGAGGAGGGAATTGTTCTCTAAAACTCCAGACATCAACAGCCTCAAATGTCTCAGGGAGGAAGGTGAGAACAAGCCAACAGGTTTGATCAGAGGAGGTGACAAATTACAGAACTGAGAGGGAAACAGCCCTGGGCTTTGCCCTTAGGCAAAGTAGTTAAGGCACTTAATTTTTGCACTTGTTGATGCTATTTCAGTTCCTCCATCTGTAACATCTGGTTGCCTTAGATACATGAGGTAACTACGGCAACTAGATATTACAGGGAGAGGGATAAGAAATAGATCAACATTACTGAATTTGGCAGGCTCTAAAATAGATTTTCTGTAGAGGCAGGTGCAGAAGGTACAAGGGCATGGTGTGGCAATGAAAGGCAAAGGTGGTTGTGGCAGGAGGATGCCCTTGCGTTGGACTGTGCAGCCCTTTAGGTCTTCTGGCAGCAGGATTACTGGCCAGAGGGTATCAGCAACTCTCGGGGTGCTCAAAGGGGGATGCCTGCTGTTTGTGGGGTAGCTGTTTGCACAGTAAGCCATCCCATTCCCAACTCCCTCCCTGCTCTCAAAAGAAGGAAGGAGATGGGAGCTACAAAATGGGCCTCCTTGGTTTTCCAACTAAAGGCAGGGATATATGAGCTGAAAAGATTGTGGTGAATGGAATCACTGTGAACCTGGGCCCTCTCACACCCTAAATATCACAACTTTAATGGCACAAGTGGCACCATGCCTTGGTGATGTAATGTACTGTAGTGCCACAAAACAGATCAGAACATGATGCACAGTTGTCATTTATTGATTATTTTGTTGCTTTTCAGAATAATGAGTTAACCTGTTAGAAGGCCAGCAGCTTTCAGGCTGTGTATGGCTGGTTGTCATGCCTGTAGAAAGTCATTAAAGTGCACTGAAACATCCCAGTGACCTCTTTGCTCTAGACAGTAGGGGGGAGTGGGTGTTCCCAGATCTGAAACTGAACCATCCACGACTGCCAGAAAGACATGTTTATGCCCAAACTGCCTGTCTGACTTTATTTTTTTCCTGGCTTGTAGGAAAAGCTGTGTTAATGAATCCACACGAGAAGCTGGATCTGCATGCTGTCTGAATATCCTTCACCAGGATTATTTCTACACAGAAATTTTCTCTACATAGCTAGGAGAAAGCCTTCATCTCTTATTTGGCTCAAAACTACAGACATATAAGGAAGGAAGCCTGCACCACTGCTCCATCTCATGCATTTCATTAAAAATACCTGTAAGATCAGGCTGTTAAAACAGCTAACCAGCCCCAGCTCTGCAAATGAAAGGCATTCATTAATCCTGGCAATGTTGTCTTCCCAACCACCAAGAGTGCTGCCTTATTATATTGCTTACATATGAAATCTGAGTGTCTAAACCAGAAGGTCCCCACCTTTTCACCTCAGCATGCTCCTTGAGTGAAGTCTGCCCAGGGTTTTGTTTTTCTTAGGATGTTTTCCTCATTAAACAGGCTAGTTGGCAACTAACGTTAAGGCCATACTTCTCCCAGCAAATTGCCCTCTCACAATTCTCTGCTATTTGTCTTCAGAGAAGTCAACTAGTTAGATGAACAGAAATGAAATTCACTGTCAGTAAGTGTAAAGTAATACACATTGGAGGAAGAGTGAGAGCGTTTTCAAGCCCCTTAAGGGCTCTAAATTAACTACCTCAATTTCATAAAGTGACCCAAGTGGCAATGTGTAGCTCAGTGAAAATCGTTCTCAATGTCCAATCACAAATGCTGAAAAGGTACTGGGAAGTTTAAAGGATGATCTGCAAGTTAAAATATATATATATATATATATATATGTATGTATGTAAAATTTAAGAGCATTCCACATGAACAAGCACTGGAGAGACTCAGATACAGTATTGTGTATTCACCAGTCCTAAGATTTCAGAAAAGGTATCACAACAGTTTGGAGGAATATGATTTAAAATAGCAAATAAGAAACCTTTCCAATCAAAGAGAGATTTGAAGGAATAAGACTGTACTCTTTAGAAAGCAGAAAAGTAGGAGGGAACCGAAAGGGCAAGCATGGAAACGAGACATGATCTGGCTAAGAGAGAGCAGGAGCTTCTCCTTTCCCTTCTTTGTAAAACAGATAGGGAATATTCAGCAAATACACAAAAGATGGGAAGTACACAACATCAAAAAGGAAATACTATTATACAAAAATGCAACACAAATCCCTGGAGATTGCTGTGAAAGCAGTCTAAGAGGTTACTGCTTGGCCAACCTTTCTGATTTTGTACCTGCAGGGCAGTCTCTTGAAGGACCATGAGCTGGCTCCTTGGTCACCTCACAGCACTGGCTGAAACCTTAGCTGGAAAGCTGACAAGTCAGACACTTTAAAAAACTATCTGACTGTTCCCACTCCATGTGCAGCATAAATCCAGGATCTTTCAATAGTGACGCAAAGCTCACCTCCACTGCCTGCCGTTCAGACACTACCAGCTAGGCAGTGTCTGAAAGGAGAGGGCAGGCAGAAGAATGAGGTCACACCACATCAGCTTGGCACAGAGCAGCAAACTCATTGTTTTGAGAGACACAGTCCACAGGAACTCTGGGGCATCTCTGTATATAGAAAAGTGACGTATATACTTGGAACAGTGAGTATCACTATGAATTAAACAGAAAAGGAATCTTAAGCCAGATGGGAATTTCTCAGTAGTTAATTAGCTTTCTACCTGTGAAGAAGTTCCCTTTTGACAATCCAAATAAATCTTTAGATCTTTCTCCCCTGTAAAACTGTTGCAGGTGATGCCCTCACCAGCACCGTGTTGCCATGTTAACGTTTTAGCCACTGTGGCAGCCACTGAGGACAGGTAAGAGCTTGGCTTCTGCCAGGGCCAGGAGTGGTGGAAGAGCTGTTAGCAAAGCAGGTGTTTGGTGCAGGAGCAAAAATTTCAGGTGAGGAAACACTATGATTTTTACTCAGAAAAATACATGCTTCCATGTTATGAGGCCTTTGCAGAGCATTTTTTCTTGACATGTGCCCAAGTTCTTATGGGATGCAGTGCTCTGAGGTGCAGAAAACCTAATGATTTCAGTGGGAACGTCACGTTTGGGCTGCTTGCAGAATCCAGGAGCACTGTGCTGCACACAACAGCTTTGCAACTGTGTTAGCCTTAACAGAGGAAAAGGTGCTCTAATAAGACATCCATTTACGGAGGGAAAAGAAAGCCTTCAAGTCTTCCTCCTTGTGGAGACATCTTTCTCACTGTTAATCTGAAAAGTGATTGAATCTTTTCTCTGTAGTGGAGCTGTGATTACTGCATTTATATCTACTGAGGTCTATGGCAAAAACTTTTGTGAAAAGAACCATACATTTTCACAGCTGACTTGAAAACTAGCATGGGGACAGAAATAAGAAAACTACTCAGAGCTCAGCAAACAAGGTAATATCCTACTGGGATGAGGGTTTAAGCTCTGTGTATGAGCTGTTTCTCAAGGAGCAGTGTGAAATAAAGGTACAGCCCCAAGATTTGGCTTTTTTCTTTACAGTGCCATACACAGAGGTTTGAACACTGTGCCCACCTTTGGTCATTCTCCGATATCTGGGACAATAAGCCTTGTTTTGGTCCACAGAGACAAAAAAGCAGCCTGGGCTTTGTGTAACGGCATCTGATTTTTACAGAACTGAATGACTGAGACTGGTTTGAACATGCAGAAGCCAACTGTGGGGTTGTTTTTTCAAGCTACAGGTTGTCAGAAACAGAACTGGAAAAAACCCCATCCTAACCATCTCTTTATGTACAAGGAAGTGTGGTGGTCTGTGCTGACAGCTACGTGAGCTCTGAATAATACATCCAGTGCATAAGAGGATGAGCACAGTGGTATGTCAGGCAGTAACCACGTGGACATGTCCCATCCTCCCCTGCCAGAGCAAGGGAGGCTTTAAGTGCTGCAAGATGTGACTGGTTCAGTGCCTGGTTTAGATGCTGTTGGTTGGTTTAATAGTGGCTTGCTGTAGAGAAAAGAAAAAGGAGGGATAACATGCTCTGAAACCAAGTGTGGTGTAACCAGATCACACCTTCCTAAATGATACCCAGTGCACTCCTGCCTCTTGGAGGACGTACCTGGAGATCCACTGCTGGGCAGAGTCATGCAGCTGAGAGGACGCCGTGCTACTGCTCCCTCTGGAGAAAGTTATTCTCTTTTGCTAGACAGACTTCAGAAATGATGGTCTTCCTTCAGGAGCACTGATCCTGATGGCCATATCAAACAGGGCTGAACCTGTGACAACTTTGCTAGGTCCAGGGAAGCCCTTCTGGCCATTACCCTGGCTCTCCCTCCACCTTCCCGAGCAGGACTTCTTTCCCCTTTGGACTCTGAGGCATGCTTCTGCACATGACTTGACTGTATTTGGGTTGTCTTTCTTCCATGTTTGCTGATTCTTGCTTTCAGTAACTAGTTCCTTGTCCTCTATAACTGGTGCTTTTCAGTCTTTCATCTCCTCATCCCTCAGGTACCTCACCTCTTTCTCTGCTTCACTTGGGGTACCTGATGCCTCTTCCTCTGTCTCACCATTTCTCCTTCTGTCCTGCCAGACTCCTCTGTGCTCACCAAACATTTGAGACTCCCCTGCCTCCCATGAGACACCAAATGCATCACCCCAGCATGTCAAGGAGTTATGAAGCGGAAAAAAAGGTCTTTGGCAAGGAGGCATGTCTGATGCCTCTGTCTTTAAAGAAATATGCATATAACTTGGCAAAAATCAAGAAAAAGTTGGTTCAGAATGAATGCATTTTCTTCAGAGTTTAGTACTATGTTTTCTATGTTCTTACAGCATTGCAACACCAGCTTCACTCTTTAACCAACAGTATGTAAAACTTCTGCTTTGTTAAAAGCTATCAAAGGCAAAACCAAATCCTGTTTGTTTTGTTTTCAGTGAAGTTTGCACTTAAACAGAAACAATACATTTTTTCACACTGTGTATGGCAGCCACCAGTGCAAGGAAATACCGAGATGTTAGTAGGCTGCAAATACTTGCTTTAAAAATGTAACTTTTAATAGTGGCTGTGTTACATTTCCAGCCTACTTTTGTTTCACCTTAGTTTTTGTTCACAAAGCAACAATCTTATCTTACTGCTTTCCTTTTTAGGATGTATGTGTATACTTCAGATATAAGCTAAATTTGATGCATCCTATTCTACAGAAACAGCAATGGGAAAATACACAGCGTATTCTGCCTTTAATATTGTGTCATCATTCAGACTCAAAGGTGCAGAGGTTATAGTAGATACTTCATAAATGGAATTGTTTTCCTTGTACTGAGTTTATTACAGAGAACACAATTCTTACGTCAGGAAAGTACGTCCAGGCTAGATTCAATAGGCAAAAACTACCTCTATAATGTAGTTTCCAAGGCAGGAAATTTCAGGGATTCTTTTTTAAGGAAGGGGGTTTTATTTTCAGAATTTCTTCTCTCAAAGGTAGCTCAGAAATGAGGAGGCTTCTAGGAAGGATTTCAAATGGAGGCAACTCTTGCCCCCATCTGACAAAAGTCAGATAAGAAAGCTTTAATACTAGCACAAAACAGTCTATGGCTTCAAAGGTTTAATTTCTAGCTGGCACAGGGCTGATAAAACCCATCATTTCCTCTTCAGATTTTATTTTCTACTAATTGAATGTCTGTTCTTGTAAAGCATGTTAGTGAGTGGCACACAGTGCTGGCTGCAGCCCAGCTTGCCAAGCTCCTGAGTTTATCCATTTGATAAAACACACAATTACGTGCATTGTGTCTGTGCAGTCCAAGGTCCCACTGACTTTGATGGCTGGTAAGATCTCATTTTAAGACAGCATCTGTTCGTAAGTTATTACTCCTCCCATTCCAATTTCAGCTATGTTATTTGTTGTGTCTGTTTATTCTCATTGGATAAGGACTTCAAAGCAGCTCCAGGAATTTAGATACATTTTCTGGTTTATGTCCATATTCTTTACATTTCCTTGAAGAATCCTAGTTACCCTATTTATAGACCTTTGCTAAGCACAGTGACAGCAACCTCTTGGGCTTTTGGCACAAAATTTATACATTTCACTTAAAGATCAGGCTATTGGTGAAACAGATTAAAAGACCTATTTGAAGAGCACATAAATAATATAGTTCATGGTGGCCTGAAAACAAGAATACAAGCTTGAGTTGTGGCAGTGGTAGGGCTTAATTTAGATTGGAGGAAGAACTAATTAGCAATAAATAATAATAAACATCTAGGACTATGTTGTTATAGGATGCTGCAGTGTTTCTACCTCCAGATTGTGTTCACTCTTGAGCCTCTCACTACAAGAAAGACACTGAGGTGCTAGAGCTTGTCCAGAAACCATCAACAAAGCTGGTGAAGGGTCTGGAGCACAAGTCTCTTGAGGGAACTGGGGGCATTTAGGAGGCTGAGTGGAGACGTGATGACTCTCTACAACTACTTGAAAGGAGGCTGTAGCAAGGTGGTCAGTCTCTTCTTCCCAGTAATGAATGATAGGTCAAGAGGAAATGGCTTCAAGTTGCACCAGAACTCAGTTTATGTTGGAGATTAAGATTTTTTTTCCTGAGAGGGTTGTTAGACACTGGCACAAGCTGCCCTGGGAAGTGATGGAGTCCCCATCCCTGGAGATACTGCAAAGCCATGTAGCTGAGGTGCTGAGGGATGTGGTTTAGTGACAGGCTTGGCAGTGTGAGGTTAGCAGTAGTTGGACTTGATGATCTTAAAGGTTGTTTCCAACTAAAATGCTTCTATGATTCCATTCTTATGGGCAGGTTGGGTAATATGGTATTTTATTTCTACCAATCCTCCTTTCCTGCTGGCTCTTCAGAACCCCTCTGATTTGTGGCTCTGCAGTTTCATACAGATTGCAGAGAAACAACCTCATCTATTGGTGATGCGACCAAGGCTGAAGGCGAGAGAGCAGAGAGTGCAGTTTCAGATCACAGAGCCGTGGGGGCTATAGCTGGTTACAACTCGCCGTGCACAGAGCCGAGCCCTCCCTCTTCGTCTGCCCATCGAGCCGATATAGCAGAGGCGCTGCGCCCCGCGTAGACGCCAGTCTGTGCGAAAGGACCGGCAGCTAACCCGCCTCCTTCCTCCTCCCCGCGCCTGCCGCCTCCGTGCAGACGCTGCCCTGCGGCCCCATCTAGCGGCGCCGGGAAGGGCGGGCCTCGGGCCTCCGGGAATGGCGGGCCTCGGGGAAAGGCGGGCTTCGGAATGGCGGGCTGCAGGCCGGGAGAGGGAGGCTGCTGCTGGCAGGCCTTGGGGAAAGGGAGGCTGCTGCCAGCGAGTGCATCAGGCCTGCAAGGCATCGCACAGGGCCAAGGGAAGAAGTGTGCTTGTTGGTGTATCTAATCATAGAGTCACAGAACCACAGAGTGGTTGGGGTTGGAAGGGACCTCTAGAAACCATCCAGTCCAACCCCCTGCTAGAGTGGGTTCTCCTCAATAAGGGGGCACAGGAACCTGTCCAAGTCGGTTTGGAAACCCCTGAGCAGCCTGTGCCAGGGTTTGCTTCTGCCTTTGGCTGTAGAGCGGTGAGGCTTGGAGTGATGTTTTGTGACCCACCCTCCTGCCTGAAAACTCTGTGTCTTTTTGCTTAATAAAAACCTTTAAAAAAATACTGGCAGTTGATAAATTACTACTTCATTTGTCATCCCAATCAAGATGTCTCATGTGTGTAAGCAGTGTAGACAACTGGTGGGGCTGTGGGCAAATGCTTGAGTGCCCATTGCACCTGAATTAAGATAGGGAAGATCTACCTATGAGAAGGAATAATTGTGTCCCTAATAGACTAATTGTGTCCCTAATGCTTTCTGTTTTCTCACTCACGGGTGGAAATCTTCAGCTGTAGGTTGTATATGACCACTTGAGCAGCTTCAGTGTGAAATGTCAGGGAAAGCGCTTTACAAGGCAATTCATGGGGGATGATATTTTTTTGTGGAGGGATGGAACTGTGGCAGAAAAGGAAGCAGGGAGATTACTCAGCAATTACCCTCATAGGCAAAACAGACTCAACTTGGGGAAAATAAATTTCTTGCTAATCAGAACAAAGAAAGGTAATGAGAAATAACAACTACATCTTAAAATGCCTTCCCTTCATCTCTCCCTTCTTCATGGGTCTCTGCTTCTTAGATCCCTGTGGCACAGAGGGTGGAGAATGGTGGTTATGGCCAGTTGATCATAGATTGTCTCTGCCGCTGCAGTTCTGAGGAGGAGGACTGAGAGGGTCCTCCATGGGAGACAGTCCTTCTCCACAAACTGTTCCAACATAGGTCTTTCCCATGGCTGCAGTTCTTTGTCAACTTCTCCAGCGTGGGTCCCCTCCATGGGGTGCAGTAGTTCAGGAACAGATTGCTCCAGTGTGGGTCCTTCTGTCTGAACTACATCTTTCACTGTCGTCTCTCATCTAGAGATCAACTTTGGTTTGAGGCCTGTTGTTCAGGCCTCAGTACTTCACCCTCCCACTGGAGACAGTCCTTCATGAACCTCTCTGAAGTGAGTCCTTCCCACAGGCTGCAGCTCCTTATGAACTGCTCCAACGTGGGACATCATCTGCGGGCTGCAGCTCTTCAGCGTGCTGCTCCACTGTGGGCTTCAAACAGCCAACTTTGTGCAGAGTCAAGCTCCCAGAGGCAATGGGCTCTCTCTCTCTCTCTCTCTCTCTCTCTCTCTCTCTCTCTCTCTCTCTCTCTCTCTCTCTCTCTCTCGGAGAGCAGTCACCCTCCGGGTGTTAATGGGAGTCTCTCTTGCCAGGGTCCTTTAAGGGGCCCCTTCAGCTGCATCAGGTTCCACTCCCCAGTGTGCTTTTGTTGTGGACACCCTTGAGAATGCTGCTGTGCTTGACAGAGAGCTGCAGCTGTGTAATGGAAAAGGTCATGTTTGTTAATCAAATCATGAAAGAATAGTTGTGCAAGGAACCGTTTAAAGTCATTGTAAAAGTTTTGTAAAACTTTAACCTTAAAGTTTCTACAA
Source organism: Colius striatus (assembly GCF_028858725.1). Taxonomy (NCBI): domain Eukaryota; kingdom Metazoa; phylum Chordata; class Aves; order Coliiformes; family Coliidae; genus Colius; species Colius striatus. The sequence goes on along the minus strand of NC_084762.1, from coordinate 16,467,862 downwards.
TGTGCACAGGTGCAGTTGGCTAAGGTGCTTATAGCAGGTACAATAGGTTCCACATGAGCTGATAAGAGCCAAGAGAAGAGTTCATGAGCGGGCCACTAGAGGAAGACTACTGACTTCATCCCAGCGACCACCCTACGACCACCAGGAGGCAGAAGAAGACCCCCTAGTAACAAGACGGGCACATGCACAGAGTACACCAGGGAGCGATGCACCCGACCCATAAGGACTGTATAAAAGGACTCTGATACGGGCAGGGGGGTTGTCGCGCGCCGTTGGTGGAGCAGAGTCTCCCGGCCGCCCAGCGCTGTTTTGCTTATTTGCCGCTTGCTTAATAAATTTGATCCATGAGTCACTTAAATTGGCTAGTGAGCTTTATCACAGCAATCTATAACGAGCTGTGCAGCTCCTTTCCCTTTCTTCTTGCTGCATTCTGCCCTCTTTTTTCCTTCCTGCATGAGGGCTGCCATCAGCTGTGGGCCTCGCTAACCCCTCACCCTCACAGCTGCCTGATCGTCCACAGAAGAGCTTCCTTGTCATCGCATCACAGTTGCGCAGTGCCTTGGCATGGAGGGATGGATCCTCCGCCAGGTGCTTGTAGATGTTGAATGGTTCAGCCTCTCGAAAGCCTGGGAGCAAGATGATCTCCTTGGGCACATTCTTGTTGCCAAAGAAGAAGTGGTTGAGACACTTCTCCTCCAGGCAGCGGTGCAGGAACTGCATGATGTCCTTCAGGCGCGGCAGAAAATAGCTCTCCTGCCAGTCTGACCTGGATGTGGTGGTCAGGAGGTGCATCACAATTGTCTTCATGGTATAGGTGGAAAAGTCTGTTCCTTTCACCATGCCAGCGCAGAGCTGCAGGCAACGGAGGTGGCAGCTGCCAGGCTGGGCCTTCCTGGCCACGTACCTGAAGAACTTCGCTTCTGCCATAGTACAGCTCTCGGGCCATGTGGTGCTTGGGGTGATGGGCTCATCTAGTGAGATCTGGCTGCTCACAAAGATATCCGAGTTATCCTGCTGCATGCCAAAGATCAGGTCAACGAAGACAGGGCTTTGGGAGGCATCTGTCAGCTTCAGCTTGCAGGAGCGCTTGGAGGACAGCAACTGCATCTTGTAGTAACGTGACTGAGGCAGCTGCTTCCAGATTGATGGCATGATGTTCTGGAACCAGCGGGCCGTTTTCTCCACATCAAGGTAGGCGCCTTTGCAGAGGACGTAGAAGAAGCTTGGACCATGATTCCTCCTCAGTTCCTGCTGGGGCTGGTGGACAAAACACAGCACTTGTCCCAACAGCTTCTCTCCCATGCAGGTGCACTCCTGCTGCACACGGATGCGGAAGTTCCTTCCCGACAGCTTCTGTGTGGAGTCTGGCTCCAGGCTGAAGGAGTAGCCATAGGGAGCCTTCAGGGGCACAAACATGCAGTATGCCGTGTTCTGATGAGAAGCCCAGCCTTCGAAGGCGCTGCCCACCCCCATGGCTGGCTGCAGCACTGGGAAAATCCTATTTGACAAGCGCTCTTTGAAGGTGCAGTGGAAGTTACCCATCAGCTGCTGCACCATTCTGCTCTTGTCGCAGTCAGAGATTTACAAACTGGGCAACTGCAAGAGTCACAAACTGGGTGGCCATGATGTTCCACTGGGAAACCATAGCACCGAGGGTGAAAAGTCAAGAGAATGAAAAGCCCCCAGATTGGATATTGTTAAAAACAGTGCTATGGTCAACTATTGTTTTAAACAAAATTTACTTCAGCTTGTATGGTATAGCCAATGTCTTGTTGTAGCTGATAGGATAAGGGATGATGAAAGGCTGAGGGAGCTGGGGGCTCTGTAGCTTGGAGGAGACTGAGGGGTGACCTCATTCATGTTTTCAAATATGTAAAGGGTGGGTGTCAGAAGGATGGAGCCAGGCTCTTCTCAATGATACCCAATGATAGGACAAGGGGAAATGGGTACAAACTGGAACATAAGAGGTTCCAGAGAAACATAGGATAAACTTCTTTACTGTGAGGGAGCACTGGAACAGGCTGCCCAGATGGGTTGTGGAGTCTCCTTCTCTGGAGACATTCAAAACCCACCTGGATGAGTTCCTGTGTGACCTGCTCTAGGTGGCCCTGCTCTGGCAGGGGGGTTGGACTAGACGATCTTTTAAGGTCCCTTCCAACCCTTGAGATTCTGTGATTCTGTGAAGGGCAGTGCATCCACCTAGGCAGGGAGAGGAGCCAGCACAGCAAGAAAGCAGCCTGGTTAAACAGCAAGCTACTGAGAGAACCGAGATGCAAAAAAGGAACAGGAGAGAGAGGGGAAAAGGGAACAGGCTTCCAAATTGTTCTGGTTTAGCAAGGAGCAGCTTTTGGCTTAGTAACAGGGGGAGCGGGTTGCAGTGAAGACCCGGTAAAGAGTTTGCGGACTCTCCCCCAGCTCCTGGGTTCAGGCCCACCTCCAGCCCGGCTGGGCCAATCTGGCGCCTCTGCCATCACTATTTAGGGATGGGAATTTGAAATGCGAGGCGGGAGGTGTAAGAGTGATACAAGATGGAGGCGACCACTCGGACCCTTGAGCCAGAGAAGGAGGAAGGAAGGAGAAGCAATAGACCAGAGACCCCTCTGCAAGCCGTGTCGAGAATGCAAGCTATGCCCCTGCAACCTATGGAGATCCATGGCAGGACTGAGAGCCGCCAGCAGCTCCATGTGAGTGAGCCCGGACGGGCGAGGGACTGTGTGGGGAGGCGGCCATGGCCCAGGCCGTGCTGGAGAGCCTGCACGCCGCAGAGCAGCCCCACACGAGAGGCAGAGGAGCTGCAGCCTTTGGAATAAGTGCGTGTCGGAGCAGCCTGTGCAGGGCTGCCATGTGTGTGAGTTACCCCACGGACTTGCAGGGAGGACTGGCGTGGAGTTCACCTGCCCTGAGGAGGGACAAACGGCAGAAGCTATCGGGAACAGACTGACTGAAACCCCCACTCCCTGCCCCCCCGAACTGTTCAGGGGGGGACAGGGTAAAAACACCGGGATCAGGGCTCTGAGCCCGGGAAGAGGGGAGATGGCTGGTTGGACTCTTCATTGATGTATTACTCTGGGTTGTTTCATTTTGGTTATGTTTTGGGGTTTATGGTTATGTTTTAGTTGATGTTGCATTAAATTATTTTCTGTTTTCTTCCCCAAACCGAGTAGCCTGGTCTGTTTTGTCCTGGACCTTAAGGGGCAATTAAGCCCTCCCTGCCCTTGAGCAATTCTCAGCCACTCCAGTACTCAAGGCTAATCGTGGTCTTTGTTCCCTGATGGACCTAAACCACACAAATCAGAATATAGAAATACGACTCGGGCATGCAGAAGTGCAGAGAGGAAGGCCAAACTGGCAAGAAATGTCAAGAGTAGTGAGAAAGTCCTAACTTATGTTAGTACATACATAAGTATGTTAGCATGCAGGAAAAGGGAGGTCCACTGCTGAGGTGGTCTGGCAAGTCAGTTACAAATGACAGCAGGAAATCTGAAGATTTTCTTCATTCCTCCTTTGCCATGACCTTCACAAGTAAAATCAGCTTCTCGAGTCTCTACAGAAGCAATAATGAAATAAACAATGAACTGCTGACAGTGGGAGAGAGTTAAGCTAGCTGAGGTATGTGTTGGTTTCTCCCAGCTGGTACCTTCTCCTTTACGCTTGGAAATAGCTTCCATGAAGGCCTGTTCCATCGTTTTTCAAGGAACTCAAGTATGGCTGACTCAGCTGTAATTTCCCAAATCTTTTTTTTTACCCTTTTTTGTAGATGGGTGTAATATTTGCCCTTTTCCAGTCAGCTGGGCTTTCCCTGAGCTCCATGACCTTTCAAAGATGTTGAAGTATGACTTTGCAGTGAGGGACGTTGGCTCTCGGGCAGCCTTGAATACGTTCAGCAAAGTCTCATGGATTTGTTTATGTCCAGCTTGTACAAGTGGCCCCCAATGTGCCTGAGCTCCTTCACCCCCCCCGGGAACCTTTCTAATGGTTTCCTGGGAAGTTGAAATCAGCAGCAGTTTGTGTATGATCATAGAATCATAGAATGGTAGGGGTTGGAAGGGATCTTTAGAGATCATCCAGTCCAACCCCCCTGCAGAAGCAGGGTCACCTAGGTCAGGTCGCATAGAAGCATGTCCAGGCAGGTCTTGAAGTCCTCCAAGGAAGGAGCCTCCACAACCCCTCTGGGCAGCCTGTGCCAGGGCTCCCTCACCCTCATAGTGAAATAGTTTTGTCTTATGTTTAAGTGGAACTTTTTGTGTTCCAGCTTCATGCCATTACCCCTTGTCCTGTTGCTAGCTACTATAGAAAAGAGGGATGATCATCTGCACATAATGCATATAGAAATCTGAGTCAATGGAAACATTATGTGACAGACCTGTCAACTCTGACACAAGTCAAAGCTACTGCAACACCCAAGGATTGATCAAGCAGTCAGGCCAGCTAAGGAATGAGCCAGAGGGCTGTGGCAAATCCTCAGCCAAAACACAGAAGCCATAAGCCAGCTAGCCAAAGGAAGAAGAAAAGGAGCGTTAATACACATGCAAGAGGATACTCTGGCATACTCACCTACCACCACATGGTTCCTTAACCTTATGCTGTCATTGCCTCGTTCATAAGCCAGAGAGAACTGTACTAACAGATTTCTCTGTTCATGCTCGTGTAGGCTCGCATTTTACAAAAAAAAACACCCCACAACAAATGTTTGACAATGCAATAACAGAGCTGGAGGGCCCAAAGGCTAGACGGGAGGGCTTAGCAAAGCTGGCTGCAGGGACGACACAATCACTTGGCAGCCACAACCAGCTCTGATGCCTCGCAAAAGAAAAAATACTGAGCAACCAGACTTAAATGAAGCGAGAGCACTGGGAAATGTGGGTACCTGCTGGGGTCTTTAAAGGAGGGGAAACCTCATGGGGACACCCTAGGGTACAAACACTGGATGGCAGCAGAGGCCTTTGAAGGTACATGCAAAAACTGCACATTGCTCAGCAAGCAGTGCAGCCTCCATTGCTGAGTGGAATGGGTTTGAATGCATAACAAAGACTGAAAATAACATATATTCACCTCAAGTAAATTACCTCATAGCTGGTGAAAGCAGGCAGGGAATGTGAAGGTGTATAAACCCCTAGAACAGCAGGAACAAAAGGAAGAGAGAGGACTGTCTCATGCATCACTTTCTGAGGTAAAGACCACATATGTGATCAGCAACAGTTCCTCCTCTGGATTTGTGGGAGGAGTGCTGCTTTTTTGTTTGCCTCTCACAACATTTTGCTAACTTGGACTCACTAATCACGTGGAATCATAGACCTGTTTCAGTTCAGTTCAGTCATCAAGTCCAACTCCTGACCTCACACTGCCAAGCCCATCACTTAAAGTATGTCCCTCAGCAACATGACTCTGCAATCTCTCCAGAGATGGGGACTCCACCACCTCCCTGGGCAGCCTGTGCCAGTGTCTGATAACCTTCTTAGGGGAAAAAGTTCTTCCTCATCTCCAATCGAAACCTATCCTGGTGCAACTTGAGGCCATTTCCTCTTGTCCTATCACTCATTACTTTGGAGAAGAAACCAACTCCCAGCTTCAGGCAGTTGCAGAGAGTCATTATGTGTCCCCTCAGCCTCCTCCAGGCTAAGCATCCGCAGCTCCCTCAGCTGCTCCTCACCAGACTTGTGCTCCACATCCTTCACCAACATGTCTCTGGACACATTCCAGAACCTCAGTGTCACTCATGTAGTGAGAGGCCCAAAACTGAACACAGGTGCAAAGTATGTAAAGTAGTACCTTTTACCACTGAATCAGGTTAAACAAACTGGGATGTTAAGGGCCTGGTTTGTTTTCTGATTCAGCCTTCCCACTCAGTCAGGTGATTGATGTCACTGCACAAAGGCAGAATAAGCTCCTATGGCAGAGCTCCAAGAGAAATAATTTATTGTGTAGTAACAACTCACTCCTCGTCCTGGAAATCAGGATAGCACCAGGCAAGAGTCAGAGAGCCGAAACACGTTCCAGGACAATCATCTGGTGTGAAAGCAGTTCCCACCAGCACCTGCGATCACGTGCCTCTTGCTTCAGCAGCAGCTGTGACTGCCACAAAATTCCCAGTTCATTTTTCCAGAGATACCACTGCAGCTCAGCCAAGGTGAGGGCACATTGTTGGCATTTAGCATCGCAGGGAGCGGGGGGTGGGAATCCTCTGAGGCCAAATGCTGCCAGGAGGAGCTCTCTGGTGCCCACATCTCCAAGTGAGAGTGCTGCCAAACAGTGCCATGGGCAGGCTGCCTTAGCACGTGCCTTTCGGGTCAACCGTCAAAGTATTCCTCATGGACTGAAAAGGGCAACAACCGTTTGGAAGGCCATTTGAAAATACAGCCTACAAAGTTTGGGGTGGTTCAGCAGTCTTTGCAAGAAACCTCAGACTTTGTCTATTAATAATATATATTACATACTCCAAAAAGAACTTTTTGACATGACTTTGCAGCCATTTTACCACGTCCAGTATAGTGCTGGCAGAAGTGAATTCTCCAGCCCTTGTAGATGTTGTTTAAGGGTGATGGTGAGGGGACGCTGCTGCCTCATTTGAATGGAGGTATCTGACAGAACAAGAGCTCTATTAAATATCCCATTAGCACAAAGACGTCTCTCAGCAGGGTTCTGTTTTATAATAGACACAGGGGTGTAACTGCTCAGATACAATCAGTATGATAAAAGGAAGGGAACCTGAATGGACAAGTAGAAATCAGGACATTGTATCCATGCTCCTCCCAAGTGTGCTGTAAATCTTGTGATCTCCAGTCCCTGTATGAACATGTACCAAAGCAGACAGGATAACAGCAGTTGCTGTCTATATTGACCTTGAATGCCACAGTGGTTCCCATGGGGATAAGAAGCGTTGCTCCAGCGCCCTTGAGCAAAAGCTTGCTCCTCGTTTTCCCATGGTTATATGCAAAATTACTGATGCCCTTCCACTCTTCCAACTTTCAAGAGCACCTACTAAATTTCTCAAGGATAATGCATGTAGTGAATCCCCAGACTGGAAGACTGCTAAAAGCACATGCTGTGCAGGAGGAGACTCCAGGAGTGAAACGGAATCAGAGCTCTCAGCAGTAAGGCATTACCACATCAGTTCTACAAGAGCTCTTGCTCAGCTCCACATGTGTGTGTGGATGTGCTTTGGCATTACTGCAGCACATAGTGGGGGAGGGAAACACTTCTTGTTAAAACAATTCTAGGGACAAAAAAATACGTTACAAAAGCCCAACCAGGAATGTTTTTATGCTCACATTTGATTTTCTGGTGGTCAAAATAAGCATAGGCATATAATAATAATAATAATACTGCATTTGATTTTTTCCCATTAATTCAAATAAAATCACACTTGCTCTCAAGTAGATCTTTAGGATTTTTATTATCATTAATTATGTGTATTACACTAGCAGCCAGAAGCCTCCAAATTAGTGCCCAATGCATAGGGCCTCGTTGTACAAGTGTTAAAAAACAGTCCCAGCTCCAAACTGACAACAAATTAAATCATGAGGATAAAGAAATCCTTTTGGGGTCCATGTCTAAGCAGCTAGGCAGAGACCCTGGGAAGGTGCAGCGTGCTTACAAGTGAGATATGCTTTCTTCACTTTTGGGTCAACTCTGGAGGAAGAAAACCAATCAGATCCACTGGTGCATTGTTTCCCTCCCACAAGGGAGTAGCCACAGCACCCTGATCGTTATCACCCATTTCTTCACACTTGCTGATGATCCCAGTTTCAATCCCTGCTCAGTAGGATCCTGACATTCAGTGAGTAAAAGATGTGTCCTCACTGAAGACACAAAGTAAACTTCTTCTCTGAAAATCAGGATTTTGAGCCTGCTCTCTTGTGGTAGTTAGAAGCCATGGGAAGGAAGGAAGCTGCAGATGGAGAAGGATGAGGAGACAGACCTGCAGACAAGTAATTTACCCAGAGCTGAACACAAGTATCAGTCCCTCCTGGCCTGTAAGTGGGGCTGGCTGAACTCCTTCTGGTGGAGCTGATGTCCGGGGACAATGCTTTCCAGGAAAATATGACTGAAAAAATGAAGTGGGAAAATATCTGCACCACCTTGCATAAAGGTGACGATGGCTCTGCTATCTTGTCCCTATTGCACCAATGCTTAGGGGATACAGAATTAGGCCAGAAGAGGCTAGAAAGAGGTTGTAAAGGCTCCAGCAGGAAAGACAAAAGAATATCAAAGGTAAGAGAGCTTCAGTTACAGGCCTTCAAAGAGGCAGAGGTAGCATGGGCCACCGAGTGGGCCATGCCTGCCTGGCTGAGCCTAGCCTGGGATGGTCTAGTTTTCTGAAGGCCATGCAGAGGTGAAAGGGAGACTGGTTGTTCATACACCCTTTTTGTCAGCCATTCAAGAGAGAGTCTTGCACATTTGTATTGAACTTTACATCCCAGATATATAAATAATGTAGAATTATTCTCCTGAGCAGTGAAGGTGGCTGAGCCCAGCCTTTTGTTTCATGGATGAGAAGCTCATCATGACACAGTGGGCACCTTGTCAGATTTACAGGTGCTCTTCACCTGCAGAGCAGCACTACTGCAAACAGAGCAGTTACGCAGGGAATCCCTCAGGCTTTGGCTTTTACACCTCTCTGAAAAGGAGCCCTCCCTTCCAGACACTGTTTCTGTCAGGGCAAATGAAATCACAGTAGGTAAGAGATCCCTGTGCTGGCCCTCCTGAAGGCTTAGACTGAGGACAGCCTCCTGCAGCACTCATCTGTGCAGGACAACATCAGAAAATTACCCCTTGTCAGGTTATCTTCTGAGCTCCTTGAGACTCTATTCCCTTCATCTTTCTCCCCACAGTGGCTGCTGGAGGAGGCTGCAGGATACAGGACCTGAATCAAAACCAACAAAGTAGCTGAGACTAACTTCTAACTACAACTACTCTTAGTCTTTAAATCCAACGCTTTGGTCCAATTGCTTATCAGCTCTCTGTGACAGTGGCTACATTCTGATCTCAGCTCAGACGGGCCGAGCTCTGGAAATAGCTTCATGCCAAAAGCTCTGCTTACTAATGAAATAGCAGAGGGAATGACAAAATTGTTTGGGCTGATGAAGGAATGCCTGTTTAACCTTGACCATATTCTCCATCTCTGGGTAATCCCACCTCCTGTCACTCAGGAAATGTCCCCAGCTGGTTACCATAGCTCCTTCCTCCACCTGCCAGCAGCTATGCGTCTGTCTTCAGTGACACTATTGACACAGCAGTCTGCCAGGCACACATCACTGACCTCCAGGAGTTTACATTCCTCTGATGAGAAGGCGAATTGGAGTCCGAAGTTATAAATGCTCTTTGCTCAGGATTAATCTGATATGTTTGTAAGGCATATCAGCTGCATTTTGTCTATTGTGCACTTGAGGCAGAGTTACACCTATTCATAACCCACAAGTTAATAAAAGACAGACCAGGATCTTGGCTCTGGTACTGGTTTGAGACTGGAGCAGCTGCTCCCTTGGGGAAAGAAGGGAAGGGCTCATGCTACTTTCCTGATCCCTGTGGGGAGACGAAGCTTGGCAGCAGCACTAAGCTCAGCAGCGGGCATGGCTGCTGCTTCCTCCCACCTCCAGAGACATGGAGGAGACCCAAGGCCAAGCAGAATGGATGCAGCTTAGTTCCAACAAGAAAACCCTGAGGAGCTCAGGGATCCCCTTCAGTGTGGTCAGCCCATCTTGGGACGCACCCCACACACCCGTCCAGCAACACTGCTCTCCTCCTCACAACGGCCCCAGCCCAAAGCTCCTCAACTCTCCTCTGCCGCTTGTTGGGGAGAGGTGTGAGGGAGCAGGGGGCAGGTGGGGAGCCCGCTGCCCCGCGGGGAGAGGAGAGAGCCCTGTCACTGCTTCTGCAATGGAGGCAGTGCGCCTGGCTTCAGGCCTGTGCCTGGCCCCACCGGCAACCTCAGCAAGAGCCCCACTGCCACCGGCCCATGCGCCGCCAGGGTCCTGCCAGCTGTCAAACCACCCAGGAGACACCAGCAACAGGCTCCGCATCTGTCACGACACCCGGGGTTCTGGCAGCTGTGCGGCAGCCCCACGCCCGGTCACAGGCCAGCCCCTCGGCACCGCGGCCCGCAGCAAGGACACCGGCTGGCCTCAGTTCAGCACCTTCTCCGAGAAGTGTCCCAGCTTCCCCTCCTCCTGCACAGGCTGCGAGGCCTGGCCACGGCATGGCCCCCCGCTCCCCGGCGGGCAGGGGCCCTGCAGCTCGGCACACTTCTCCTTGTAGTGCTGGGCATTGCCAGCAAAAGTCTCACAGCGGCTGAGGTTCTCCTCCTGCACGGGGCTGCCCACGTTCTCCTCGCTGGGCCCCGAGGCCGTTGCTCCCTCCTGGGAGTTTTGGCTAAGGTAGACAACAATGATGTCGCCCTTGAAATTCATTACTTGTCCGCTTGAGATAAAGGTGGAGTTACTGTTTCCAGTCACATTTCCTAGGGAAGGAGTGGGGAGAGAAGACAGATGTGATTAATATTTTCCCCTCACGAGATGGAAGCTTAGCACAGTGAACCCAACTCGCTGTGGTGGCTTCACTCTTGTTCCATTATTCTTTGCCCCGTGACACAAGGTTGCTCTTAGAATAAATGCCTTCCACTGGGCCTTTTCATTGTTTCCATTTTTGCGTCCTCAGGATAAGGCCTGTCATCTACAGGGAGCCTGTATGAGAGGCTTAGAAACATTTTCTCTCTCAATTGTGCTCTGGGAAGCAAGAGAGAGCGTGACGATCTCATGCTCCTGTGCTGCCTGATGCACAAAGCTGCATCCAAACTGCCTCTTCCAGTGGTTTGTGAGGAAATGGTCATTATTTCTCATTAGGAAACATCATGTCTTAGAGTCCCAGGCAGCACACTGAGGTTTTTTTCCTCCATTGGTAAGCAATCAGTCCTCCCATGTGGGCCAGGTAGAAAGTTCATTGAATACTGTAAGACCTGACGTCAGACCATACCGTCACACAGTGCCCAAATGGCAAGGAACTTATCTGATTACCTTATACTGTCCTGATCCTCCACAGAGGTAAACTCTGGGACTCACCTAGCACCTACAGAGATTTACCTGAACACATGCTGGCTCCACTGAAGAGGCAGAGTCTATACTATAGCAACTTAGCAGAGTTATGGTTTCAGTCAGTTTCAGCCTGCAGTTAAGAGATTTTTCAGTATCAATTCAGTCTTTCTGCCATTCAGGGACTGGGATGAGGACTCAAGCGACAGCAGGACCGGGCTCTGAGAATTAATCAGCTTCCCTCAGAGCAGAAAGAAAATAACAGAGTACAAACTGTCAACATGAAACCAGCGAACTTGTTGAAGTCTGAAAATGAAACTGATGCAACCAGAAAAAGAAGTCCTCCTAGTCTGTGAATGCTCCTCCTAGGAAACATTTTTCCTGCTTTGCTTCATTTAGTTATTACTTACAGATGGATCTGACACCATCTAGATGTTTTGGGCCTTTCCTCATTACGTTCCTCAACTCCTGAGACACTCCCACTTTTGTTGCAGCTAAGCATGGCCCAAGCCCAGAGAAATGCCGTTTTCCTAGCGGCCACGGGTGCTGTTTGCAGATCAGCAATGGGCACACTGGGCTCCTGCTGTGCTGAGTTAGGACCTGTGCCTTGCTCATAACTGAGTCTAGGTAGCACTCCAACAGCTCTCTAATAGCCACCCCTCAAGTAACTCTATTTATGGAGGGGTCGGGGAAAGCGCAGATTGACACATTTGTAACCTTTAGTTGAACGCGGATGGCAAATCTTCAGTGCTTTCTGAAGACATTGTGTTGAAACAAAAGGATATTTGAGGCCCAAAAGCACAGAAAATGGACCACAAGAGCTTTCTGGACTGCTGATGTGCTTCCACTCTGGAAAGTATAAGGGATACCTTCAGAGGATAAATGAAGGCATCATTCTCAGCAATGTTTTTCAGCCTTTTGGTCTCTTTGGGCTACCTGATGATATAAATTCCAATGACAGAAGAAGTTTTGTAGTAATTATTCACTAAGAACTGGAACGATGCAGGGGATGATTTTTCTTGGCTCCAAGGGCCTCCAAGCAGTAGGAACTGTTGGTCGCTGCCAAAGTGGGCTGCTTTGGGATCTGGGAGTGAAAGGCTCTGCAAAGCCATTCATCATGAAGTCACCTCCGTTTTCCTGCACTCACACTTCATGCTGTGGTCCTACATGTGACTTGAGGTGCTCACAAACCCACGCTTCACATTCTGTCTCCAGGCCCGGGCAGGGCTTGGAAGAACGCTTGAAAGCTTACCTCTGTCTCTGGTTGTTTCACAGGAGGGACAGGGTTTGCCATTGCTGCTGTCATTTTGAGTTAGGGAACTAAAACCAAAACTTCATGGAACCACTCATAGCCTTTTTCTTCCCTTTTTTTTTCCCTCCACCCTCTTTTGCATCATTCTGTCTGAAGCATGTCTGTGTGCCAAGCCTGGTGGCTTCAGTTTCTTTAAGAAGCTTCACAGACAGTTACTTTGCCCACAGGTTATATTCCCACCTGGGCATTTAATGAGGCTCAGCAAAACGTGCTCCACACACAGCTCCAGAGTGACCACAGTGCTGCAGTTGGGAAGCTCTGGCTAAGCCGTGTCCCACTCCTTGTGCAACCAGGTGCTGTCAGCGGGGCACGGCCATTCTGCAGACAGAAGAAAACCCCTGCCAGCAAGCCAGACTACCTACAGATTAACTAACCCACACTCTCAGACTGCCCACAGCTCAGGCAGGACCTTCTGACAGTCCTGCCTAAAAATGATAAATTAGGAACACAGTATCTGTGCTCAGATTTCACCAGGTGGCACTGTAGCACGTACATACCCAAAGGCACAGTCAGAATTAAAACCCACATAAAGAATTCTGCTGCAGGTCTAAGATGGCACTTTCCAGCTTGTCACTTAAATCCAAGCTCTGCTGTTGGCTCTATTGTTCCTTCATATCTTCTCTTCCTCTTGGTGTCAGATTTAGAAAGAAAAGCAGGACTTTTGCAGTGCCAAATATGACTTGACTTTGAGTTGTATCTCAGAGTCACCTCCCAACAACAACAACAGGTAATCTGTGTTCTCTTTACTACTGGTGAATTTCATACAGACCAGGCAGCGAAACCATGTCAGGATTTCAGGAAACTGAAGCAGCAAACATTGTGCCTGCTCTTAGAAAGATGAACACTGCACACTTTCCCACATGGTATGTATGTTGAGAGAGGAAGGGCCTCCAAAAGTGTTGCTTTTGGGCTTTGGCAGAGTGACAAGAATTCTTGTCTCTGTAAGAAACTTTAAGGCATGACACAGTTTAAAGGGCGACTGCTTACACTGGCTGTAACACAGTCAGAACTAAGGTCTCATTATGCTTGCTAGTGCGTCCACATAAATAAAAACAGAGCATCTGACTTTAAGAGATTACAATCTAAAATGACTAATAACACATGACAGGCAGACTGCAGACTTTTATACCGAAAAAGAAGTCAGAGGGAGGAAGGTTTCATCCAGAAAAGGCTCTTAACTTCCCTTCTGCTAGTTTTGCTTCAGTGATTTTTTTCGCCTGCTTTCATTTGACGATTTTGATGCATTTACTCAGTGAATTGGTAGTCAATTGGTAAGTTGGTGACAGTGTTTCAGGGTTGTTTAGGGGACAGAGCACTTGTGTATGGAGAAATCATGTCTATATGACATTTAAGTCAACACTTACATCCTAGCAAATGAAAACAAAGAGCTAAAAGCAGAAAATGGCACCTAATCTCCTGGACCCTGCAGTAGCCACCAGGTTACAGCTCCAGCTGGAGTTTCACTGACTGCTATATAAACGTTACTGGACTTAAACCTAAGGGCTAAAATGTGTGTGCAGATTATCCAATGGAAAATTGTCTGTCGGAGCGTTATCTTTTCTTACTCAGCCTCCAGGTCCCTATACTGTCCTCCTTCTAAGTTTCCTCCAATACACACACCTGTTACCACCAAAATAACTCAGTGACAGCCAGAAACTGGATTTGCATTGCTGGTTAGATCAGGGCACAACAACCATAAAATCATTTAGGTTGGAAAAGACCTTTAAGATCACTGAGTCCAACCATTTACCCAGCACTGCCACATCCACCACTAAATCATGTCCCTCAGCACCTTATCTATGTGGCTTTTAAACACCTGAGGGATGGCGACTCAACCACTTTCCTGGGCAGTCTGTTCCCATGCTTGGCAGCCCTTTTGGTGAAGAAATTTTCCCCAGTTTCCAACCTAAACCTCTCCATGTGCAACTCGAGGCCATTTCCTCTTGTCCAATGGTCCCTCCCAGCACCCAGGCTATTTGCAGAAGTCACTACAAACCAAATGGCCTTATTGTTTCGGTTTTGTTTTTCAGATTAACTTCAGGGCAATTTAGTGAAAAGGCATAATTCTGTTTTTCTCCCCTTCTCCTAAATCAGACCCTCTGAACAATACTGAGCTAGCACAGCGCATAATCCTATACCACTGTGCACAAGTCAAGCCTGATGGACTTACCAGATGCTGGAGGGAGGTCTGAAGTGCTGCTGTTTGTCCCTGAAGTGCTTCTATTTGTCCCTGAAGTGCTTCTGGTTGTGCTTTGGTACTTCATGTTGGTGCTATCCGAAGATGCATCTTCTGAACCATGATCGCTCGCTAGTGTGCTCTGACCAGCAGAGAGAAAATTCAAGCCACAGGTGCACTGTGCATAGGATCCAGTTTCTGGGGAGGTGGAGGCGCTGTCAGCTGCAGCACAAAAAGGTTTGCTCCACTTTCTGGGAGATTCCCTGTATGAAATGCCACATCTCACACAGATCTTCTCTGAGTCATAGTTTGTTGCAAAAGGTTCTGTGTCTTTGTTGCCCGTTTCCTTCAGGCAACTGTGGGCAAGCTGGTAAGATTTCTGAGGAAGTTTGTCCGTGACAGTGTGTGCCCCTTTTGTGTCAGAGGAAAGGTGAGAGCCTTGAGAGCCTGCTCCACCCTCCAAGCTCCCAGTCCCTAAAAAGTACTGATTTAAGCTGTCATTCTCCCCTGCCTCCATCGGTTCTGAAAACGACGACATGGCTTTACTGGCAGCCCCGCTCAGCAAAGAGAAAGAATCGTTGGTGCTAAGATCCTTATCTGTGTATTCATCTTCCATGGGAACTGCTGGGAAATGCTCGTCGGTCTCAGCCAGCACAGAAAACTCTTGGAGGGTCCCTCCAGCCTCGCAGGGCACTGTGCTGGGGCTCCCGTTCCCGCAGAGTGGGTGATCCCTGCTGCAGCAGGAGCTTCCAGGGGCAGGAGAACCAGTGGGGCCCAGGAGACACGTGCCTTCAGAGGTCTGGGGGACAGCGGCATTCGTGATGTTCACGGTAACAAACGCACCCCTGCGGGGCTCCTGCAAGAAATTCCACAGAAGAAAATGCAGTTAACGACTAGATCAGCAGAAAGTTATTTTCTAGACAAAGGAGGAACGGGCAGATCTCAGCTCTTCCTCCACGCAGAGCTGCTATATTTGAGTCTTGAGGTGTCATCCTGTTCTGCTGTGAAACTGTGACCGGTGATGCTGAGCTCAGAGGGTGTTCAGGAAAAGATCTGATGGCCCGGGAGGCAATAACATTTACACCTTTGGGAGATGACTATTTCCAGTTCTTAAGGAGGTACTTAAGACTTACTAAATCTAGAAGAACTGCTAGATTCTGCTTTTCCTTGCAGACCACCAGTAAGACCTCCCTAACTGCTTGTAAGGGTATGGAAACACCCTGTGTGTATGAAAGGCTGTTGATCTGTGAAGGCTTCACTGGGAGCACTATCTGTCTTTATCAGTAACGAATAAGGAAAGAAACTGGGTTGGTTCAGAGGGCTCAAGACAAGGTAGAAATAAAAACCAAAAAGGAGTCACACAGACAAGGTTGCTTTAAACTGGAAAACGTGAGAACAACGACTGCAAAGGCCCAGGACGTCACTTTGCCAGTACTTGTCAATGTAAAGCTTTGGTTTTGGTTGCAGCTAAATAATAATAATAATGAGAGGTTGGGAAATACTTCAAGGGTTCCCTTCAGTACAAGCAAGTTGTGCTGTAATGATGGGTATTTGGGAATTGATACATTTTATCTGTTCAGAACCTCCAGGATCGAAGAGGGAGTGTTAAATGCAGCCAGTCACTGATGGCTGCTGATTCACTGCTCTGTCCCAGGGGATCTGAGCAGCTGCCAATGCAGGAGGCTGCATGAACACTTACAAGACAAAAGAGGAACTGCCAGCACAAAAAGGTGTGTTTGTCTGGTGTGGGGCTTTTCTGTAGCAATGCAATTTGAGTCTTTCAACAGCTAAGCTAGACAGAGCTGCCAGGTGGAGTGCTGGGGAGAGCATGCATTTGGGAACCCTCAGTCCATGCTCATGGCATGAAGCAGGCAGTGCACGTGAACTTGAACCTGTGTCCCCACCTCAGCATGGGATCTGATGTTCTTCCAGAGCAAAACCTCTTGTAAGATCTTATTTTTTTTCACACTTGAATGGAAAAGAAGGGTTTCTGCAAGCACTAGAATTAAGGTATCTCAGGTAGTTTCTTTAGCTGAGGGCTCTGTGCTTCATGCCTTGCATGTCTGGCATTCTTGGCGTTCCCCAAATTCAGGTTTCTCCTCTGAGAGCACTCTTGTGTGTAAAAAGGTACAAACTCAACCACAGCATTCTCTGCTCTTATGATTTAGAAAAGCTCTCTCCCAGGCAGTCTCAGGCATTCAGCAACTCATGGGATCACGTTTTAACTTTCCCCTCATCAATATTTAATGCCCACAGAACTGAAACCAGAGAGGTTCAGAAACTGCTTGAACATGGTGATTTCACATGCCTCACATTTACAGAAAACCAGACTGAAAGAGCCACAGCCGCGAGCATTCCGTGAGGAACTCAGAACTCGTTTTCTAGCCAAACATTAGCATGGACTCTGCTTCAGGAGGGGTGTCGGGAATGCCACAAGGAAAACATCACACACAGAGCAAACGGCCAGCGTTTTCAACTTTACCTTTGCTCCTTTTATTTGGCTGCACACTTCGTTAGCCCAATTCTGTAGATCTGCTGTAGGGAAAACAAAGAGAGTAGCTGTAACATATAGCAGGCGCTGGAGTTAACCACAGACCTCAACACCCACAGTCACTCACAGCCCGCAATAACCCATGAAGTCAAAACCAGTTTGGACTGACTGTTCAAGTGTCCCAGCGTTGGTCTAGCTGAGGATTCATTCTAACTGGAACAGGGTTATATTTCTGTGGAACAAATTTTTCCAAGCTCCTAAAATAGACAACGGTTAAACTGTGTTCCACATCAAATGGGGTTTCTTTCCTGGTCATATGTCACACTGAGCTATGACTGTCCCAACACCGACTCGCTTGCAGCTGTACAGTCTGTTTCAAGAGAAGTCACATGGATGGCCCAAAGGGCATTCTCAGATAGGAGCGAGGAGCCCGCAGAGGAGAGGGCAAGCCACTGAAATCACGGGATGGCAGGCTCCAACATGGCATAATCCACTTAATCAGGGAGTACTTCATAAGGAAATCTGCTCGACTGGAGCATCTCCCGAGGAAAAGCTTTCGGTCCAACAACACTTTATGGCAAAGACCACCAGTTAACAGAGTTAGCAATACTTCTTGGCTTCTGTTTACACTTTGAGGAGATTATATAGGTCTCAGGTCTCATCTACATTTGATGTTTATGCTGGATTTGTATGCCTGAAGATAGATGTAGGCACTGCCAACTCCCAGCAGTGACTCTGTTCCTCTGATGTTGAACCTGCACACTTACCATCAGTTCCCCCTAAAGCAGGCAGAGCTTCTTCCTGAGCCTGCAAGGGCCTCCAGTTAGCAAGATCTAACATGCAAAGTCAGTGAAGGACCATTCACTGCAGAGTAGCAGGGCAACAGAAACATCAAATAGAGAGCACTCCTCCCCCTAACCTGCTCTGCATCCTAAGTATTTGGTTTCCACGGAGAGTCACCATTTCCTCCAGCCCATCCCAGGAATTCCAGATTTAGCACAACCCGTGTTTAGTGTGGCAGAAGCAGCTGTTTCTAAAACACAGACTGAAATCTACTTTACAAGAGACGGTTGCTGTCTTCCACTGCTCTCAAAACATAAATTTCTAGGGCTTGGGAAATGAGACTGTGGAAAAATTACACTAGAAAGGGCTTTCCATGTTTGGAGAGAGAAAAGACAATGAACAAGATAATACCTGTATATCCTAAACTAGGGAGATTCAGGGCTTAACACAGAGTGACTGCTCAAGGTTTTCCTGTCATAATATATAACATATTCAGTATCCCAATGTTACCCAGTATGCCTTAGCTAGATTTTTTGCTATTTTTCTGCTTCTACTATTCTATTTCCTTCTAATAGTACTTCCATATTTCATCAGAGCTTTGTCCTTCAGCTAAAAATGTTGCCTCCATGGTGTTTTCAAATATACTTCAGGCCTTTGTATGGAAATCCATACTTTAACCTGTCCAGATGTAGGTTTCAGGGGAGGAAGGAAAGTGGGAGGAAGGAGACAGGAGGTGGTGAAGACTACCTTAGTCATTCCTTATATCCCTTCAGCCAAGGGGTCTGCTGTGGCCCATGGTGCAGAGCATCCATGCTGCTATGGAAGGCCTCAGATCATAGGGACAGATACAGGGATAGCCCAGAACTTCCCCAGTAACTCCCATGTTTCTTGTCCTGGTGGTTACCCACGAAACCAGAGTGCACAGAGTCAGCCATGCAGCTGTCACATTCATGAACATCATTAGCTATTGTGTACCTGTCAGCTTTTTTCCTTTGTTCTTGTAGTATACGATGAAGACGACAATGCCAATTAGTGCCACAAAAAACAAGATGACAATCAACACATATAAGATCTTGTTTGTTCCTGCAGGACGGAAAAAAGAC
This sequence comes from Colius striatus, assembly GCF_028858725.1. Taxonomy (NCBI): domain Eukaryota; kingdom Metazoa; phylum Chordata; class Aves; order Coliiformes; family Coliidae; genus Colius; species Colius striatus. The sequence goes on along the minus strand of NC_084762.1, from coordinate 16,448,973 downwards.
AGTGCCATCAACATGCAGCTTGTACTTAGCAGCACGACAATCCTTGTTCATTTTACCTACTTTTCTGCAGGGGAGGAGGTTTTTTTCCTTTCCATTTCTATAAGGCAAACAGCCCTAGCACTCCAGTGGCTCTGTGCCTAGCAGTCTTACTGAAGGTACCTGGTACTGAGCCATCTCTACACAAACCAGCCTTGGTGTCTCAGAGCGGTGTGATCCTTTGAACATCCCCTCGCAAGCTGCCAGGAGCCCATGGGCTGTGCTGGCCTCCCTCAGGGCACGCAGGACATACTGGAGATGACATAATTCAGCTAGCAAACATTGTCCTTTATCTCAGGTTATGAAGGATCACGCTACATGCCAGGCAAGCACCCTCCCTGGTACCATATCCACACTGGAGAAAGAAACAGGCAGTGGCCAAGAAGGGAGAGCTACATTCAGCTGAGACTGTATCTGCTGCTATAAAATAAGTATGGAGAGGAGCTGCTAGCCTTCCTACAGACAATGTATGGATGGAAATCAGCAGTCTGGTAAAATGAAAGAGCTGCATGTGTGATGGAGGTGAAGGGTATAACAGCCATGCTGCTTGCCATGTAGTGTGGACATGGGCCTTCGAGCAGCCAGGCTTCAAATAATCTTTAAAGGTGGGATTTTCCAAGAGCATTCTCTTGGCCTACAGCTGCAACCCCTGGAGTCAACCACGATGGGAATACAGTTAAGCCCGCCAAAACCCCCTAGCAAACACATCCCTCCTCCTCCCTGCTTCTTTCTAGCAGATAATCTGTCTGAGGACACATACCTGATGGCTCAGGCATCTTCCGTTCTGCACAAACCGCATCTGACTTGTCAGTCCCAGGCATGACTTCTGCCATTCCCAGATCTGTACAGCTGAAAAAGACAGAGGGGTCAGCTTCGCAAAGAGGAAGCTTCTCATGGCTCCTACACTTACACAGAGCAGTACTTTCTGGCATTAACGTCTGTTTCTCCACCCTTTAAGAACCTCAGATACCTTCTTTATTTTCAGCTGTGACAGCCCAGCTGTTACTGCTGCATCTTGCTCATCGCAAGAAGAATTCAAGGTTCAGTGTGACAATGCCTTTACCACTATGCAGCCAACAGAGACGCTCTCTGCACACCCCACTGAAAAATGCTTTTGCCTAGGCTTCTCCCTGTCTCCTGGCTATCCTGGTCCTTTTACAAGGTACAGGCACTTACTTGATCCAGGATTGACACTCATCGGTGGATGAAGCGATGTTTGAGAAGTAGCCTCTGGGACATGGTACACACATCGTGTCCTTGTCTTGTTGCACTGTGTGTAGCAAAGAAAGAAAAACTTCATAGCTGAGTTTCCATGAGTTGCTTTCAGGTAAGGGGAAGGACTATGCTCCCTATCCTCCTGATCCATCCCCTCACTCTCTCAGAATCTTTCCCTAAAGAGAGAGGATCTTAGATTACATTAGAGCAGCAATGACAGTCACACATAAGCAAAGTACACGAGCCTCACCTGAGCATTTCTCTACACAATCAAAAGGAGAAATGACCAGGACCATTTGCAGTTCTTGTAAAATAGCACACAGCTATTCTGTCCTTCCCCTTCCATTAACTTCCTGGTGTCAACACCATGCCACAGACAGCGACGTTAACTGCTGCTGTCACTTCTATGAAGCCACAGTAAACAAAATGCTGTATTTGCTAGACCAGGGGCAAATCAGCACCACTGTGCTGCAGGCCCATGCAGCATTTCAGCCTCTATTACTCTTACGTGCTGCTTTTTGGGCTCCTCATACTTGGCACAGCCGTTCCTAGTGTTCCTTACAACTCTGAACTTGACTGTCTCTATTTTCCACCTGCACGACATCTGCATTTTGTTTTCAATCAGACTTAAGGCTAAGTTAAATGCTTATAATAAATCTTTTCATGGCAAGACACCTAAAACAGAATGCTTGTGCTACCTGAAAGGTGTTAATCACTCCTAATTTGTTTATAACATTATAAAATAGGAAAGCAAAACCATCGGACAAAGAATGACTTTGAATCCGACCTCAGGGATGATCCCCAACAGACTGCGTGTCTCAGTACTGGAGCAATGCACGATCCAGTGACCCACAGTCAGATACCTCAGCAAGCATCAGAAATGCACCCAACACCTTGCAACCATCACTGTGCCTACGTGGTGTCTTGCACAAGTCACTTGCTCCAAGATACTGTTTAAACAACAGAGGTAAAACCCTTCAAAATGCAAACAGTGCAGGAGGGTTATACACAGCAGCAATGACAACCCCAGTGCTTACCTTCTGTTGACAGTCATCTGAGAGTCTAAAGTATCCCCACTAATGTCCCAACCCACACGATGCTGCCTCATCCTGTAGGTCTGAGTTGGATGTTTCACTCTGTATCTTTCTTTATCTTACCAGGAGGCTGGACTCCAAATCCAGGAGCGCATATGGTGTTTCGCTGGCAGCAGTCGCAGTCATCACTCCAGTGGTAGCCCATGGTACAGGCACACTGCCGCTGGAACGTGCTGTTCCCTGGGTGCACTTCCCTCAAAGCCTTCCCTAAAGGAACAAGCAGGGGGGAGTAAACATCTCTCTGGTAATAAGCCTCAAGTTTATGAACCTCTTGTTCTAACTGTTAGCTTTGCTTGAATGCCAGATGCAAAACCCTTCATGTCAGAGGAAATGTTATGTTTCAAGCATGGGAGACCCTTGATCAGCACAGGGCTGATCACACTCCTGAGCAATACTTCTCCTTACAGCTGCTGCAGAAAATAGATAAAGCTTTTGCAAGGGTGAGACAAACGTGTTAGGGGAAGTGAAGGCATGGTATGCTGGGCAAAAGGACAACCCTGAAGATCCAGCTCACTGGAGTGAATGACCTCAGTGAAGATAATCGTTATCAGCAGCATGGAGACTGCGGTCACGGTGCTGTCGGGGGCCCTCCCTCTGCCAGGCCCTTCAGCAAGCTCAGCCTCCAGAACAAAGCAACTTCCCCAGAGCCACTCTCCCACCTTTGTGCTTCACTGATTTGGATTAAAAAGTCCTTCAGTATATACAACTCACCTTGATCACATATTTTATGCAGCAAGCATTTATCTTCTTCATTCCAGACGTCCATGTACTCGTTTGGGCCACAGGGCTGGCACACGCTATCGGCAGTGCCGCTGCACCGAGCTGACATGTACTTTCCTGTGAATGACAGAGGGACAAAGAGGTGGATTACAAGTCGCACAACAGCCCTCTAAGGAGCTGAGGGAAGAGCAACAGGTTGGGCTAGCACTGCTGTACTGCTGGGAACAATAATTTCTTCCTGCCACTTCTGGAATTCCTCAGTGTAGCCCCCATGCAGTGGGGCCCCGAAACACCAGTGAAGCTTATGGCCTGAGGCCAGGCCTATCTACACACACAGCAATCAAGCTGCTTTCTATCTCCCCCAGGGGCTAAAGCTACCCGACAAAAAAGCTACTATGGCTTTTGCTGAGGTCTGCAGAACTCCTCTTGTACTAGAAGGCACTTGCAAGCTTGAAATCATGCACCTGCAAGGGCAGGTGCCAGTAGATCAGCAAAGACACAAGGGCAAGGTGCCTTACTGACCCCTAGAGCTGTTTGTGATGAGCCCCTCAGTTCTGAGACCTGTACAGCCCTGTGCTCACATACCTGGCTCACACTTGGTGCAGCACCGTCCCGAGTACTCATAGTGTTGTTCACTTTCGCAAGGCGGAGTGATTTGTAGTGACAACTGGAGTGGAGAAAGAGAGAGAGGACATGAGATCCATATACCTGGAGAGCTTCAGACCTACCCAGTCGCAGTGCTGGCAGAGAAGACGAAAACTTTTCTTCTGTGTAGCATTTTGGATAGCTAAGCAGTAAAGATCAACCGACATTTATGGCTTCTAAGGTGCTTTGTAGACACGCTAAAAATATGTGCTTGATGCTGTAAATGCACTGTGACTTTTGGTACTGCCAGGTGATAAATAAATAACACAGTCTTGAAATTTGTCATGAACTTTTGTCCTGCTATATAACCTTTTCTTACAGTACTCTATTATTCAAATCTATGACTTCAAACAATGGTTAAAAAAACACCCCAAACCAAACTGACACAGAGATACTTCTGTAATCTCTTCCAGATATGACCTCAGACCAAGAGTGGGGTGACTGACAGTTTTAATGCATAGGATTAAGCAAACAAGCAAAGTGAACGATTTATACTCCTGAAAAAGAAAGAAGTTCGCAGCTTCCCACTGGGATACACAATACTCTTAACTAGCCCCAGAAAACATTGCACTTCAATTTTGCAGCTTTTTTATGGCTCTCACCCTGGCTGACCCCGCTTTGGCTGCCTGGCAGTCTCCTGGCAGAGGTCCTCCAGGCAAACTCAACAATTAGTTCTTAATCTTGTAACAGGTAAGACCTTTCAGATTGGCCAGTAGCAAGGAATCCTTCATTACTGGATACAGTTGTTAAAATCTCTTTTACTTGGAGAAAGCTGCAATAAAACCTGTGCAGCCGATTAAAGGGAGTGTTTGCCATCTAATAGCGTATGACAGCCCTGTGCCTACTGATACTGATTTCCATTACCCTAACATTGTCCCCTTATTTCCTCTGAGTCTTTACTTCTCTTTCCTCCTTCTCTATTTTCAGCAGTAGCAATCTCTTCAAATGGAAGATATTCTTCCCTAAGCATTTTCATAGAAATGTAGACTGGTAGGGGTTGGAAGGGACCTTTAGAGATCATCTAGTCTGCCTAGATCACATCACACAGGAATGTGTCCAGGCAGATCTTGAAGACCTCCAGAGAAGGAGGCTCCACACTGTCCCTGGGCAGCCTGTGCCAGGGCTCCCTCACCTCAACAGTGAAGTAATTTTTTATGTTTAAATTAAACTTTTTTTGTTCCAGCTTCATCCCATTACCCCTTGTCCTGTCACTAGATACAACAGAAAAAAGAGATGTCCCAACTTCCTGACACTCACCATTTATATACTTGTAAATATTAATAAGATCCCCCCTCAGTCTCCTCTTCTCCAGACTGAACAGCCCCAGTTCCCGCAGCTTTTCCTCATAAGGAAGATGCTCCAGTCCCTTGATCATCTTGGTGGCTCTGCCCTGGACTCTCTCCAGAAGTTCTCTGTTCCTCTTGAGCTGAGGAGCCCAGAACTGGACACAGGACTCCAGATGAGGCCTCACCAGGGTAGAGTAGAGGGGGAGCAGAACCTCCCTTGACCTGCTGGCCACACTCTTCTTGATGCATCCCAGGATGCCATTGGCCTTCTTGGCCAAGAGGGCACATTGCTGGCTCATGTTTCATTTGTTATCAACCAGGACTTCCAGGTCTCTCTCTGCAGAGCTGCTCTCCAGCAGGTCAATCCCCAGCCTGTACTGGTGCATGGGGTTGCTCCTCTCCAGGTGCAGAACTTTGCCCTTGCCCTTGTTGAACCTCATGAGGTTCCTCTCTGCCCAACTCTCAAGCTGGTCGAGATCCTGCTGAATGGCAGCACAGCCTCTGGTGAATCAGCTAGTCCTCCCAGTTTGGTGTCATCAGCAAACTTGCTGAGGGTACACTCTGTCCCCTCATCCAGGCCATCGATGAAGATGTTGAACAAACTGGCCTCAGAATCAATCCCTGTGGAACTCCACTGGCCACAGGCCTCCAACTCGATTCTGTGCCACTGATCACCATCCTCTGGGCTCTGTCATTCAGCCAGCTCTCGATCCACCCCATCATCCACTTATCCAAGCCACACTGCCTGAGCTTTCTGATGAGGATGTTATGGGAGACAGCGTCAAACACCTTGCTGAAGTCAAGGTAGATGACATCTGCTGCTCTCCCCTCATCTAGCCAGCTGGTTATGCACTCATAGAAGACATCAGGTTGGTCAAACAGGATTTCCCCTTGGTGAAGCCATGTTGACTCCCCCTGACAACCATCTTTTCCTTCATATGTTCAGCGATAACATTCAGGATGAGTTGTTCCATCACCTTTCCAGGGATGGAGGTGAGGCTGACCAGCCTGTAGTTTCCTGGTTTTCCCTTCCTGCCCTTTTTGAAGACTGGAGTGACATTGGCCTTTCTCTACTCCTCAGGCACCTCACCTGTCCTCCATGATTGTTCAAAAATTACGGAGAGAGGCTTAGCAATCACATCAGCCAGCTCCCTCAGCACTCTTGGATGCATCCCATCAGGACCCATTGACTTATAAGCCTCAAGCTTGCCCAACAAGTCTTTAACCTCTTCCACCCAGGGCAAGTCCTCTGCTGTCCCAGCCATCCTGAGGGTCAGCCTTGGCTGTAAAGACTGAAGCAAAGAAGGCATTCAGTACTTCAGCCTTCTCTGCTGGGTACACCAGGGTACCTTCTGTGTTCAGCAGCATGCCCACATCCCCCCTCATCATCCTTCTGCAGCTGATGTACCTGAAAAACACCTTATTAGTTTATTTAACTTTCATGTCTGCTTCTAATACTGGGAAGAATCTTGTAACTTAAAAATGACCAAAAATGTAGAAGTTTTTCTTTAAGACAGCAAATTCATCCTGGAGTTTGAGCTACAGGCTGGTGTAGGACTTGTGTTTATCAAAACTGCCCTAGCTGTATCTGGAACACAAGTACCTCAAGTCAGAGGTCTTGAGCTTCTGTATTTCTGCAGGTTATAGAGATATTTTATTTATCATTATAACAATCCAAGGCCAAATTAGGAGTCTGTAGTCTTGCAAGAAATGTCCCGTTGTCTCATTGTTTATCTGTTTCTTTACATTCATTAGCAGGGCCTTTCTGGCAATCATACTTTTTGGAACAAACACTGAGTTTTGTGTTTGTGCAGTACCTCTCAGGAGGCCCATGGGATAAGGATCAGTGCTGGCACGGCCAGAGGAGATCTAGGAAATCATAGAATCACAGAGGCTGGAAAAGACCTTTAAGATCATCGAGTCCAACCACTAACTGCCAAATCACACTGCCAAGCCCATCACTAAACCAGCACCTCATCTACACAGCTTTTGAATATCTCCAGGGATGGTGACTCCACCACCTCCCTGGAAGCTCATTGCAGTGCTTAGTAACTCTCTCAGTAACAAAGTTCTTCATAATCTCCAATCTAAACCTCCCCTGGTGCAACTTGAGCCCATTTCTATCATTCTGTCATCCATTACTGGAGAGAAGAGATTGACCACCACCTCACTAAATTCCCTTTCTGGTAGTTTCAGAGAGTGATCACGTCTCCTCTCAGCCTCCTCTTCTCCAGGCTAAACACCCCCAGCTCCCCCAGCAGCTCCTCATCAGACTTGTCTCCAGACCTTTCACCAGCTTTGTTGCCCATCTCTGCACACGCTCATGGAAAGTTGGGCCAGCCTAGCAGCTGAGCATCGACACTGCTCTGTGTCCCAGGGGAAATTCTGAGCACATTCCTCAGTGGAAGGAGCCCCGTTTGCCTCACGCACTTCAAGAAGCATCTGCCGAAGCATTCATCTGGTCAGCACAGGGCTGAGGAAATGCTGCAGGGCCAAGCAGCAGAGAGGAGGTCCTGAACAACTGACTCCTTATTCCCAGCCATCTGAAAGGGCAAAAATGGTGAGACCAACAATAGGTTCAGCCACTCGCTTTTGTGTCACAGAATGTCCTCTTCTTGTCTGCCCCAGTTTGACAGTTCCTCTTTAGCAGAAAAAGCAAAAAAAAAAATCTGAAGTGTCAAGCAGGGGCAAAGTCACCCTTTTTAAGGAAGGATATGCAAATCTGCTAAAGAGCATTCAGCTAAAGGCTCTGGAATAAATTTTGAGAATCTCAACTCAGCCTGAGGAGGAGCAGCAATCCCCTGGTGTCGAGGCTTGGGGAGCAGACTCACTGCCTGGCCACCTTTAGGAAACCATTTCACACCTCCATGCCTTACCCTACTCGAAGAGGGCTATTGTTACGGTGTAACTCCCAGCTGCAGCTGCATAAGTCTATGTTATCTCTCAATAAATTATCTCTTCTGCACCCAGGTCCTTCCCCTTTTCACACAAGCCAATGCATTCAGAGCTTTAACACTCCCTCCTTTGATTTATGCTTAAGGGCATAAGGAAAAGCCTCTCAGTGCTAATCCCCCTGTGAGTCCAGCCTCCTTGTGAAGGGGAGAGATCCAGGCCTGGTACTGACTGACTGGACCCGCCAAGCATGAAAGCTGAGAGTGGAGAGGACAGGAGGAGAAACAAAAGCAACCTGGGGTTTCCTTATGATGAGAGCTCAACTTGGGCTCTTTTGCTGTGACAGCCCCACTGAAGTCAGGTTATCCCTCTGCCAGGGGAATGGTCACACTGTCCCTTACAGGCTGAGCAGCTCTCATGCTGTCCGCAGCACGGTGACCCGAGCACTGCCGTGGCCAGCGCATTCCCACCACCCTGTCCTTCCTTCCTTCCCACCACCCTGTCCTTCCCAGATGGGGAAGTGCAATTCATTTTGCAGATGAGGAACTCAGGCCTGGAGGCCGGCTGGCTTCACAGAGGTGACAGGAAACCAAACCAAGTCTCCCAAGTCACCCCGTAACCCCTGGGACATCCTTCCTCTCATCGGGTGCTGGCTTGTGGGTCAGAGCGATTTGGACATGGTCGAGATCTTATCTAGAGAGAGAAGGAGCCTCAATGAATGAGAAGGTGTCAGCCTTCTCTGAATGGATTAAACAAGACAAAACTCAGTCTGGTCATTCCTTTAACTGTCTTGCTATTGATGAAGCTGCCCATTAAATCCCACCACCACATGTAATGGAACGCTTCAGAGAGCTTCAGGTATCCTGTGGAAATTTAATTGCCACTTCAGATGTGTGCAAAGCCCCCAGATTTGTACCAGTTCCTAAAAACCCAGTCAGCTTTCCCGCTTCATTAACATTACCTCACACGCAAATACACCTGAGAGTAGAAGAGTCCAGGGGAAAAAAGACAAACCTCTGGGCTTGGTGGATCCAGTCCAGTAATGCAGGCCAACACCTGCTCACCTTTAAGCACATGAGTAGCACCACTGCCTTCTTTGGAAAGACAGGCATGCTCACGTCAAGGTTTGCTGAGGACTGGGTTTTGGTGTCAAGCTGCAGGTAACCTTTTCAGCTGCTTCTTTTTCCCTATTTGTCAAAAAGGACGCCAGGCAAGAGTGTGCTTGTGCTTGCAAGGTCTAAAAGCTTCAATGACTCAGAGCTACAAAGCATCACTGTGTTGCTCAGGCCTTGAAAACACACACACACACACACAGGTGCTCCTGAAGGAGGAACCAGCAGCATTCAGATTCCTGTCCTCGGGCTTAAGGAAATATTTATTCTTGGTGCTGTTGAGCAATCAGATGGCAGCAGAAGCTGTGTGTCATGGATGCTAAAATTACTTTCTCACTCAGATGAATATTCAGACAGACATTTCAGAGAAGATAGAGTTGCATGGGCCTCTCTCCTTTAAAAGAAAAAAAATCTGGAAGAATGAGCTAGGGGCTTTCCACAGTCTTTTTCCCATGTCACTTGTGAACAAGAACCTCAATGAGGATTGCTCATTAGATAATCGCAGGGGACACATCAATGGGTAACTTATCTTCAGATGACACCTTCTTGCTCAGCATAGTTGTTTCTGGAGAGTACTCAAGTCACTTGTCATCATTTCGCTAAGCAAAGCACATTTTTTGTCTGTTTAGTATTACAGAAACAAAGTACCTATGGGAGAGACGGCCATGGTCTGTCCTGCTCTGCACATCGCTTGTTCTTTATACTTTGGAGTTTATTCAAACCACTTGCTTTTGAGGTCGTTAAGAGTTGCCTGCTGTAGGACTACAAGATTTCTGTGGATTTGGAGCTTTATTTGCCAAGAGGATTAAGCTTTGACCAACGTTTCCTGATCTGAAGTAGCCCCTGCAAGCAGAGCACCCTGGTATCCAGCCAGGACAGCCTCTGAAGTCATCTCCTGCTGCTTCTCCTTCAAACCTGAAGGACATTGCTCTATGCCCAGGGCTTCTGGGCACTCTAACGAAGTGCGTAATAGTACCACTCACAACAAACAACTCTGTGAGTCTTTACAGTTGCGAGTTTATAAAGGGTAAGAGGAGTCTTATGCTAAAGATTAAATCATAATCACATGGGTGCTGAATACAACAGTTTCTCCACAGACAGGCTTCAGCGTTGACAAAAATTCAATCAAAGCAGCACACAAGTCACAGCGTTGCAATGCCAGTTATCCGCTTGCAGGTCTGTAATTCATCACAAAAAATCTTAGATTGTGAATGAAATGCTTTTGGTGATGACAACTTTCCAGTGACCAGTAAACCACATCACAGAACCACCACCACGTGGTTAAAATACAGCCGGGAAATGGCAATAGCTAAAAACTAAATATTATTTCACTCTTAAAAATAGATCCCTGAAGCCCTGCTAAAGCCCGAATACCTACTGAGGCCAGAAAGAAAAGAGAGAGAGGGAGAGAGAGAGAGAGAAAATAAAGAGGTCAAGAAAACACTGCAACGTCCAGACAGGAAACAGGTAAACAATGGTGAAAGGCCCACCCTGACAATTGCCCTTGCCCCACTGTTTCAGCACCCAGCAAAAAGCAAATATCTGAGCAACTCGTGCTGCTCTGCCAATGGGAAGGACCATTCCTCAATCTCAAACCCAGCAGAGTTATTTCTGGCCGGCAGACTACGTGAAGGAGAAGTGCCGCACTGACCACCCTCACAGCCAGGCGGTGGGGGTAAGGCAGACAGGAACCTCAGGTCTGTCAGATGGGAGATGATGGAGGAGATACATGTCAGGGTTGAAATGGCTACTGACCTAACCTGGGCATCAGCCAGCTTTCTTCTGGGGAGTGAAAGCTCACCATCACACGCACAGTAGTCATCATTCAGAGGTAGTCATCTTCATACAAAACCCAGGACACATCTAGCCAGGTGACCATGAGCCAGCAGTGTGCCCAGGTGGGCAAGAGCATCCTGGCTTGCATCAGAAATAGTGTGACCAGCAGGATTAAGGAAGTGATTGTGCCCCCGTACTCGGTGCTGCTGAGGCTGCACCTCAAATACCATGTTCAGTTCTGGAGCCCTCACTACAAGAAAGACACTGAGGAGTGTGTCCATAGACAGGCAATGGAGCTGGTGAAGGGTCTGCAGCACAAGTCTGATGAGGAGTGGCTGGGGAAACTGGGAGTGTTTAATCTGGCATAGAGGAGGTTGAAGGAGACACTATCACTCTCTACAACTACCTGAAAGGAGGCTGTAATGAGGTGGGGGTCGGTCTCTTCTCCCCAGTAATTAATGATAAGACAAGAAGAAATGGCTTCAAGTTGCGCCAGAGGAGGTTTAGATTGGAGGTGAGGAAGAAGTTTTTCCCTGAGAGGAACAGGCTGCCCAGGGAGGGAATGGAGTCCTCATCCTTGGAGATATTGAAAAGCCATGTAGCTGAGGTGCTGAAGGACATGGCTTAGTGACAGGCTTGGCAGTGTGAGGCTAGTGGTTGGACTCCGTGATCTTAAAGGTCTTTTCCAACCAAAACAATTCTATCATTCTATGCTGCTCATCAACAGGGTGGTTGGTAGTGCCTGTACATTGCCTGCACTTTGGTGCAAGGCCTCATGCTTTTTTTGACCTACATGTCCTCGCTGCCACAGGCAGAACATTTGAAAGATGAATCAGAGAATAAAAACCCCAAAGCTAACCAAGACAAAATATTTAACAAGGCTTGACAGCAAGATAACAGTCCACAACAAGTAGAAATAAAAGCTGCAGAATAATGACATTACCAAAGCTGATTACCTGGGTGCCCTTGGGGAGAGGCCTGCAAAGGCAAATCTCTTCTGATTAAACAGGTGCAACGGCAGCACTCCATGGGAAAGCTTTGCAGTCTCACCGCTCCCCTACAGTTGCTATGACTCACCATGAGTAACTCTACACCCATTCATGCTTAATTAAAATAATAATGATTGTAATTAAAAAGGCACTAAAGGCAATCACTTATGGGAGCACACTCCCCCTGGATTTTAGTTTAGCAGATGATTTTTCAGCGCTTCATCAACTGAAGTCAAATCTTAATGAAAAAAGGACCATGAGAGATTTTGTGGGCTGAGTTAATTCTGGATTAGGAGCTCAAAAGAGTCTTTCTGTGCTTAAAAATCTGTATGTTTATGTACCCTTTCCTTCCAGCATGCCATCAGAGTGGAACATAACATATTAATGTCTTAAAGTGTGGGACAGGACCCTGGAACCCTAACTGTGGTGCAGGGAGAATGAGAAAGCTTATAGAGAAGAAAGGATGTCTGCTTTCATCACCTGATGCTCTGCTTTGGTTTCCCTCTCCTGGATTTTAGCATTGCACATGGAACAAAGGCTGAATATTCTGCTGGCACAGATAGGAAGGGCAGTGGCAGGGCTGTAGCCTTTGCTTTGGATGATGGCCATATAGAGGGGATGCACATAACATCCACACAGTTCTGCCTCGGTGTGAGCTACAGGAAGAACAGCATGGTTGGGTCTGTACCTTCATCGTGGAGGAATGGCTGCCTTTATTGAAGGGCTCAGTACTAGGCTGAGAATTGGTTCATTTACTCTTTACGTGTCACCATGAGCAACCAGCCTTGCCAGGGACTGTGGGCCAGTCAACTTGGTGGAAATACTGCTCCCTGACTTGAACAGGCTTTGGCTTGTTCCTCTGAGCAGTCTAGTTTACTACATGTGGTATTGCAGGGGAATTTTTTTTTCCTGTGAGAGAAGACTCAAGGAATCATCTTGCCCTTGCTATTGAACAATGAAAAGTTACTGAGGAACATGATGCTCATAAGGCAACGCTATTTGCTGTGGCAAAATAACATGCTCAAAATAGATTCCCTTGCATGCTACATAAGCAAATTTTAGGACTTCATACGAACCTAGTAGCACTTTTTTCCCTATGTGCATTCCAGATTAATGGGTTGCCCAACAAAACTTCACAGTATTTTTTTTTCCATACAGTACTTTTTTTTCTTTTCTCTCCACTCTGACCACTGGCTAAATATATTCTGCACCCATCTGCAGTCACAAATGTTGTTCTTTGTAATTCTTGAGCAGATCTTATATACTTTTTTTTTCTTTTGGAGTAGCCACAAAGCAGTGAGGGTGAATGACCTCATTTTTTTTCCCGCCCCTTCCTTGGCTAATTGGTTCTTGCAGGGTGGATTAAACTGACCAGCTTGGCTCTTTTACTGGTCCTTTCCTGGTCCCTTTTATCTAGACTTTAAGAGAGCGGCCACCACGAACACATTTGGCCAAGTGGCACAGGTAACATACCTCCGCCGCAGGGATGGCAGTGCAGTCCTGAGCAGAAGAGAAACCAGAAAATAAGGGAGAGGGTCAGATGCTGCATCCTACATGCTGTCAGCCAGCTGGGAGGATGTATCTGCTCCCTTCCTGGGCTCACTCGAGCAGACCTCCCTGTGACTTAAGTGGGAAATGGACAAGGCACTATCCTGAGGTGATCAAAGACTGTTTCCAGCCATAACATCCTAAACGCTGTACAAACACGAAAGAGAGCCAAGCCCTCAGCTCAGAGAACTCACGCCCTGAAAAGGTAAACAAAAAAAAAAGGTAACCATGGGAAGCACTGTGAAGGGCTGCACAGGTATGGGACAAACACCAGGCTGTCCCAGAGCACGGTGTATAAATCAGCATTGCTTCTCCAGCGTGGTGCTGAGCCCCCCGTGAGGCATCGTGTCACAGTCAGGACTGCACACTGCGGTGGCACATGAGCAATCAGGAAACCTGCGTTTCCCCAGAGCTGAAGTGTGCCACCAAACCCTGCTGCCACAGGGCAGCCACAGCAGCAGGCTGCCTGCCCCAGGCACCAGCGCAGCAGAGCAGGATGCCCTCCTGCAGCCCACCCTGCTGCTGGCAGTCACTGCTGCTCGTGAGGGTCCTTATTCTACTACATGAACTTTAGACCATTTTCAAAGAAGAGTAAGTCATAAAAATGGGCAAGTTCTTGCAGGCAGGCTATTGTGTTGTACAGATCGAGGCCTACCCAAGTCCATAGTGCAACCTGGTTAAACAGCACTTCGTTTTTATACTGCATTTATAACACTCAAATATTTGCCTTTGGTCTTTCTGATGGTAGTCATGAACCACTCTCAGGGCAGCTGCTTCTCTGTGCAAGCAACAGCAGCTCATGCACCCTCAAACCAGAGTGTGAGCAGCTGCAGCAAGTTGAGTTTCCATGGAAAGGAAGGGAAAAGCCCATGCAAGAAGCACAGGTGCAGCTGACGACACGATGAACCAGCCATCTCTTCTCACTGCCCATCTCAAGTAAGCCAAACCAGCATCTAAAGCAACCATCTTCTACCAGCGACCAGCAGCCTCCGCGCTGCAGAGCAGCCCCTTGCAGAATGGCGTGTGGGAAGGAGGGAGGTCTGGATTTTGCAGCCACAGCCCTGGCTCTGGTCATTGCAAACACCTCCTGGGGACCCAGTTATATAGAGGAGAAGCAGGAGGCCAGCCTTATATCATGGGTTACTTTTTGTTGCACCTATGTATGTACCTAGTACAACAGGATCTTCCACTACTTCAACCCAAAGGGACAGATGGAGAAACACAGCAAAATTACTCAAATATGACTCCTCCAAACAGTGTTAAGGTATAAATGCCAGAGGCACTACTTTGAGGTTTTCATGCACTTTTACACACATCCCTGCATCCCTTTTACCATCTGCACTGGTTCTGGCAGAGTGGGCATCTTGCATCGCACTTCTCTGAGCTTGAGAGTGCTTGGGATGTCAGTAACAGGCAACAGAAACAGATCCTTAGGACTACAGTTCATCTCTCTGCTTGACCTGCATTTTGTTTTTGTTTTCTTCTGGCACAATATGAAGTGAGTCCTGTGCCAGAAATTACATCAGTCAGTACCCTCGAGATGGCTGATAAGCTTTCAATGCTACTTTCACACTTGTGAAAGTGGTGAAGGTTTGTTTTGGTCTCATTTGTGGGAAAGAAGAAATTACATCAGAGAGATGATGCTTAACATGAAAAGAGAAGCAGCAGAGGTTTTTTAAATCGTGGATTGGTTCATTTTTACATGCATTATAGTCCTTCTACGCAAGTCACTGTGAGATTTTCCACATGTTCTGGGGGAAACAGCGAAACAATGAAAAACTTACTAGTTTCCCTTGCAGGAATCGTTCCTTCAAGGGCCTTTTTAACAAGTGAACTAATTGAACTGCAGTAACCTTGAAACCCATGCTGTCAACAGAATAAATCCAGGAGTTTAGATCAGATATTGCAGATGCTTTGCTCTACCCAGTGATTCCTTTAGCCCTGATCAGAGCAGGAATACTGGACCAGGCAGGAGATCCCACGCTGTAACGCAGCATGGACATTTTTATGCCTTTTATCTCCCCTCATCATAAAGACTTTGCATATTAATAAGTTAAAAGATAATCTATATTTTTGCCATATTTTTCAATATTACAAAGAATTCCAGATGTGGACAGCACACAAACTTTCCCTATGAAGTATTATGGAATAGTGGAAGAACTCATCCCATTGCCACTAAGGGGAAGAAGAGTCAAAGCAGGCAACTGGCTTATTGCCTATTTCAACTGGCTTATTGCCTATTTGCAAATGCACATTCTCACGGGCTTTAACTCCCACCTGATAGAAATGTTTATGCTCCTCACCCACGTTAAGCAAGGACAGGGATGTGACTATTCCATAGAAAGAAGCAGAGACAATCATGCCTCAGAGAGCAACACACCGTGTCTCCTGACAGGCGCCCAAGACAAATCACTTGGAAAGATCATCTTGTGGCTGAAGCACAAGACAAGGAGGGCTGAGCTCTGCTCCTGGCAGTTCTGCTCCACACTCGGTGTGTGACCTACAGCAAGTCACGAATTCTCTGTTCCTGTTTCCTCTTTGGTGAAAATGATGACAATGATCATGTCTATTCTCAGCAAAACTATGAGCACTCATTAACTCACATTTCCAAGTGCTTCTCATTCCTCGCCGGAAACACATTGCAAATATCACTGCCCTACCACTACCCCACTGTATTACCAAACAAACTTTGGCTCTGCCACTCTCACATTTTGCTCCATCAGAAAACAGCACTCTTATAAGAAACTACTGTTCAAGTCAATCACACAAAAGAGAATCTGAAAGGCTGTCTGGGAGGGGCATCTCTCTAGGCTTGCCTCACTTTCACATACCTGACTTGCTGGTTCTGCCCATTGCTGCAGACAGGACATTAGGTTAATAGGCTCTTTCATAAAGTATGGCTTATCCTGCGTAAACTTAATTACAACTTCCATGGAGCCTCCTACTATTGTGTACTGCTGCTTGTCCAGAGCACTTGCTATGGAAAGCTGCAACCTGTGCAACCACTTACAGACTCAAGCACATGTTGAATGCAGTGAAAAGTCTTTACACATCAGCCCCAAATAAACACAAGTTCCTGTTCTGCATCCTCTAAAAGGCTACAAATTGAGAGGTGGGAAATAATGAGGAGCTGCTCCTGGCTCCTACATCAGGGTACCCAAAATATGCTGGGAGCTATAGAATGAAAATCTGAATTTCCAAGGTTTGGTCAAGAGTCAAGTGGGTTCCAGCCAATGAGGACATTTCCCAAACCCAAATGGCTCCAGAAAGAAGCAAATATTTAATGGTCAGTGACCTGAAACAAAGGTACAAAGAACACTGAGGTTGGCTCATCATGCTATATTGATCAGAGTCCTAAACATGAGGGCAGGAAAAGAGCCTACAGGTACAGAGGATACTGAGGAACAGGAAAAATCACCTGATAGCTATGATGTAGAAGTGCCTTTTGAAATATACAGGCTCATTCATACATATGGACACCTGGAAAGCAGCAATTTAAGAGAAGCTTATAAAGTGAGGGTGGACAGAATGAAACATATGTTTTGGAGGGGGGGGGAAAAAGGGCCTGTGTGGTTTTAGTACCAGAGATCCAGTGGAAAGGCTCTCAGGACTATGCGGTCAGACATTAAATTGTAAGCTGTAGACAGCAGAGGGTTTTTTGTTTTGGTTTGGGTTTTTTATCTTTTTTTTCTTTTACCCTTGAAGCTGCACCTTGCTCTTAGGGAATACAGCCATGGCCCAGTTACAGCACTACATTGAGAGGATGACTTGAAATAATACAACTAATAAAGAATAATGAGACACAGAGAAACGCTATAAGTTCAAATGAAAGAAATACAACCGGTAGGGAGGCTTCCAAATGTTAATTGACAGAGAAAAGTGCCTGTGGCATGGGATTTGCCAACAGTCTGCCAGTTTAAAAGGGTCTAAATAACACCAAGGGAGAGGAATAATTTTTAAGCTATATAATTAGAAAAAGCAAAGCAAGATTCTGTAAATCCAAATGCTGAAGGAAGTCTGACATATGTCATTCACAAGACTCGGCAATCAGAAGACTAGTCAGGAACTGGCTGCAGAAAATGGTCTTTCTGAAAAGAGAAGACCAGCCATGACCCCAATGCTAAAGCACGCTGGCCATTACCCATCTGGCATCTCACGAAGCTGCAAAAAGAGCACGTTGTGTTTGCAAACAACCGCAGAGTCAAACCCCTCTCAGATCTTTCCCCTTGAGAGGGAAGAGCTGCCCTTTTGGGGTAGCTGACCCCTGGGACTGGGGTTTGCCTCCTGAACTCTCTCATGAGCAGCACGTGAAGCTCCAAGCGAGTCACGTAGCTAGTCTCGGCCTCAGTCTTCCCATCTGTGGTCCCAGGGCCATGCCACCATCCCACCTTCCCCAGGCCACCCTGGAGCCACCGGCTCGGCGCCAGGGGGAGGTCAGACGTGAGGGGCTGCAGCCCGTGGGGAGCCTGAGGCGTGAGGGGCTGCAGCGCGCAGGGAGGCCGCGGAGCCAGGGCTGTGGGCTGCACGGGCTGTCCGAGCTCATCCCATGTCCGAGGGACAAGCGTGCTCACGCTCTCTGGAATAAATCTGTTCGATAGGGTGGAGTCTGACATATTTTACTCTACATGCAAATTATATCCCTCAGCAACCTCACTAAATATTTCCTGGCTTCTCACACCCTCCCCTCAGCTGGAACAGGCTGTTTTCCCTGCAGATCCTCTGGCTTCTTTTGGAGCTTCGGGCTTAGGCTATTTTGATTTTAAAGAAGCGAAAGAAGCTTGAGACAGAGCGAGTTGCATGGAAAAAAAACCCTCAAAAACAAAAAACAAAACCAAAACCCAACCAAGCAAAGGGAAGAAAAGGCAGGCGAAGCTGTTGTGCTAAACCCCGCTGCGCCAGTGCCGGCAGTGCGAGATATCACGGGCTCCAACTTTGCCACCTCCGCCGAGCGACAGACGAAGAAACAAACGGCCCTGGGGTGAGCTGGGACACTCACCTTCTTCCCTCCTGCAGCTCAAGCTTACCTGTGTACCAGAGGCAGTCAGGCAAAGGAGAAGGAGCCAGCAGCTTGACGGGGCGGGCATGTCTGGATGTCCGTCTCTGCCTCCGCCTGTGGCTCCTTTTCCTGCCACCGAAGAGAAACTAGATCCTTCCAGGCAAGCCCCCGTGCCCCGGCAGCAGAGCGAGGCACATTTGAGCTAGCTACTTCTCTTTCTTCCTTTCCTTCCTCTCAGCTACACGAGGGGAGAAGAGAGAAGAAGAAGAGGAGAGAATTAAAAAAAAAAAAAAAGGCGCCTGGCTGCAGTTCCCACAGCATTTCCTCAGGCTCCACATGCAGGCTGGGGGGGTTCTTTCCCTCTTCTTGTCCCTCCCTTTCCTTTCTCCACCCCCTTTTACAAGAAGTTTAGTCACCATGCCCACGTCCCTCCTCCTACAGACAGGGACTGCTTTCCCGGTGCGGCTGAGCAGAGGCAGCCATCCACCTGCCTCCCAGCTCCCTGTGCCCTCCCACCCCAGCACTCCTCTTGCCTGGTGCCATCCCTCGCGGTGCATCGGCCCTGGAATCGCCGCCTCCTCCTCGCCACCTCGGGATATTGCCTTAGGCTGTTACAGGACTCGTTGGGCCTCAGCTGTGCCCCAGCCAAGCTCCTGCTCTGCGATCTGGCACAACCACCCTCCTGCTAGCACCCGCCCCAGGCACTGGGGAAAGCCTCCAGTCCCATGCTCTGTGCCTCCTCTGCTCCCATCCAACAGCCCAGCCTTGGTATTTTGGCACAGCTCGAGGCCCCCCAGGTGCTTTGCTTTGGCTGACAGTGGGAGCTTGCGGGTGTGATTGCTGCCGGGGGAAAGAGAAGTGGCAGATGTGCTTCAGGAACTCACCTTAAAACACCCCAGAGGGTCAGTCCCCACGGCTCAGGACAGTGCAAAGTGGCCTTTGAACCTCCAAAAGTGACTCAGTGCCAACACCACGGACCCAGCAGCAACCCCTGTGCCTGGCAAGGGAGTGGCCGCAGCTGGTGGCCCAGCACTTAAACCTGGGCACAGCCCACAATGCCCCTCATCTTGTAAAGGGAGTGGGAGTCTTCTGTGGTGGGGCAGGACAGGGCAGCACCGATTTATGGGAGCCGAGGAACTGGCAGAGCTGACCATGTCATGACAACACCTTCTCTGCCTGTCCGTGCTCACACGCTGCTGTGAATAAGCTGGGAGAGTGCTTCTGACTTGAGCAAATAAGGAACTTGTTCTTTCACTTGTGTATTTAGATTTAACCCTTGACCAGGAAAAAAAGAAAAGATACAGGTCACTCTGTTTGAAAATATGTAAATTCATTCACATATAACAGATAAAGGGGTTTTCTTTTAAAAAAGTCATTCTTTACCTGTGCTGCTTGCAGTCTGATTTCTGCTCAGAGCAGCAATGCTTGGAGCCAGGGAGCACTTGGGACACAAACACACTGTCAAGTTTCTCTCCTGCAACTGGTGTGGAGGACCTGCCTGCATGACAAAGCAAAGCTATGGCCTTCACCTCTTCATAGTTTCCATAAAGCCAGCCTTTTTTAATCTTCTTGAAGTTCAACATTGTACTGGCTTTGGCTAGTAGAGAGTTAATTTTCTTCCTAGCAGCTGGTACAGGGCTGTGTGTTGGATTTGTGCTGAGAACAGTGTTGCTAACTCATCAATGCTTGTGTTATTGCTCAGCAGGGCTTGCACAGTGTCAAGGTCTCTTGTGCTGCTCACCCTGTCCTGCCAGGGAATGGGCTGGCGAGGCACAAGGAGCTGGGAAGGAGCATGGCCAGGATAGCTGACCTCAACTGACCCAAGAGATATCCCAGACAACGTGATATTGCACTCAGCAGTAAAACAGGGGGAAGAAGGAGGAAGAGGAGGACATTAGGAGTGATGGCATTTGTCTTCCCAGGTAACTGTTACACTTGATGGAGCCCTGCTTCCCTAGGGATGGCTGAATATCTGCCTGACCATGGGGAGTGAGGATTAATTCCTTGGTTTGCTTTGTGTGTGTGGCTTTTGTTTCACTTATTAAATTGTCTTTATCTCAATCCATGAGTTCTCTCACTTTGACTCTTCCAATTCTCTTCCCCACACCACTGGGGAGAGTGAGTGGGCAGTCATGTGGGGTCTGGGACTAAATCACATCACTTAACGCCCTCGATGGTCTCTGCCAGTGTCAGGCCCTGCCTGATCTGTGCTCAAGCAGGTCTCAGTGCCCACATTCCCCTGTCTGGTCTCCAACATGATCTGGCTGTTTGGGTCTTGGTGGCTGTTATGTGGGGCTCCACAACAGACTATGGGGCAAAATGACACTGCACAATGTCCCTGGCTTAGGGCCAACAGCTAGGCTTGCTGCCCGTTCACCTCAGGAAGAGCTAGGGCAAGGGACATGCTGACGGGTTCTGGCAAGCCCTAGAGCTTGCAATTGCAGCATCAGAGACCTGTTGAGCTGCCAGAGGAGTCTGAGTCTTGCACTGGCCAGGCTACAGCTCTAGTGTCAAACAGAAGGTGAGCTGGGGATGAAAGGTAGGAGGTATGGCACACAGTTTGCCTAATGTGCAACACATGCTAAGCTGACTTCTCTAAGGGCTTTGCAAGGCGAGGCGTGAGGCGTGGGTAAGGCACATGCCCAGCTGCCAGCAGCAGGGCAGCTGCTCCCTGTCCATCCTGGAGGGAGAGGAGATGGCGGAGCAGTGCTGGGCACAGATCCTTCTGCCACAGCCACGTCCACCCACCGCTGACAACTCCCAGCCCAGTTCTGGATGGGGTGTTTGAAAATGTTTGTATTTAAGGTACAAGGAAATGTTTCTTTTTAAACAGAACAGTCTGTTATGTCTCTTCCCCTTTTCACATTTAGCACAATACCAAGGCTATAGCCTGTGTTTATTTACCAGCTGCTCGCTCTAACCACAGATATACAGGAGCAAACTTGCACTGCCATGAATAGTTAGACATGTTATCAGCTCACCTCAAAGGTGTTGAGTAAAGGCTTTGAAGGTATTGAGTAAAGCCAAACCCTGTTCAGCTCAGAGGAGCTCCAGACAGTTCAGTACTGCATGTTGGTTTGATTACTTTTGCATTCTCACCCCTGATCCTGCCTGAAGTATTTCTTGTTCAGGCTGAAATTTCATTTTCTACCACTGTGTGAAAACAGCCCCTTTTTGAAAGACACATTTTCCTCAGAGGTTCGTTTTATGTTTCTGAGCCAAAACCCACAGAAGCCACTACTGGGTGCTTTATAGTCTTAATTATGTATTGTAATAGACTGTTAAGAACGAAAATGTGAATGCTTGAAAATATAAACTAGGGAATGTATAGGAGAAAGTGCTGTCAATGCTGTCACATTTATCACATGTATGTAGCACAAGGAAAAACTAAACATTTACACCAAAACTGACTTGTCAGCTTTTTCTTTCATAGGAAGGATTGGGTTTATTTCCAGTTATAGAACACAAGGTTTTCTGCTATGATTGCAAACCACTTATTGTGACTAAAACCAAAATGCTTGACATCTGAAAAGTTTTGAACTTACAGTGGCATTTGGGTGCCTCATGTTCCTGCTCACCACTGCAGCAGGCAAACCTCAACTGGACTGGCCTTTGGGGTAATCTTTCTAGAGAAGAGAGAAAACCACGTGCAGCCTTAAAGGTGGGACAGAATCAAAATAGGATGTATTAGATATTATGTCAAAAGAATTACAGCTGGTTATCACCAGCAACTGTGGCAATAACAATGCCTACATATTTCTGGAAAGAAAGACAAAGTTGTGGTGAATTTTTAACTTTGAGTATTTGTTCATGCTTATAAGAGATACCAATCTGATGACCTCGAAGACTTCGGTCATATATTAAGAGCACTACTGGCACAAACTGGGGAGCTTGCTCTGTCCTGCCTGGAGACAAGTCTTTAAGGCTGATCAATACCCACCAAACCCTCGGTGAGAGGGCTGAGACCGTAAGTCCTTTGAAATGTTACACAAGACCCCACTGCCAGTTCCACAGAGTCACCTTGTTGTTTTATCTGACAGCACACCTAATGAACTTCTTTGAAAACTCACCTCAACAGAGAGGTGAGTCATGCTTGGATCAATAGAACACACACATCACCCAGCAGAGGAACATATCTAAATGCCACATTATTGCCTATTAAACATTACAGCTGCTTTTTCTCCCTCTCCCTCTTCCTTATAACCTTGCAGCATGTTTGAAGAGAAGGTGCAACAGCCCTAGCAGGATGACAGGTAGGAGCCTACAAGGCACATGCTGCAGCTCCTATTACTTCAGGAGGATTCCATCATACTGTGTGTGCCTCAGCTGAAGCTTAAGTTTCTCAGATACTGGGGAATGGGAAAATCCTCCTCTGAAGCGCAGGGCAAAGGGCAGCAGCACAAGATCACAATCAAAGTAATTTTAGGACATGGTACGGAGCACATGCAATACCAGTGCTGGGAAAGGAACCATACAGACCACTGTCATGGAGTTGGCACTTTTGAAAGTGCTAATTTGAAAGTCACCTTTTCAATTCACTGACTTGATACATGTGCTCGTGCTACAAGTTTCTAGGAACTAGAAATCTTCAGTCTAAGGAAGGCTTCCACAACACTGGAAGCATGGTGGAAATCCAAGCTCAGCCCATAATGCCTCTGAAGATACAGACTGTTTACCACTGCCATGCCTCTCTATAACAAACCACGCAAAAGCAGAATCACCTTTTCTCACAGCTCACCTATAAGCATGAAACCTGACCAGCATTCAACCCAAAGGCACAACGCTTCGAACCCGCTTCTCTGGAAAATGATTACTCATGCATGGTTACTCACAGAGATTAGTTAACACATGATACATTAGCATACAGTACTAACACTCAGGACTTAATTAGCCTACTTATTCAACAGCTGAAGTCCTCTACACCCTTGTTGACTGAGTTTATGGTCTAAAGCAAATTAGCTACATCTCTAAAAGTATTTTCTAGATATGTTAGCCAAATGCACACAGCAAACCAGTTTCCTCGAAGTCTTGTTGCCTGGCACCATACTGCAATCCTGCAATTCATCATCATTTGCATCTGATGCAAGAAAGTCTGTGGTTTTACCTCAGATCAGTGCTGTGCCAATCATCTTGTTACATCAGCACATTAATGACTTTCCAACCCACGAAGCTTTGCTGGTGCTTCATGGCTGACTTAGAAGTCAACATTAGCAAGTTTCCCATGGGAAATTACTTAAAACATTTTGGATGCACGATACCTACCTTTAGAAACTGCATTGACACATAGAGCCACTTATTCCTGCAATGGAAAAATGGCATTAACAGTCACAACAGAGAGAACAGAAATGTTCTACACTTCTGCTTTTTCTGCACCATTTAGAATCATCTTATAATCCATATGTAGCAATGAATTCTCATAATATATTACAAAAACTCCTCCTTGTTCTTCACAACACTTTTTTCACAATGTTTTCTTTCAATCTCAGGATTTTAATGTGCCTACATCAGCTTCCCCAGTTTCTTTATCTCTGAATCCATTCAAATACTCTACTTGGTTCTCCCAAGCAGAATATACTTTTGTGTACAGCATAGCAGCATTTTTTTCTCCTCTTGGTGTGAACAGGGAGTGGGAAGACTGGCAGAAGCAGCCCTTCTCCCTTTATTCACCTTGACTAGATGACAGAATAATCTGCCTCATTTATAATTTTAGAAAACCATCTATTTCAGAACAAAATACATGCCTAATATTAGTCAGCCTTATGTTTAATCTACAGAAAATATACTGAAATCAAGAATGCTCATTCAGGCAGCCACATACCTTCAGTTCACGGATCATGTTTGCTCGAGAGCATAGGAGTCAATCTTTGAAATATACTAAGATACTGAAATTCCAACAGGCAGCATGAGACCTTTAGTATATCCCTTATTTAAAGCCAACAAGTTGTAGAAGTTCAGGCATGGATAATAAAGAAAAAAATCCTGCTGTTTGACAGGGTCTTCATTTCTGCAAAATCATAAGCAACTGAAGATAACCCTTTGGGGATGAATTGCTTTTGATGAAGAGTATCCAACTGTCTTTTTTAAGGAAGCAGTTTCTCCTAAAAGATATATAACAATGGCGGGGGGGGGGGGGGGGGATGTGGAGGGGAAGAAAAAGAGTAAATCCAAACATCCCCCAGACTCACACCAAACAAATTCTTACAATGTTCTTGAAAACCTACCAGCATCTGGTAAACTAATCAACATTTTAAAAGACTCCTGCAGGCAATACACTAGCAGAGACCTGAAATGTAGGTGGTGAAATTCCTAAAGACAACCTCCATAATGTTTGTTGCCTACACAGAATTTTTTCACCTCAGTAGTTACCATGCTGGTCTTCCTAGGATTCTCACTCCATTTCCTCTTTGGGTCAACTGATATGAAGTGCTGATTAACAAGAGCTAAACTTGGCTGGAGAGACTGGGCCCAGTTGGGCACAGATGCTACATTTTTATTAACGAGCTGAAGAGTGTCCTCCCACAATCATCATAGTTGAGCTCCCATCACAGTTTTGTGGCTTGTACCAACGAGCAGGTTGCCAAACACTGGTGGATGTTTGGTGTGGACTAGGAACCATCCTCACAGGCAGCTGCCCTGCTTTGGAAAGTAGAAGTTTAACCAAAAAGTCATTTTGGTCTCATGACTACAGAGCTATCTCTGGCACTGCAACTACTGGAACAGCCACAGAAGAGAGGGGGTGGGGGGAAGTGTGGCACAGGAGAGAAGGAGACCTTACATGAAAATGGCACTAAAACCACAGGAGTACAAGCCAAACAGGCCCATAGATACAGGAAATTTAGCAAGTTCAGTCTACCATCTGCTACTTTGAAAAGGTCAATGCTAAAGAGTTTCTGTGCATTAGACCTCTCTCCTGTTTTGATGCAATCATCTTTTTCAGAGAAGACTAGAAGTAACAAGACAAGGCAGGTATACAAAACCTTTTATTGACAACAGAACAATAGAGAGGAACGTCACCACATCCCATTCCTCAGGAATGTCTCCATTTCACAGTCAGTCTGCTAGAAGTATACTTTCATGGTAACAGGCAACACGAAGGCATGGAGCTGTCTAATCTCAATAAAAATGTTTCATCAGTGCAGTGTCAAGTGACCAACAGTGTGCAAGTGTGCAGCAGGCCCTGTCACAACACAAACATGGCAGGCAACTGTGCAGAGTCAACAGGCACAGGCAGTTAGAAGCCTCAAATTTTTATCTCCTCATTTCCATCCAAGGGCAATACCTGAAATGCTACTCCATCCATATTCTGGTTCAGAAATGAATGTTTTCTTCCCTCTCTCCTTTTGCTTCCCCTGTCCTCAGAGATGTTAATGCTTCCACCTGAATGATACACCGTGTCAGAGAATGCCTGAGCTGTTATATTTTGATACCTCATACCAGTTCATGCATGCACTTGAGTTCACTTTCAGAAGCTTACATTGACATAAAGAAGGGAGGGGAAAAAAAAAGTGCTGCTTAAGAATAAAAGGATTTAGTTGTTAATGCTTCCTTGCTAACAAAAGTATTTGGTAGTTGTTGAAGATAGTCCTTGTAATGTCATTTTTGTAGAGCACATATGTAGTCTACTTCACATTTTAAAGAAACAATGCCAAACTTGCTTAATTTCAAATACTCTGAAATGAAATCTGAACTGAGATTCAACAAAATACCTTATCTTTAGCTTTCACAGTACACAGAACTGCACACTGAGTGCAAGATGAAAGCACTCTTCCTCCTGCATAAGTTTCCTCTGCCTGCAGAACTGTACTGGGATCCCTGTGTAGTAGCTTATACATTTATTACCATTGAACGTATTGTGTTTTTCTGTTACTTAGTGGATGTAGCTCTGGATGTGCAGAATGGTTGTTAAAGTGCTTTAAAATAAAATAAAAACTCCAACAAAAGAAAACATCCCTCAAAAAAGCACAACAGATGAGAGATTTTTATCTGAAGGACTTTGTACAGCATTTACAATGTCAGCATAAAGCATCTGAAACATGAGCATTCCCTGCAGACTGATGCAGTGCAAGCAGTCTCATACATTAAGATACTGCAGTTCCTCTGGATTCAAGATGCACAATACTTACAAAAACAACCCTAGAAGCACAGACAAATGCTGGTGGCTCTTCCTCTTCTTTTTAGAAACATAATAAAAAAATCTGCATTACTCTTTCATAATTTAAATACATAAGTCATCTCCACTTTTATTACTTCATGACAATGAATTCAAATTTACATTATTTTAAGTACCGTCATAATAGCTCCAAGTATAATACAGATATTTGCTGATATCCTGTCAGGAAATAAAAAAAACCTTCCACTATATAAAAAAAATTATGTTGGAAAGACAAGAACACAGAACAGGGACTTGGTACAGACTATGATTTCAGTTTTATATCAACCACAGTTAACCCAAAAATTAACAGATACACAGCGATATTCAAAAGCAGTGCAAATATCTTTGGAGGTTAGAATAAAATTATACTACAAGAACATAAGACAGAAGAAATTAAAAGGCAAGTACTTCAAGTACAGGAACCAGTCTCTGTGAGGTCCATCTTAGTGTTAGCTGGGAGGTCCTTTTCCATCTTACTTCTTCCTCTGAAACACGTTAGCCAACATTGCACCTGATGTAGTCAGCTGGCCCATTTTGTTCAAAAACTTGGTCTTTGTGTCTTCACTCACAAGGCTGGCTGCAATCGACATGGAGCTAGGAACAAACAGACATTTAGTGACATAAGACTACAAAGAAGCAGGAACATCATGCTGTTATTTCAGAAGCAACTGCTTTGTGCATTGTAGAGGTTGCAACATCACAACACACCAGTCCAAGAAGAACTGAAAAGCCATCCCCACTGAGCCGAAACCCACGCCATTAAATGACTCACCACACCCTTGCTGCCTACTGAAAAGCTGGGAACTACTTTTGTGCACGTTACTTTTTACTACATTAAGAAGCCGCTATGTTAACATTTGTTGGCTATTTAGCAATTGCTCTAGTGACAAATACCTCTGTTAAAGATCAGCTTTACCTTCTCACTGGAAATGTCAACCTTATTTAATATAAGGACAACTGTACTGATTCAGAACAAGGTCTGTCTAGCCCAAGTGTCCTGCCTCTGGCAGTGGCCACTAGTAGCCATGTGAGGAAGAGTAAAGGCAACAAGGTAAGTACAAAACAGTGACACCTTTCTTTAATTCCCAACTCTCTTTCCAACAATTTCCACCGGAGCAAAGTTTAAAATTGGCATGGATTGACAATCTGGTAACTCCTAATGAATCTTTCTTTTACATTACTTGTTCAACTTTTGTACATTGCTTGTAGACCCCACCCTGAGGCACTGAGTCCTACTGGGTCTACCTCTCCCCAAGTAAAGAGCTTTCCCCTCATGGTTATTGTGAATGGGACCTTTGCTTGAGTGTTCCTACTCCAGACCTGATTGGGAGAGTCCCCAGTTTTCCCAGAAGCTGGTCTAGAAGGAGCAACCAATCAATACTTAACTTACATGATGCTACAACTTTGAACAACACGATACGAAATTATCCCAACATTGAAAGATTAGCATTAGATTTAGAAAAAAAAAAAGCAACAGATCAGTTGAGCTCAGTTTCAGACACACTGTTTAACAGTGTCAGTAATCTGTCTCAAGACAGAGTGCAACAAGGCAAATGTATGACAGCAGGAACATTAATAAATACTCCATGCTTCCTGCATTTGCAGTTAAAAAGGCAGACACATTTTTCAACATTACACAGGGCCAATTTTATAAACCGTTACCAGTGAATTTCTCCCTTGTGAGCTCAGTGTGGACAAGATCACAAGATCTCTCTTACTGGCAGAGGTCAGCTTCCAGGAACTAACTTTTTGGTCTGGAAGGCTATAAAAAGTTCTGTTAGACTTTTTTGCATCAAGGTAGGTCAAGTAAAAGTTAAATTCCAAATTGCTTCAATGGAATAGGAATGATTTCTTCAAGGTGGCATATCGCTCTCCCCCCCTCCCCAAAAAGATGCTTAGCAGCAACATTCTGTTTCTTTTTCAACTTGTTTAAAGGCACAAGAGCACTTGAGAAAACAAAAGGGAAACTTCTCACTGAAGCTGTACTGTGGACTTACAGCAAGAATTAAGCTATCGTAATTATATCCCCCACAGGAATATATCCTCCATCCCTTCCACTTTTAATGCTCAAGTGACTCTCTGTCCTCTGTATTTCCAGAGTGAAAATAGACCTAGATCCTTGAAGGGCATTAGGTATGTCTCATAAGGCATACCTTAAGAGTATCACCAAACATACTCTTAGGTGTTGTTTTCAGTATTCAGATTATTCAAATAAATGAATATTAAAAAAATTATTAGTTGGTAATTTCTGAAAGCTCTGTCAAGTTCCTCTACCTAATACTTTGCATTTAAGCATCACTTTACTGAAAGTATGATATTTGAATTTCCACTAAAATTTTAAATTTTGAAAACTGTTCTCATGTTCTCTCTTTTTAGACAACATTTAAACAACAACAATTGACATATTATTTAAAAAACAATATTTTACTTCTATTTAGCAGCCAGTGATAAAGAGCTACTTTGAAATGATTTCTAAACTTCAAGTCAAATATTTCTTTGAGACACTAACATGTAGCCAGACATCTTTGCCTTGATTAAACATCTACAGTTAACAAAGGAATCACATATTGCCCATTGATAAAACTTAGCAGGGAAGTTACTAGTACTCTAAGGTGCATTTCTTGTGCAATTCCCCTTCCAACATAAAGTAGGGGCATATAAGTCACATAAATAACAGTTTATGCTTGCTGTCAGCTGGCTAATGACAAGAAACTACTCCAGCCTGTTACATATCCTTGAGTTGTACGTACCTAGCTAAAATTATTTGGGAAATAAAGGACATTCCAAGCATTGGCAACATCAAAAAAGTAAAATTTCTCACTTCAAAAAAGAAAGCCTAGAAACTTGTGAAACTTGGAGTTTTAAGCAAACTGTGTTTGCTAAAAGATAAAAAACAAGAACTGGATAGTCTAGAAATTCATATTCCTTAATATTGTGTTCCTGTAAATAGAAATAACAATCCACAACACTTTACATACTTAAATGTTTAAATATGCCCCAAAAGTACTTATATTATGTTTAAATGTTCAATTTGTATAGTAATAAAAGCAATATGGAGTCAAATAATTTGAGTCTCATGCCTCTAAAAAGCAATCAGAGAACCCAACAAGACAATACAAGATGTTGTTTGAAAGAAGTAGTGCTACAGAAAAGTCCCTGTGTTTACTCATTATTTAAAAACTGAAACAAAACTCAACCCACAAAGAAAAATGTGTAAATACTAGATTTTAGACTAGTGTCTAGATTAATTACATGCTACACAGAGTTCTGGCTCTTTTATAGGGAAGATTTAGGCCAAAACAAATGTTCATGCTGCATATTTAATAGAAATCCATTTGTAATGCAAGTTGTTATCCATGACTGAAATATCTTGTTAATTACTAAAGAAAAACAAAAGTGGCTATCCAATATTGAAAGAGACAAAGTTTAATCTTTAAAAACTAATCCCTAAAAACTATTTTTGTGACCCTGTTATTTGACCAACCTTTTCTAAGAGTAAGGGGCAAAGACAAGATAAGCAACAGCATTTAATGATTGCTTTTGCATCTAGTTTTATTTTTGTGCATGCATTATTGTATTTTTAACAAAAACCTGTAACTTTTCACCTAGTTGCATTTGAATCCTTCATCATATACGTATTTAACACTTAAATTAGGAACTGAAATTGGCAAAGGCTTAGCAAGAAAAAGGAGACATTCGCAGACATGAAAAGGTCATTTCTTCAGCGGTAAAATATTTCGTGTTAATTTTTTACTGTAAGAGATTGTAACCATAGCCTGATTTTGAATAAGAAAGGGGAAGGATAATTAAAGAATGAAGCAACACACTGCAAAGACTTATCCTTTTCAAATCTTTCAGTTTTCAGTAGTTGCATTCTGAAAGAAAATACACTGGATGCTGTATCATGTTTTCATTTATCTGTTTCTGCAATGGCTTAATAGCACTAAACATGACTTCAAAGTATTTTCAGAGACGGATGAAGTAACTCACACCTCTTACGTTAACGTGTCTGCACTGATACAAGCTAAAAAAGGTGAATCTGAACCCTACATAGCTGTACAGGCAACAAGCTTTGATGAACTATATAGGTTAAAACATTTGAGAGAGGCAAAAGCACACATTTATAAGAAAAAATAAAAAAAAGAATCCAACTTAAGAGCACCA
This sequence comes from Colius striatus, assembly GCF_028858725.1. Classification (NCBI taxonomy): domain Eukaryota; kingdom Metazoa; phylum Chordata; class Aves; order Coliiformes; family Coliidae; genus Colius; species Colius striatus. The sequence continues at coordinate 16,418,348 of NC_084762.1, read as the reverse complement.
CTTGAGAATTAGGATGGGAGCAGTCAAGACATTTCGTCTCATAACCTTTAGGTTTGACAGTTTAATTAATAAAGGTAAGAAAATAAAAAACCCTACAGGTGAGATCAATTTGATATTATATATATTTGCCGGGTTCTGGGGGAGAAAAACATTTCTTTCAGAATACACTTGCCGAAGAATTAATTTACTTCATATTACCTATTGATTTCTCCTAAAAGGCTGTCAAGAAGTGATAAATTGATTTATTGCAAAAAACCACATTTTTTGAGGCACAGAAGTCTTCCACATTTAGATCTAAATACACTGCTTTTGTTTCTTTACATAGCCAGTGCCTGAGATGGTGGCTTTTTTATTGCATAAAGAATTAAAATGAAAATTAAAAAAAAGAATATCTGGTAGTCTGATTTAAAACAAGAGTCCATAAAACCCAGAAGGGGAAACATTAGTGAACTAATAGATTCTCATGTATGCAACTGACTCCAATGAATCAATGCCGTAATGAAAATATTAAGTCACTGTTTATGTGTTTATGTCCTCGCACAGGTTGGTTGGTTGGTGGTGAGAGTCTCCAGCAATTGCTTAGCATGACATGTACTGAGTCTGGCTGTTAGTTCTGCCCTACTGCAATTACTTACGCAAGGTACATAGTACAGGGAAGACCTTGACAAAACTAATGCCTACTTGCAAAAAGTAGGATGGGTCTAATGGAGCAACTAGCAAGTTTCTGTCTTGTCAAGAATTACTACTAGTAGGTTGTCTTTTGAGGAAATAGATGGCTTAAGTACCAACCTATAAAAAAACTGAAGGCAATTCACCATTCTCTAAAAATAAAAAGCAAACACAAAGCTGCTGAAGAATTTGTAGGATCCAGGGAAGGGATGGGCATTCAGAGTATGGCTACTAGGGACATACACAGGTGTGCATGCCAGAAAGCTGCATCTAAGAGAAGGCAGAAAGAATAAGGGCAAGAGTATAAGCTTGGGGAAGCTACATAGTCAAGTCCTAGAAAAAAAGCAGCAGTATGAATGCATTTTTTGGTTCTTGACTGACCGGGTATTTATGTGGCAAGCAAGGAGTGATAAAAATGAAATCAATCTGTGCTTCCTCTGTGGATAACTAATATATCAAAGAAATATCTATTTCATCATGGAAATAGCCACTCAACTGGAATATACTTAGTACAGTCCTTACTTCATAATATTGCCACACGAACAGGAAAGAATTTGCATTCTTTGGATCTTAAAGATTTTGTATTTTCCCTTAGGCAGGACTTCTATATGACCAGACAGAACCAATTACCTTATTGGAACAGATGAACTACAAATTATGACTTGTTGTAGAATCTGGACATTTTTAGTCTTAAAATCATTTCACTTTAACATTTGAAGTTCATTTCTAGTATGCCTTTAAGAGTTGACCTGATACTCATGTCTCAAATTGATTCAGTTCATTCAATTCATTATCGACTATACTAGTGAACAGGCTAATTACAACTAGTAAAGCCTGAGATACTTTATTTGGTGCATGAGAGACTGACTCCTTTTCCACACCATGTCTCTTCTGTTCAATTCTGGTATATCTTTCCTATTTCAGTTCTTCTCAAATTAAGTGTTTGCTTCCAGAATTTCACCTGAGCACCTTCAAGAAGTAAATTCTATCAGTTTGTTACAGAGCAATTCCTGTAGCCTATAGGTCACTCTCAAGACAGAGGGTTGTGAGGTGCATGCCACATGAGTTGCACTAAGCACTTAGGCCAAGCACTCCCTGCTTTCTCAGACTCAGTACATTCAACTACTGCTTTAAATGGGATGGAAAAAAAAAAATAACAAAGTACCAGGAGAAAACAAGAATGTCACTGCCACATTATAAATAAAAATGTGTTGTCCCGTGTTTTACACTGGAGACAAAAACAACCACAAACCAATTTAAAGTTCCTAAAATCTGCTTTCAAATACAGAGTACGTGAGTGCGGGATTTCTGGTCACAAGCCTTGGACACCGTTATGGAATGAATACACTCTGCAGAACATTACTCTGGAGGCACAGAGAAAACAGAAGTGGAAGTCTTACCCCTGTGGTTCTTGGACGGTCTTGTTTTCCACTTTCTGTTCACACTCTTTTATCATGGAGCTTAAAATAACCTATGGCACAGAAGGAAGAGATACACATGACATCTTTTTCTTTTACACTAACACTCGGTACGAGATTTACCCCACAATTCATTCTGACATTTGCAGAACTGTTTGAAAAGATTCACTGTTGTTTTTCAAGTGCATTTAAATTTGAGCTATCTGTTAATGGATTGGGGCTACAAAAAACCCAAAATAATTCAAAATACTTTAAGGAAGAAAATTATTTTTAGATAGTTATGGGAGTTCAAGACTCTCTCCAGTTTTCCCTGGCCTTTTAAAATAGAACTAAAGCCAACTCACTTCTGTGACACACCTCCTTATCTTCCTTTTCAAACAATAACTTATTAGCAGTTAACTAACATACATTCCTCTTTCTTCTATTTTCTGTTAAAGAGTTTTCAAGCTCCTTTTAAAATGCGTATCTTGATCAACATTGTGCTTGAAACTAAAAGCCAGATAAAAGTGTGAAGGCATCCTGAGACAATGTCCATGAAAGGAAGTGCCATAGTGAACTTGGTATTATTTCACTGGTGTCTTCTAGGGTTTCTAAGAATGAAGGCTTTTTACTTAAGCAATTACAGCATTCAAGGTTTCCACGGAACATTTAAGACTTAAAACACGCCTCCCCCTGACATTTTACATTTCTCCAGTATACAAGAAATAAAAAGAATGCTTCCCCAGAGCAGGCTTTGAAAGAAATCACACAATTCATTGGATGGCTACACAACTCTCTGCCCACACAGAACTGTTTTATTGTGCAATTCAAAATCCAGTCATTTTGGAAAGAAATAGAAGGCAGGTGGAGAAGGGATTTGACATGGAATTAATTAAAGATGCCAGTAAAGTATCTGAAAAGTCTGTCCAAGGGGAAATGTTTATCTTAAAGATGAGAGGGTCTGGCTTTAAAAGCCCAACTTGCACTTTTGTTTATATGAACGAAAAGAAAACAAATAGAAGGGATAAGTGGTAACCATTCCACAAATGTTACATTTCCAAGATGAGCATAAACTGTACTGACTTTAGAGCCACAACAGCTAAACTTCTGTGAAAACGTGGTTTTGTAGCTGATACACCATTTGACATCACAATGACCAAAACACCAGAAAAAGAGTTAATTGTTTCTGTGAATGTCTTAACTATTTGAAACAGTGAATCACATTTACTTCAGAAAACACAACTTTAAGACAGAAAGCTTGACAGACAGACACTACAACTAACTGGGTCTCAGGTATCCCTATCACAGTGCTTACCAACATCCTGTTGTGGTAAGGGGCTGATTAAACACCAGATTTCAATTTCTACAGTAAAGGCAGCAGTGAGTTTTCAAACCCAACTGGAGCAGTACTAAATATTTTTAAATTTATGTTTCTGCCTACAGAAGTAAAGCACTTGTCATCACGTTTGAAGCCAAATAATCACAGTGATGCAGAACACAGTAAAGGAGGATTGAGAGCTGTCTGTCTTCTTTTTAATCCTACTTAAGCCCTCAAAGACCCAAACACAATCAAACAAGGTCTTTTGTTCTAATTCAGAGCATTCTTTAAACTGATTGTGCCCTTAAACCTTGGAGGTTGCACTGTCTTACAAAAATGAAGTATTAGTACTTGTATCAGTTAACCCATTACTAAATATGATGGAGGCATTAAACGAAATTCAACTTTTGCTTACTGCAGCTTTTGAATTTTGACAGAATCACAGAATCTTAACGGATCTCGAAAGATCATCTAGTCCAACCCCTTGACAGAGCAGAACCACCTAGAGTAGGTCACGCAGGAACTCATCAGGTGGGTTTTGAACATCCCCAGAGAAGGAGACTCAACAACCCACCTGGGCAGCCCCTTCCAGTGCTCCCTCACCTGAACAGTGAAGAAATTCTTCCTTGTATTTCTTTGGAACCTCTTATGTTCCAGCTTGTACCCATTGCCCCTTGTCCTATCATTGGACATCACTGAGAACAGCCTGGCTTCATCCTCCTGACACCTGTCCTTTATGTATTTTTATAATAGTAATAAGATCACCCCTCAGTCTCCTCTTCTCCAAGCTAAAGAGCCCCAGGTCCCTTTCCCCTACACTACTAAGAGTTCATTCCCCAGCCTGTACTAGTACATGGGGTGATTCTTTCCCAGATGCAAGACTCTACACTTGTCCTTGTTGAATCTCATTAGATTTCTCCCCACCCAACTCTCCAGCCTGTCCAAGTCTTGTTGAATGGCAGCACAGCCTTCTCGGGTGTCAGCTACTGCCCTCAGTTTAGTATCATCAGCAAACTTGCTGACAGTGCCCTCTGTTCCCTCAGCAAGGTCATTAATGAAGACATTGAACAGTACCAGTCCCAGCATCAACCTCTGAGGGACTCCACTAGACACAAGTCTCCAACTAAACCCTACCCCATTGATCACAACTCTCTGCCTTCTTCCCTTCAACCATTTCACAATCCACCTCACGACCTGATCATCCAGACCACACTTTCTCAGTTTTGCTGCCAGGATGCTGTGGGAGATGGTGTCAAATAGTTTACTGAAATCAGGATAAACCACAGCCACTGCAGTACCACCATCTATCCACCTGGTTACATCTTCATAAAAGGCTATCAGGTTGGTTATGACTTCCCCTTGGTAAAGCCATGTTGACTGCTCCCAACGACCCTCTTTTCCTTTAAATACCTGGAGACAGTGGCCAGGATGATTTGTTCCATCACCTTTCCAGGGATGGAGGTGAGTGACTGGTCTGTAATTACCCTCTTGCCCTTTTTGAAGGCTGGAGTGACATTTACTTTCCTCCAGTCCTCGGGCACCTCTCTTGTTCTGCACAACTTACTGAAGATGATGGAGAGTGGTCTAGCAATGACTTCCATCAGATCCCTCAGTACCTGCAGGTGCATATTCTTAGATTTCCCAAAACACAAGACATCTCCCATCTCTCTCTGAATAGAGTGTCATTGCCAGTTGCCCTTTAGTGCTGCCTGTGGTAAGGAAGTGAAATTCTGTTCCCTTTGACTGATGGGTCAGGTCACTACTGTCCTTTTCTGACTCAGCCCTCTGAAGTCAGATCCTTTCCTTTTAGGTCTTAAAGTTCCTCAAATTAATTTGCCTCCAGTTTCATATACTGTAAGTGATATAAAATAATAACATACACAAAATAAAAGACTGAGACTATAGGCTATTAAGTTAAACATGTAACTGGAAGTAGGCACTCTGTTACCAAATCTAACAAAATTCTGAACTCCTAGAGAATAGTCCTCTCGAATCACTTTTGCAAAAAAAAAAAATTACTTTTCTCAAGTACAAAGTAATCTATGAAAGTGCAGCATTAACCTTCAAAAACCAGAAAGATATTTCTTTGTACATTAATTACAACCTTTTCTCCATCACTTGACGTGTTCATACTGTCAAGAATTTCCCCATGTGCAACTAAATGCTTCTCATGTTTTCAGTTGACTCAGTATCTATGTGTTGCAACCTTTACTGTTCATTTTCTTCAAGTAAATACAAAAAAGTGTCTAGACACAAGGTCAAGATCTTCAAGTTTCTCAAGACAACTTTTTCTGCAAACTCTTCTTTTTTGCTACTTTCTGTAAGCTCCTTCTACCAGAGATCTTGTGAGCTCTTGTGTTGTCCTGTCTGCTTATTATAATCTGTTTTTTACAATTCACAGAATCACAGACAGGTTGAGGTTGGCAGAGTCATCTGGAGGTCACCTGGTCCAACCCCTTCCTCAAGAAGGGCCACCTGGAACCAACTGCCCAGGACCATGTCCAGATGACTTATGAGTGTCTGCAAGGGCAGAGATCTCACCACTCCTCTGGGTAACTTCCGCCAGTGCTCAGCCACCTTCACAATGAAAACGTGTTTCTTGATGTTCAGAGTGAACCTCATGTGTTTCAGTTTGTGCCCACTGCCTCTCGACTTGTCACTGGACATCAAGAAGAGCCTGGCTCCATCATCTTCACACCTTCTCTTCAGGTATTTATCCACACTGATAAGGTTCCCCCTGAGCCTGCTCTTCTCCAGGCTGAACAGCCTCAGCTCTCTCAGCCTTAACTCCTATGAGAGATGCTCAAATCTCTTCATCATCTTTGTGGCCCTTCACTGGACTCTCTCCACTAGGTCCATGTTTCTCCACTGACAATCCCAGAAATGAACACAGTATTCCAGATATGAAGAGTATCACCTGTATGTCAGGACTATGCTTTCCTCATACTTGCCTATCATTTCTCTCGTGCACTCCACCAATTTTCATTTGCATTTTCGTGGATATGCTCTGGTTGTTGATTTTACTGTATCCTTTCTTTGATGAAAAAATGACAGTAAAATCATTTCCTCCTTCTCCAGTCTATGAAGGTCTGTGTTTCTACATGTATTTCTGACAGTTGAATACTTCTCTGCACAGATCCTCAGCTTAGAAATATATTTGAAAAGATTTTACTGATTTTTAAATCACGTGTCCCATTTCTTATCCAAAACCCCACTTAGGAGTAGCTCTCCGTAACTTTTGGGTTTAAATACCATTACATTTCAACTTTTTCTGTCACCTGCATCTTATACTCAGTTAGTAAACATAGCTGCTCACCTCATGCTCTGGCGAGAGATGCTCCATGTCAGTTCGTAAACACTTAAGTCCTGGTAAAAAGTGATTGACCATTAAATCCTCTGAAATAACTAACAAACAGGTTGTTAAGGTGTTATAAGGACTGTCTTCTGAAATTACACAAACTTTTATCTGTCTTCTGATAATGTTATTCTCCAGAACAGAGGGACAAGTTACAGTAACAAAACCCAAGAACAGCATTTGGCACTTAATGACTATGAAAGAAAACAACACCTTAAATGTATTTCATACAGCTATACCACCCTTTAACTTGTAAAGCAAAAATCAAGGGCTATGTTTTCATAGATTTAAAAAACAAACAAATCAACCATTTCTATACAGTTATTGGATCTGGCTGATTTTCCCCTTAGTAGACCTCATAGTGCTGTGCTTTGCATGGGTAGCTAGAAAGGTGCTGATTACACCCAGTAATCAGCTGCCTCTGAGCAGTGCTAGCACAGCAGCAAGGCTGTCTCTCCAGCATCTCCCCTCACCAGCAGCCTCAGAGTGGGCAAGATCTTGGGAGGGAACACAGCCAGGAGAGCTGACCCAAACTGACCAAAGGGATATTCGATACCACAGCACACCATATCTGCTCAGCATTAAAAGCTAAGAGAAAGGAGGAAAGGAGGATGCTTGTTACTATAATGCTTCCCAGGAAGTGGCTGGACATTGCCTGTTGATGGGAAGGAAAGAATAAATCTCTTGTTTTCCTTTGCTTTATTAAACTGCTTTTATCTTGAACTACAAGGTTGTGGGGTTTTTTTTCCATCTTGTTTTCTCCCCCTTCCTGTCCTGATGAGGATGAGAGTGATAAAGTGTCTTGGTGGGCACCTGACATCTAGCCAAGGCCAAGCCACCACATCCACCTTCTGTGAAAACCTGTTTTTTAAACTGAGCAGAATATGGTTAATAACACACAAAGATAAAGTTACTTCTCAAGTATTAATCTTCTCCCCTCACCAAAGAATTAGCTAAACTGTATTTATCTTTCCTCTCCCACCACAGAATTAACAGCTAAGCTTCCCCTAACAAAAAAGGATACAACAACAGGAAAGAGCACTGTAGGCTTCAAACAGGTGGGTAGCAATATCCAGTCTCTTCGAATCCACAGACTGCTGGTTGTTGACCAAGGCTAACTTGTGCAAGTGTGGAAGAACAACTGTGAAAGTAAATACTGGAATAAATATTTGAGGTTGCTCTCCATAGACTTGCTTAGCATTGAACTGTTGCTAAGTGGCAGCCACAGGCATGTGAAGCATCACACAAGTGTGGAATAAAAACTGCAAATAATAGCTTTTGATGGGACTGCCCTTGTGGATTTAACTGATCAACTGAAACTTGAAATAAAATTGTGGTAGCACCACCTAAAATAAAAAGGTTCCTCAGAATACCTTTGAAATAATAATGGTTCACAGAAATTATTTTGCAACATTTGCAACATCTGCTGCTAAAGCTGTCTAAAATATGCTTCTACATCATAAATACAGCTGATAAGTTCCTGTCAGAGATAAGCATGTCATGAGAAATCTTCACTGACTAAAAGAACCCTATCTACTGAGTTTAGCCTGTTAAGCCAAAAATGCCTGCAGCTGGGAGGCATAACTGCTCCCTTGTGTTTTGCTTACCAGTATCTTTAAGACAGTCTAACAATTGACTTGGCTCTTTGCTTTACATTTCAGAGCCATGAAAAAGAAGCTGCTTTGTTCATCTGGGATGCCATTACATTTCAGACATGTAGAATACTTGAAACTTAGATGCCAGCAGGAGGTGAAACAACGGGGGAGTGGAAGGCATTATACGTGTCAAGTAACAAAAAAGCACAACTTCAATTTTGCTCTGCAGCTCTGAAATAATTCATCACCATGTGCTGGTGTTCTACATACACACCAATGTTAAGTAAAGTGAAAATTATGTTAGCGAACTCTTAAATACCAAGACATATAAAACTCTGATAATGAAAGTTTTCAAACTTTTTGTGAAGACAAAAAAAAAAAGGGAAAAACCCCAACATAGCCAGCATACTATTAGCTTTGGGACAGAAAGAGTCTTCCTCTCACTGATGCAACTTACATTCATCTCTAAATCTGGGCTCAGCATTAGGTCCAACTCTTCCAAATGTTTTTATGATTTCTGTATGTAGAGAATATTGGTCTTGATATTGAGGGTCCTCCAGGAAAGAAGCCAGCTGCATTTTTACTCTTTCCAGAAGCTTAAATATTCCCAGAGAAATAAAAAGCACATAAAAGAATGAAGATGCTAGAAACCATTAGAGCATGTATGTCTATAATCTTCCATATTTCAGAAGATAAATCTTGAGCCATCTATTAATTTACATTTTTTCCTGACAGGATGTTCCAAACACTTTGATGCAGTTCTACATTTTAGAAACCATTTTTACTAACTACACACAAGTGCTCCCACATAGCTGGTCTTTCATCCTGAGATGTCCTTGGATTTGAAACTCATATTTTCTGCCTGCTATTCAAATTTTCTTTTTACTATTAATATCTTCATGGTTTTCCTGTTTAATTACAACTGAATTTATGTTACCTTTTTTGAGTATATCTCAATTAGCATGGTGAATTTTTTTCTGCAGAGGACAAAGATGCAAAAGGAAGTATCATAAAATCAATGTAATTAAAAAGATGTCTTGAACTAAAGGCTAGAAAACTTGAGAATACAAATATATCTAAGATGATATAAGTATTTCATTAGAATTGAAAATTGTAAAAGTAACATCTTCTGATACATTTTAGAAGCCAATATCACCCCTGTACTCTAAGGCTTATTATAATTAGCACAACAGACACAGTAATTTTGTGTGGTAACAAAACAGTATTCTTCCCAAACTGATTATAGGCGTGCATTCCAAGCTACAAAATTGTAACTTATCCATCTTCCAAGTACTTATGAGTCATCACTGACTTCTTACTCACATTTCCTCAAACACATTCTTTTAGAATATGTTGAAATTAAGGGAAGAATGCAAGCACTGCAAAAAGTTGCAAGGACTTTCAGAAAAAGATTTGATTGTACAGTTGTTATACAAAACAACACACAGTATTTCTACTGCTTACAGCAGACCCCTGGGTGTGTTTTTTCAGAATTCTGATCTATTACCACAGTTCCATCATTTAAAAACCATGGAAGAATTGCATATCTCTATCATCCTCAAGGATTACTTCAGTTATGTCACTATGATGCCATCTTGGACACCATGGTCTAAATGAGCAGATGTGACAGCAACTACAAGAGACCTGTGTCCTTCTAAAGTAGCTGGAAACCAAGCAATATCTAAACTATATCTAAAACAGTACCATATACTTGTATGAAGGTAACTGAACCCCACTCCACCATGACTTTTTAGTTAGCATTTTAAAGTTATTTCATTTGGAAATAATGGACTCTGATTTCTCAAGTGTATTGAAGAATGTTTTAGAAAACATTTTGAGCATGGGATTTCCCATCTTCTAACACAAGCCTCCCCCTCTGCATATTTGTTTTTCTTTGTTTATGTTTGGTTTTCTGTTTAGAACGAAATGTTTTTATTAGTTAAGAGAAGGCTGGTCTGTTTCCAAAAAAACCTTAAACTGAATGCCCCTTCCCAAAGAAACAAACCATCAAAAAAGGAAATAACCAAACAAAAAAGAACCAAAAAAAAAAAAAAGAAAGAGAAATAGACCATTGCCGAACTGGAAATCATTTTTGGAAGAGGAGATAACAAAGGAGGAAACAATTTACAAGCTCCTTTTTTTTCCCCCTCTCCAAGTTGATTAACAAATTACTGGATTTATTAAAAAAAAAAATCACCCAGTCCTTATGCTACAAAATCAACAGTCTGACAACAGGTGTCTTACCTCTCTCTGAGTAACAGTTTCCATGATGGTCCCAAAAGCAGGTATTGTTGCAATCCTTACTGAACTACAACAGAAAAATAGAATCTTTAAGATGTATTAAACATTAAGACCAAAGCTAATTAAAAATAAAGTAAGTTTTTAAAATTAGTACATTAAGTTACGTTAGTTTCTAGCAATGACAAAACAAACAAAAAAAAAGCAGATCAGGAAGGAGAGAGAGGGTTAACTCAAGGTCTCAATCTGAAACTCACAATTCAGGATCACTGGACAAGGTAACAAGGGCCGGAGCAACCCGCTTGTCAACTAAGGCTTCACTCATGCCTCGAAGAGTCAGCTGTAAACCAGTCAACATGCAATAAAAAATGGTTTGGTAAACTTGAAGAACTGGGTTAGCTGTGACTGAGGATGGGCAGGCAGACTCTTGGGGTTTTTCTTGGTTTAGACACCCACACAAGACATTAAAACGATTAAGGCTCTATTCATGCTGTAGCATTTATCAGTAACAACCTGTTAGTGAGATTAGCAAAGCATCCCTCCTTAGCTTGAAAGAAATATCACATCAGAATGTCCAGGAAATGAAGCTATCAGAAATCAGATACAGCCAAAACTATTTTGCATCGCAGTAACGCAGATGACATTTAATTTTGCAGGAGTAAAGTTGAAAGCACTACAGAACATATGAATAACCAGCTTTCTGCTAGAAATGATATAAGCAAGTGTCAAAACTGGGGTTATGATGAACTGTAAAATACCCATAAAAGCTAAATGACATAGATTTTAGGTTTTCTATTTCAAGTTGTTCAGCACTTTCATCCAGTTTAGTTCTGGGTGTTGCAAGAAATCTTTCAAATTGCAAGTGAATTAAAAGTTACACGGCTTAAAAGTAACTAAATTTTTGTTCAGCTAGAATAAGAAACAGAACTGATGGTTATTTCTTCCTAAGTATTAGGAGGGATGCTAGGTATATAAGACAGATGGGAAACTTACATTTCAGGGTCACTGGAGAGAGTAATGAGAGCAGGAACAACTCTCTGAGCTACCAGAGTTTCATGTACCCCCTTCACCAACAGCTGAATGGTCGGAGCAGGGGGAGTATCACAGGTGATGCACGGAAAGAGTGAGCACAGTATCACAGTATCATGGGAAGAAGAACGGCACAACCAAGAGAGAGAAAGAAAAAACACAAAAAGCAAACCAAAATTAGAAGCTAAGCAAATACTGCTACACTAGTGCTTCATACAGGCAAAGGCATGAAGAAAGCTGAAGTGGTCTGGCAATCAGCATAGCCTGACAAATTCAGTGTTACGATATTGTTGTCTTAATTTGCAGTCAGTTTAAAACTTGCACTCTCAAAAGTTTAGCAAGTAACTATGTATTATAATTAAAGTATGTATATTACATATTGTAATTATAAACACAATGATGTATAATTAAATACAAAAGTGATGCCAATTTGAGCCTTATTATACTTATAGTCCCATTTATTATAGTACCATTTATTTATAGCATTATCATTATTATTATAGCAGGCAGCTCTCATGTGCCAAATAGATGTCTTCACATCAAATGCATGGAGTTTTCTGGCACTGAATGATTCCTTTCAGAACTTTTACAATGCAAAAACCAGCACCTTCCCAGATGCCCCTAAGCTTTCCTAAAAGTCATTCAGGACTATTTTAGACTTAACCACCATCCAGGCAGTATTGTATGTGAAACTTGCCAAGTTTCTCTTGCTGGTCTATGAGTGCAGAAAACAGAGAATCCTTGAATTATCCATGAAATGCATTTCACTGAGTCTCTTTGCAAACTAAGATAGAAGATATATTTGTGGCAATACATCCCAAATGTTAAAAACTGAAATCACAGTGAAATTTATTACCCATAACTATTTGGAAACTGTTTTAACTTAGGTATTTCTGGGTGGTTTTTTTACATTACTTATGTAGCTATATATAAGCACACATTTACTGCACATGTAGCAGGATGCTCTTTAGGTGTTTTCTACATATGGAAAGCTACTAATTTAAAAAACAAAAAATTCCAAACTTTCTCCATATCCACCAAAACAGGGGTTTTGGTCTGCATTAATAAAAAAGAGAAAGCCTTGGTATTTCTATTCTATATATCACTTAAGGTAGTCTGCATATATTTACTGGGTTTAAAACATAAATCATCAATATTTTGTGTGAGATTATTTGAAATGCCTTTTGCTATATTCTAATTACTCAAATTACCTCAGGAACACAAACTAAATTCTGTGTTTTTCCCCCCAAGAAACAAGGGAAGGCGTTAAGATTCACAGGGTAAGGGGAAACTAGTAGCTGTCAGTATATCATGTGGTACTAAAAGCAGGCAGTATTTATATCCTCTAACTAGAGAAAGTTTTGTGTCCTGCTATTTGTCTGAGCATTCCTGCTTTACCAAGTCCGAATTCAAAACCACATAAGTACTGAAAGATTGGAAGGAAACTGACTTTCCAGAAGCTTTCTATACAAAGCAGTAATTTGTACAAAGCAATATTTATGTGTGCACTTGTATGAGTGCATGCACAGGTGCACACATGCACCAAACACACGATGGCCTTACAGATAACAACTGGAGAAGGAAGAATGGGAAGAGAATGGCTAAGCTGTGCAAGAAGGTATACGTTACTGCTGCAAAGCACCTCGAAGGGGAAAGCTACAACTTCTTATTATTCAAAAGTATTAGGAATGTGAGTTCAACTAGTACATTTTAACATTAATACATTTCACAGTAATTTACAGTAGTGAAAACTTAAAGTGCTGGTATGTTGAGCTTATGGGCTACTCTTCAAATAGCTGTTAAGGACAAAATTCACTGTTTGACTACAATCTTCCTCACATATAAAGATCTACTAATTTTCCCATTGATTAAAAATCAAGAATGCTTATTATTATTTTCAATTTTGAACAAATAGGGGCTTGAGTTTTCTTTACTAATCTGGAGAAAAACCTAGAGGTAATGTAGTTCTATGATGAAAAGTGCTTGACTAATGTGGACTGACCCTTCTAGTTATGCTAAAGCATGGTAAATAGCACTGTTCTGTCTTACAGGAAATAAAACATGCTTTACAATCCAAGTCACTCTGAAGATAAGTGTTCCTAGTCTTGAACCTAAACAGACCAACAAAGCTGATAACTATGTGCTTTATGTTCCAACCAGCAGCAATTAAATCTGTTTACATCAACATTCAAAGGGGAAACTACAGACTGAGAACATTAACACGGAAGCAACAGAAACAGTTGGATGTGGAAAGTCATGTAGCAACAGGAAAGGTTACAATGAGACTGATGACACAAATTTTTATTCTGTTTTGATTCTTCTAATTCCATGTGTGAATACTTCTAAATGCATAGTACACCTTAAAATGGTAGCACAAAGCTTCCTGCCCTGGAAGGAGAGAAGGATTGGAATGGATCCAATCACTTGTGTGTCCTTCTAGTCTTGAGCAGATTGTAGAAGTTTGGCAACACAGTCTGGCAGGCCCAAATTGCAGCAGTTTCTGTGCTGCTGTACAAACTACTGTGCTGTTCAGAATCTTTATAGTTCTCACACAGCTGTCCTGCAGGTGACACGATCTTGTGACATAGTGGCTGGGCTTTGCCAATGAGCAGCCTCTGAGAAGTCAGAAATTCCTTGAAAGAAGAAATTCTCCAAAAGTGAAACCAACTATTAACCACCTCTTTACACAGATGACTTCCCAAATTCACATATTGCCATGTATAAATACCTATGCTATGGCTATCAAAGAAGTGGCAATATGATACCATCTTCATGTGAGATAAGTGTCTGCAACAAAGTTGCCTATGCTTTAGTGAAAATAGAAGGATACTAAGAAACAAACAGGCAAATAGCATGCAAGACTGCCTAAAAATAAATAACATCCAGCTGAATTTGAAAAGAATCTGCAAACAAGACAAAAGCCTGTTGTAACTGAAGTCTCCTACATGTTTGCTTATTGAAAAACAGGGCATTATTACGAATATAAAATACATGCAATGTTCTTGTTAAAGAACCCCACCAAGTAACTAAAAAAATATATTAAAGGTGATCAAAAGTTGTTATCTCCTTTTGAAAAGGAAAATGAAAACAAATACCAAATAATACCCCCCAAAAAACCCTACAACCTCAGATCTTCTCCACTGAAGTCTCAGGATACGTCTTAAATTGGTTGTTTAGTGCTTCATCTCCAATGACTTCCAGATTTGTAATAAAGAACGCTAATGGTCATGTTAAGTGCTCTTTTTTCCAAGGCAGACTTGAGATTTGTTTTTCCAAATGGATACAAGTGGCAGGTTCAGCTAGAGATCCACTGCAAAGCTATCCAAATGAGTCAAACGTGGAACAAGTGCAAAAATCCCAAAGGCCTGTGACAATGTGATTAGAAATGTGTATAACATAAAAAAGGACTAATCCCTTTATTCAGCATGTGAAGTATGTCCCAGAGTTTAGAATGCCTTTTAAAATTAACATTTGATGAGACAAGGACACAATGTAGAAATAAAAGCAAATGTTAGTTAAATGCAACAGTCTATCTTGAACAAATTTATAGATGTTAAAGGAAAGGTGAAGCTGTTGCCTATGTGGCAAGTAAAGTAGTCACAAATCATTTTACTTGTTTTTGTTTGAATTATGATGCAAGTCCATTGTATGAGTATACACAAGTAGTACTGAAAATCGGTAATTTGTGTCGTAGGCTACTGATGACGTGGTCAATAGCAAAGCAAGTGTTAAAACTCCGAGGTGCTTGTTCATATTTACCTACAGACCTAAGCAAGCACATTGGACAATGTATTTAATTCTGGTTTGAATACAATATAGCAGTGAAATGCATTTTCATATTCAGAAAATGTTTTTCAGCATGCAATGATCAGAATGCAACAATCGAGTCAGCAGTAGATCAAAGAAAACATACACAGTTACTACAGATACAAGTGGCTAATGACAAATTGCTAATGAAAGATGTGCTGTTTGAACAGTGAACAGAGGAACAACAGTACAACAGCTTCCTGCTCCATCACACAGTACACAACCTAGTTAAGCTATTTGTAATTTTTTCATAATGTAGAAACATTATCTGAATAACAATAAACTCTAGTTTTAAAGAGACATAAAAATGTTTGGATAACACTTACCTCAAACATTCTAGCAGCTGTACACCGAACAAGAGCAGAAGTATGGACAACTCCATACCATAAGACAGTTAATAGCAGCTCATGATAAGCTGGGTTAGCACTAAAAGAAAACAGTTGGGTAATCAAAAACTAACCAACCAAAAACTCATCACAAACACACAATATGTTGTTGGTCTCAAAACATGGTCTCAAGAATCCATTTCAACAAATCTAAAACTCCAACAATTATCCTTTCTGAAGGATACATAACCTTTACCTCATTCTGAAGTACATGCAATGAGTTACTGTCTATAAAAAGTGACATTTTAAAGCTCATTTTGAAAAAAAAAATCTTTAAAGATGTAAGTTTCAATAAGTTATGACACTGAACTGAATTCAAATACATATCCTGAATGCATTGTAATAGTATGGAAAACACAAAATGAATTTCCATTTTATCCTCAAAAACTGATTTTTGTGGTTTTTTTTTTTTCATTGCCTTCTTGGTATTTCTTCTTTACACTTCAGATTTTTTTTCACCATTACATTTTTAATCTAGAGACTATAAATTTTAATTTTGTGAAACACTGAGGAAAAGCAAGTACACCCTTCATTTACCTGAAGCATCACAGTTTTAAAAATTACAACCAGATTAGCAGCTTTTAATAAAAACTTATAATGTATTTAGATCTAGCCAACTCCAAGGTATATTCTTTACCCCAATTCCACAAAAGAAGCTTTCAAGCTATCAAGAGGAGCATGGGATAGTGAAAGCATAGTCATTACATCTTCTAAGAATCCAACCAACAGCTTGCGGTCTTCCTCCTGAAAGAAGAGTGTGGGATGTTAAATGCAGTAGAAGTACTGCTGTGGTTGTGGTGACGTAAAGCTACAAAAGAGACTAACTATGAATAAGAACAAACTAGATTTAGCCTTTAATAGTCATCTTATGAACTTCAGAAATGTGGGTAAGAACAAGAACCTTTCTAAGATAACATAAGACTATATTTCATAACTAAGCACGTACTCATGCATAAAATTACACGAATAGTTTTATTACAGAAACTTTTTAAGAACACTACTTAGTTCTTCCATGGGTCCTGACACTTTGTGATTGTTCACAGTCCACTGAACATTCATGAGATAATGACTTTTTCCCAGTGCAAGTACATATGTGTCAGTCCGTAGCTGCTGGTTACTGGAGGATTAGGACTAGGTAGTAATATTTACAGAGTATTTATTTTACTACTAGGTAACACTAAAATTTTCTGACCTCAACTATGATCAAAATGCTGACTTATATGCTATCCGTTTCAGTAAATTATGTTTGCAAGGATCACAGTTACATGACACAAAACTCATTTATGGAATAACATCAATATTTCTGACAGTGTGCCTGTCAGTATCTGAGAGCAGTGCTGAAGATGCCAGAGGTCATTTGAAAATTTACTGAATTCAGGTTTCAACATAGATGACTAAACAACCTGACCAGAAAACTTTGCTTCAAAATGTATTCACAGCTGCTTGTTTATCTATGTATCTATCTATCTTCAAAACACAAGAGCACTGTAAGTTTTCAAAGAAAATAGCAAAGGGTTTTTGGTAGAATAACTCTAACATTACTATACATTTAACAAACAAAAACCCAAACCTACCTGAATATAACATGTAAGGACTCCTGTTGCATAGATGGGAACTGTAGCTTTTGTTAGCACTCCATTACCTGCTGTGGAATCTAGCAAAACAGTGAAAAATTTAGTATAGTATGGTTTCTAGTATACATATGTGTGCATGTATCTGTGTGTGTGTAAGATATATACACAAGACATTTTCCATGTATGTAAGGTAGACTTACATGTGTGTATTATAACTATAATATAGATTTACCTTTTTACATAGACATGAAGAATTTATATACATGTATATGCACACACACATACACAATCAAATAATCCTCAAGTGATATTTGGATTTGAGGTTTTATTTATACTTTACACACACACACAAAATCTACAACCTCAAAGTGTTCCATTCAGATTAAGATTAAATTTTCAACATTTCAGAAAGATGACAAATTTAACCCTAGTCTCAAAATGTAATTTGAACAAGAGATGGATAGTTCTTTTCCAGTTGCAGATAAGATCAATATTTATTCAGTTGAGTAAAAAGCTACTTACCTATGTTTTCCTCAGAGAGTCTTAAGATTTCCTGGAACTGTGGTTTTACCTATACAAAGGATGATGAATCCCAGGTAAGAAAACCTGTTACCAGTGTCAATTAACTTAGGAAAAAAATTAAGAATCAAAATTAAAAGACCAACCAAAAAAAGGGAATTTCAAAGGTACAGAACACAAAAGCCAGCTTTTACAAAAACTGAAATCAAAAGTTGAAGTCTTTTGGCAACATATTTAGTTGGGCTTTAGGGTTTATGCTTTGACCAAGCTATATAAAGAGAAAAAACTATTTTTTTGTTCTTTGTCTTTGCTGTCCATTAAGTGCTCTCTTCCAAAATACACCTGTGATAATCAGTATCAGAACAATTTTAGAGAAGCAAGGGTTCCAGAAGTGGCTTTCAAAGACCAGAGACTGATTTGAATCTCCTCTCTAGAGGCAGTACATAACACTAGTCCTAGTTTTTAATTTTATCTCTAGGTAATAATCTAGGTTTTATAATTTCTCTTCATTATATTTTTTAATTCTATTCAGAAGTTATTTTATTGAGAAAAAGGATATATTTCCTTGATAAAAATGTTTAGATATCACCAAAAGAAAATCCTTTGGGTGGGAAATGTATTATTTTTAAATTTCCAATCAGCTACAGGCTAATATACACCACAGACACTGAATAGTATGCTGTTCTCAAGGAAGAAAATTGTCATATCACTAGAATTCAGATATCTCTCCCCTTCTCTATGCCATTCAGAAAGCAAATATGAATTTAAAAAAAAATCCTTCCTCTTTGGGCAAGGTGAGAAGGCCACTCCAAAATGGCTAAAACCAGAAATCAAATGGATACAAACAGGTCTACAAATAGCAGGTCTGAATTTACTTAGAGAAAAGCATCACTGTGACATATAAATATAAACAGTCACATATAAACTCTAGGTATTCAAACACACTGCAAATACAGAGAATATATTTTACCAAGGTACTCTTTCTATAGAATATTTAAGGTGATATCTTACCTTAGTGTTTGTAAAAATTTTCCCAAATGTCCTACAAAGTCTCCAGAAAAATCTAGAAAACTCATGGACACAGGCAGTTGATGCTACATTGATCTTGCCAACTATTTCTATAAGTTGTGGCAGCCTAAAGAAAAAAACATAGGAAACAAAAAGATACTCAGAACTTAGATCCTTCGTCTCTCTCCAATTGTATTTGTACAGATTTACTGTTTATATTACTTAATTTAAACACAGAGTACTCACAAAATACAGGGTTCTAACAAAATTTTCCTGATCCTCGAGGAAAGTAAGCGTTTAAATGACAGAAAATTCTGACCTATATTTTTAAACAACTGTTACTGTAGAACAGTGTATTTCATGAGATACTCAGAATACAATCGTCTTAATGCAAAGATGAAAGACACAGGGTTTTTTGAGCAAGTAGTTACCTACATGTTCTGCTAGATAATGGCTATTTTCTGAATAAAACCAAAATCAATTCAGTATGAAAATTAAAATATTTTCTTCTTTAATAATTCTTAAAGAACAGTAGTACTTTAAATTATTTTGCTTTTGACATATATTAAAATTAGGAATAGTAAGATACAGATTAACTCACAGTTGATTGACTACCCATAGCAAAGTTTCCCAGCCTGTAGTACCCTCATGTTGTAGCTGATAGTCATACAGTTGCAACAACACTGCTAATTGTTCACGGCTTCCAATGATGATGGCCACATCCTGAAGAGGCGATACGGGTCGGGGAAATCTAGTGACTGTAATGGCAGGAAACAAGCAATCACCAACACAAGAAGATGGTATTACCTTGGAGGTGATGTCAGTAAAGACAGCTAGCAAAGTCTGAAACTCTTCTGTGTAAGGTTATCAAATTGCTTTTTAAAAATCAGTGAGTTAAATCCATCTCTGAAGAGGTTACATAACCCTCATTTAAAAAGAGGAAATGCAAGTACATGGAGATTATGGAATTATTCCCATTAGCATGGCTTCACCAAGGGCAAATCTTGCCTGACCAACCTAGTGACTTTCTACCATGGAGCAACTACATCAGTTGACAAGGAGAGAGCTATCTGTACTGCTGTAAGGCCTGAGTCATGGTCACCCACAACTTCCTTCCCTGGATTTCAAAGATGGAGTTTTCCATGGATAAGGAATTGGCTGGATGGTCACATTCAGAGGGCAGTGGTCAATGACTGAATGACCAGATGGAGATTTGTGATGAGTGGTGTCCCTCAGGGGTCCATATTGGGACCAGTACTGTTTAATATCTTAAACAAATGACATAGCCAGTGGGATCGAGTCGACCCTCAGTAAGTTTGCAGATGACACCAAATTGACTGGTGCAGTTGACATGCCTGAGGGATGGGAAGCCATCCAGAGTAACCTGGACGAGCTTGAGAAGTGGGCCTATGTGAAACTCAGGTTTAACAAGGTCAAGTGCAAAGGGCCTACACTTCAGTCAGGGCAACCTCTAGTATCAATACAGGCTAGGAGATGAAGGGATTGAGAGCTACCCTGTGAAAAAGGACTTGGGGGGCACTGGCTAATAGAAAAACTGAACATGAGCTGGCAATGTGCACTCAGGGTCCAGAAAGCCAACAAGATCCTGGTCTGCATCAAAAGAAGCGTGGCTTCTGGTATAGCGATTCTGCTCCTCTACTCTGCTCTCGTGAGACTCCACCTGTACTGCTCTATCCAGCTCCGGAGTCTTCAGTGCAGAAGGGGTTCAGATAAAATGAGGAAGAACTTTTTTTTTTTGTGATGAGGGTGGTGAAACATTTTAAACAGATCATCTAGATTGGTTGTAGATGCCTCATCCCTGGAAATATTCAAGGTCAAGTTGGACGGGGCTCTGAGGAACCTGATCTAGTTGATGTCCCTGCTCATTGCAGAAGGATTGAAGTAGATGATCTTTAAAGGTCCCTTCCAACCCAAACCATTTTTTTATTCTGTGATGCCAAAGAACACTGTATATTTACAGTAGAGTGACATGCATGCAAGGTTTCCTGACTTCTGTTGCTACACTTTCATCATCTAACTGCTCCAGCCTTTATATATGAAGTAGCTCTTGCCATTTCTCATTCCCTCACCTAACTCCTTAACCATTTCAATTATCAGAAAAGAATAACTTACACATAAAAAGCAGGACCTCAAAAGAAATTCTAGACCATTTCAATATCTGGGGATTAAAAGTCTGCTACACTACCATGGCTTTAATTACTCTCAAGGCACACCAAGTATATTAAAATTATGCAGGAATAATGTTAAGCAACAAAAACATCATCTTTCCTACTGCAAAATTCAAGGCAGCAAGCTTGCAGTTCCTACAATGCTACTGAATAACATGAGGGTTTTTTCCTCCACTTTTGCAGAGGAAAAAATTGCCAGGCTAGGTTAAAGTCTGAAATGTTTTAATTCCTTATTTAAGTACTAGCCAGTTAGGGGAAAAAATGCTCATCTGAAATGACTCAAGTCAGCTGAACAAGTTTTACCATAGCATGTTTAACATTTTCACATGAATATCATTCAGCAATGCACAGTAGCTACTTTCCAAATTCTCCTTTGAAGTTGTTAGCCTTTCTTTGCATGTTACCTTTTCTTTGCATCTTCACACACAGCACCCTTGTCAGCATGTGGCAGGTATTACCAAGAATATATTTAAAGTATCTGTAACAGGAGAAAACATTCTACAGGATAGGACTGCTATGTAAGCATGACTTCATTAGGAGGCCATTCAGTCTGCTACGACATTACATAGGTACGTAACAGATGGTGAAGTTCCTGCACTAGGCTACATTTTTCCCACTTGATAAAATCTTTTCTATAGAAGAATTGATGGAACTGAAGCCTTCTTGAGCTACTATTGGTTATTAGTAGAAAACAATTCTTCAGAAACCTTTAGCAAGTCCAATTGAGTAGTGCTTTGCTTTTCCAAAAGCTTCTTTTAACAAGCAGAGAGAAACAATGAGAGATTAAATAAAGACTTTTTCCTTTGATAATAAAACAGGTCTCTCAAGTGTAGATGCTGATAGAGAAGTATAGCTTAAGGATTTGCTAAGAGAGGTCAATATGAAAAGGCAAAGCAGGAGGCAAAATTATTTTTCACATCTTATGTTGTCTATCAGGACAACAAAGTATTTCATAGAATCATAGAATGGTAGGGCTTGGAAGGGACCTTTAGATATCATCTAGTCCAACCCCCCTGCAGAAGCATTTCATTGCAAGATTGTCATTAGATTACATAAAGCTTTATCACTGGGCACGAAGTAGCCATTTTACTTGTAACACTGCTAAGTAAATACACATAAAAACATCCAAGAGTTCTCCTTTGTTCTACGGGAAACCATTTAATAAGTATTTGTGATTTACCTATTTTTTTTCTGCATCAATAAGATGATATTTGTGATTAAATAACTGGCAAGGGTTCATGTCAGACTGATTTTTTTCATAGGAAAGAAGTAGGAGCAGTGGGAAGAAAGATGCTTTCTCAAAAAGGGAAAAACGGAACAAGACCAAAGTCAAGACAAGTCAAGACAAATCTTGTGCTGGAATCTGCCTCAAAAAAAGGAAATTCTGTCATGTCAGTGACATTAAAGGAAGAACATTCACAACATGATAGAGGTTCTCTCAATTTTTCTCTGTATTTGCTATAAATGAAAACACAACATACGGAACAGAGGAATTAGAAATAAGGCTTGGGGATGTGAAGTTAAGTAAGTATTAGACAGACAGTGAAGATCTGAAGTTTACACATCGATTCTGCAATTTATGCTCATGTGGAAACTTTAAATACACACAAATCCCAAGTAAATGTGGACTATTGGACTAATTCCTGAATTTCTTCCTTTGCAGTTAGTGATTTGAAATTTGTCACTGAATTACACTTAAGTATATAAAAACCCCACATACGAGAAATTAATCATTTACCTTCTATTTGTGGTATTTCTCCCTGAAGTTTAGCCTTGCTTGTGAAAGGTGCATTCTGTAGCACCAGTGCAAACAGTGAAGGAATCAATGACTGCAGAGCAGATAGATACATGTGGAGCTTATGTTCATCCAAGCCATGTTCTCCTTCCTGAAACAAATAGGACATTAAAGTTTTTTGTTTACTTCATCTGTTGCTTTGGTGTGCATTTTTTGGCAAGATATCAGCAGATCTGTGATGAGCATTGACACAGACACATTAATTATACAGTAATTTATCCTAACCACAAAGTTACTTTGTGTCACCATCCACATCCCTTTGCCACTCTTAAGTCACTTTTACTCAAAGGATTCAGGAAATACAGTCTTTGGCATTTAGTAGTTCATTTCAATGAACGTACTGGTTTTCTGAAAGAATGTTTTTCACCACATTTTGCCAATGTCAATCCTTATTCTCAGAAACCAATGTATCTAAAAACTGACTAAACAAGCATCTCAGTTCAATGTGTTAGATCTTTACAAGATACCCTGTCTTCCAGAGCTTTCCAGATACCTACCAAATCAAGTGTACAGACCAATTGGCTCATAATTGCAGATGCCCTAACTAAATGATTCAATTCTACTTTTATTTAATAAATATTTCACTTCGTGAAAAACTACACTATCTGACACTTAAAAACTATCTAAATTCAAGTCAAATGTGATTAGAGTAACACATTATCTGGTCACAGACCCAAGCAAGTGTTTTCTGAACTATGCTTTGGTTATTGGGCTATAAAGCAAAACATTGTTAAAAAAAGAATATGTTTACTTTGGGGGAGGTTCGGAGTTAAGAGTTTTTTTCCTTCTTCCACAGAACAAGTAAAAGGCATGGAGTTACAACAAGAATCTATATAACTTATTTCCTCTCAGAGAACGCAAAGTAGCAATCATCTATACTTTTCTCTTCTTTTAAAAAGCCTGCATATGTAATGAAGATACAAAGAGAATGTAGAAACCAGTGAAAACGTACCCTGAGCAATTTTTCAATTTTATTAAGCAGTGTAGGTATAAGATGGAACTGCAAATTTCCCAATTCTGTTGTCCAGGCAGCGTAAGCAGGTAAAAATACCTGATGTGTTGCACTAACTACACGTTCTGAAGGGTCTCCTAAAGCTGAAAGCAGCAGTTCGAAGCCCTGGCAAGAAACAGTAAAGAATGTAATTAATATTCCTGCAATTTATGCCAAAGTTTCCCCACACGAAACATGCAGCCTACAAAGAAATTATGATCTACTTTTAAAACTTTACAGTAATAATGAAAAAAGGCAGTACATGGGGGCCTTTTAACAGATATTCCAACATCATCAACGGTAGGTGGTTCCACAGTCCTGCTAATATTTCTCTGTAGTCAAGTTATAAGAATCAAAACAAACACGTTTTACCACTCTGCCTTCAAAAACTCAAAATACAGAATTGAAAGTTCCTCATTTTCACTTATCTGAAACGCCCATAGGTAGTATTAAATTGAACTACAAGGAGGTTTTGTTGTAGTAGATAAATCACCACTGGGAAGTGATAGTATAAAATTGGCTAAGAGCATCAGGGTGGGCAAAGGGTTGTGTTCTTGAAGGCAAGTTGTGAATTACAAGAGAAACTTCTATATAAGGGTTATATCCAAGGTTCTAAGGATGTTTGTAAGCACATGTTTTCTTTTTGGTCTTGGTGATACACTAAAATCAATGTTCACATAAACCATAATGAATTTTTAAAGGATCTAGAAAGATTTCGTAAGAACACATAAAATTATCTATTCTCCTATTCGTGAAACAATTTTATACATATAGAGCCCAAATCAAATTATACCTGTTGATATTTGTCTGGATCATCAATATATCCCATAATGATGCCAAGGCTTTTGATCACAGCTTCTCGTACCAGATCTGCCTTATCTTCCATTAGCATTTGCTGCAGCATGGAGAGTACTAACGAACTACGAATTTCCTTCTGTTCATAAACAAGAAATATACTTGTTAAATCCAGTCAAACATGAAATGTGAGTTTATGTCCATTTTTGTAATTTGCACTTCTATTAGTGTTCACAAATCAAATCTCTTCCTCCAAGCATGGATCCCTTAATGAGTATTACACATTTTGTTTTCACAACAGAAGATGAATGAACATAAAATGCCAGTACCCTCAGTAGAGAACCTTCTGTCCTACCAGACACAGACCTCGGGTCCTATAATTTGTATGCAGCCAAAAATAGCTAACAGCAAATAACTACTGTAGACCTAGACATAAAACAGAATCTTGAATCACTGCATTGCTGAACTGGAGAAGGGGAGGTTTCAGTTTGAGTTGTTTTCCTCTGTCTCTGAAGCTTCAAATTCTAGTTCACCACTGACAATTTTGCTGCTGCTTCTGACTGGCAGCACTCTTCATGTCACATTCCACAGTGTCTGAAGGACTATTATTGGGTGGCAATTATTTTTTCCTTAATTGGTCCTATATTTACTTCATCTTCACTGAAACAAAGATGATTTTTTCAGAACACACTGGTTTTAAATATATATATATATATATATATATATATATATATATATATATATATATATGTATGTATATAAACAGTAGATTAAACTGTATTCCTTTGTAATAAGCTCTCTCCTCAATGTGATTCACTGAATCTCACATGTGATATAAAGTAGAAAACCTTGTGACTGTCTTTGCATAATATACACACCTGGGAATATTTAAAATTATAAAGGAGGTTTACATTATGCAACAGCTATTTCATTTTGCTTTCACTAGCTAAGTATTTAAAGTCAGTATGAGTACTTACTGGAAGGTAAGGTGCTAGTGCTCCGCAGGATTCTGCTACCAGCAGCCGCCTCTCTGGGTATTTGTGGTTGATCTGGTAAAGAGAAACAGAAAGGCTATTTGCTTTGCAATAACCAGTACATAAAATGTGGTTAGAATGAAATGCAGAGGGATACATCTGCACTTCTTAGATTAAACATTGACTGTGCAGATAGAAATTGCATATAGGTATTAAGCAGCCTCAAATTCTTGCATTGAGGAATAAAGGCAAGGCAGATACAGTCTCTCTACTTGTCCTAGAAAAGCAGAGCTTACAGAGAAGAACTGGATAAGTATGTGTGTAAATACAGTAAACAGAGGGGTGAAAAGCTGCATATGGGCTGCTGTACTCTAAAGAATACAAATAACTTCTGAGCTGACATCTCATTAAATATTTTGTCTTGTGTAGCTGGTCAGAACCACTGTTCCTCTAAGAACTACACAAGTGCCCTCTAGTGCTCTGAGCCAACCAGTTTACAACAGTAGTCCAGGTCTTGCTGAGCAAATGAGGTCAAAGACGCTAAGCCAAACAGTATGTACTTACAAACAGTACTGGCATAGTATTCTGCTCTCAAGTCAGGCATAAATATGTCATGTCTCTAAAATGTGACTGAAAGCAGCTCCTATTCACAAGAACCTCTTAATCCTGAACTATCTCCCCTTTCAACTCAAAAGCTGTTTGAAAATTCTGCCTGACAAATTTAACACTGACACTCAGAAACCAAGTTTGCATCCTGGTGGATTCAGCTTTAATGGCTAATGTAATGGTTGTACAATGAAACATGTGTAAGTTTCAGTATCTCCTGTGAATTAAAAAAAATAGTGTAAAATGGTGAGAGGGAAACGTGAATAGTTTCTGTCAGATTAAATAGAACATGTGTGTGGTGTTACTATCTCTCTCCTGCTATGCAAGTGTACAGCCTTGGTAAGACAACCATCTTAGCACATGAAAGGTACTCACTGCCTTCTTGGTCTTCACTGGGAAGACTTGCCTTCAAGAGGTCCCTAAAACCTATGTGAAAGTCTGGAGCAAGGAAGACTTAGCTTTGTTAGAGAATTATCAAGTTAAGAAACTTTTAAACAAACTGGACATACACTAGTCTGTGGGCCCTGCTGGGGATGGGATGCTGCACTCCTGAGTGCTTAGGGAGTTGGCTGCTGTCATTGCAACTCATTCTTGACAATCAACAAAATGTTGTGGCAAGGAGGAGGTTTCCAAGGACCAAAAGAAAGCAAATGTCACTTTTATCTTCATGAAGGGCAAGGCAGAGAATCCAGTGAAATAGGTCAGTCTGCCTCACATCAGTTCCTGGGAGGGTGTTGAAGCAATTAATCAAGAAAAGTATTTCCAAACACGAAGGACAAGAAGGTGGTTAGGAACAGTCAGAATGTATTTCTATAGGAAAAATCATTCATGACCAACCTAACAGATGTCTGAGGTGACTGGCTCAGAGAACAAGGGGGGAGCAATGAATATTTAATATCTTGATTTCAGCAGGACTTTAGATACTGTTTCCCCTAACATCATCATTCACAAACTGATGAGGTCTAGGATAAGTAAGGACAGTGAGGTGGACTGAACTAATTACAGGCTCAAAGAGTTGCAGCTGAGGACCGGTTTCCAGCAATGCACCCCAAGGGCTGATTACAGGGCCAAAAAGAAGATATATTTTATCCTCATTAATGACCTGAATGACAAGACAGAATGCACCTCAATGGGTATGCAGACAACAAAACTGGAAGGAGTGGTTGACACACCCAGATGTTTACTGCCATTCAGAAGCATCTCAACAAGCTGGAGAAACAGGCAGACAGGACTCTTATGAAATTTAAGAAAGGGAAGCGCAAAGGCCTGAACCTCATCAGAAGTGATTCCCATCCACTAGAACAGATCAAGGCAAACAGGTTAGAAAGCAGCCTAGTAGAAAAGGACCTGGGAGGCCTTACAGGTATCAGCTAGAGTCAGCAATGAACTCCTTGCAGCAAGGGAGACCAATGGTATCCTGGGCAGCACTAGGATAAGCATCACTAGGATGGTAAGGAAAGTGATTAATTCTCTTTACTCAGCTCTAGTGAACTCACATCTAGAGTGCTGTGTACAGTTCTGAGTTTCCCAGCTACAGAGATGAAGACATATTGAAGTCCAGTGGACAGACATGAAAATGATTAAGAGACAGGTGTATCTGATATATGGGGAGAGGCTGACAAAGCTGGGACTGTTTGGTCTTGAGAAGAAAGAGCTCAGGAGGGATCTTACCCATATGTATAAATATCTGTACCTATCGGCAGAGAGGTAAAGAACACAGGCGTACCCAATGAAAGGAGAAGGAGGAATGAAATAAAGGGAATTGTTTTACTAGGAAGTTGGTCAAACCTTGGAATATGTTGCCCACACGTTACAGAGCCTCCACCACTGGACATAATCAAAACCAGATTGGACTTGGTCTTGAGCAATCTGCTCTAGTTGACTCTGTTTTAAGCAGGGGGCTTCCACTACAAGATGTTCAAAGACTCTTTACAATCTCAGCCACTCTGTGATTCTCTGAATTCTACTGGCTTAGAAGCTACAGATGAAGACATAGTAATAACTTTGGCTAACTTCTTACTTCAGCTTTAATTCCATAGCCTACTGAACTGACTGCTGATGTAGTATTAACGTCTTCAAATTTCCCACTGTACGGAACTGAAATAACCAAGAACTTCCCCAAGAATGAAGTGTGGCAAAGATGATTTAAAAGACTCAAATGAACAAATAATGAGTCACAGGACTAAAATGAAGTCTCAAGCAAGAAAGAACGTCCTTTGAATGTCTATCGTTATTTTACATTCATTCCTCAGTAGGGCACTTGCAATATTTTTTTGAAATATGGAGATTTGATAGAATTAAACATTATGATGGAATCATTATGAGCATATAACAGGCTGCTTTAATATCTATAGTATCTTTGACTTGTGTCATCTTTCCAAATGTCAGTTCTCTATGATAACAGAGATACAAATTGACTTCAGAAGTTCTGCCTACCTGAGGGAAACAGCGAAGTCCAGTTTCAACTGGTTTAGGGGGACTAGCAATGCAATATAAATATCACCCTGATATTGCAAAGACATACTAACACATTGGAAGAAAAAGTACTCAAATTTCTGCAAGGTTTGTGCTCAGAGAAGAGTATTAGTCCTTGGAGACTTAACTGTTAAGTGTTTATTACCTTTTATTTCCCTTCGTCTTTAATAAGTCGCAGTACAATTTTGGAAGCCAACTACCTGGCCACTAGTTGAGGGAACTTCTAGCATTCACAAAGCTTTGATCTAATCTCAGATGAGCTAGCTACTAAATTCTACCTGCTCATTGCAGGTAGATCACAAAGACTAGGCTGATAACTCTGAGCTCCAGAATGTGTGGATGAAAATGCTGAATCTTTTGAGGGCTCAAACCAACTTCATGAATTCTTTAATGATTAAAGCATCTTCTGAGAAAAGGTAGAAAATTATGTGCATTTTTTGTGCTCCTTCTAGAAACTCAGCCTTGTGATAATAAGATCCAGCTGCCATTCTGGTAGTGAAAATAATGACCTGGTTTCAGTACTGCAAACAAAGTCTGGCAAACTGCATTAAAGAATTACACGATGACATATCAGCCTGATATGCTGTACTGTTACAGCTGGATTTGTTTCTCATTGCATCAGCAATTAGCAAGAAAGTGGTGTGATGGGGAGGTGCACTTACTGAGGTGAGACTGGTGTTTTTTTTAAACACACATTTAATTTCATGAAGACTAAGAAAAAAAAAAAGTGGTTTATTTTGTGTTCAATTGCTATTGCTATGAGTTCTTCATTTAATCAACTGACATAGTCATACACATAAGCACAAATGCTGCATATAATATGTCCTTCTACTGTCAGAAAGTATTAAGACTATTAAAGCCTGGACTTTATTGTGAAGCAGAGATGGTTAAATTATTCAAGAAACAGTAGACAATTACCAGACTAGAAAGACAGTGCCATCAAAGCAACCATTACCACTATGTCATGGCTTAGTTTTTCACTGTCTTTTAGACAATTGCAAACTCTCTTTTCTTCATTATGGCAGGAAAATACCACACATTTTCACCTGAACTCGTGTCTCAGATGAAACAGAGCATTTCAGTTTGCTAGTCCTGTTATTTCTGTTAATTTATAATGTCTGTGGAAAAAATCATTGTGATTCTACAAGTCACATCTAAACTTCAGGTTGATATTACAGGTGTAAAAATCATGCTCATTTACAGGAGACTTATTTCTGACTACTTGGATTGTTAATTTTCTGTTTAATAGCTGAACTGTGGACACAGTAGAATTAATACAATATAAATATAATGTATAATTAACGCATATTATATATTATTATATTTTATACATTTTATATTATTTAATACATATATATAGTGCACATTACAGATATACATCATTACATCATATAATATATTAAAAACTAATATTTAAATATTATATTACATAAATATTTAAATGCATAAATCTATAACACCACATAGTGTATTGACATCCTAGTTAAATATTCATATATTGAGATCTACATCTATATGTAGTATAGATATAGGAAATATGATATTAGATAAAATACATATTATATATGTAATATATAATTAGATGTAGT